>NW_025920120.1:1236376-1536376 GCF_902686445.1 Sciurus carolinensis
GTTGCTTAACAACATATCTCACTGTTCAAAATAACCTCATTGCCCTGTCCCTATAGGTGACACACTACCATTATCTTTTTTCCTTACCTTTAGGAAGTCCTGGCTTGTTAAGTCACCAGCTAGCACAGAAGCCTGTCATTCAATTTTCATATAATTTAAAAAATGATTTCTCTTTGTTCTAAAGTTTCCTTGGACTTCTGTTTTGTTTGCACTCATATTTTTGTTAACATGCTTCCAAGATCAGAAATTGTATCAATTATTTGTAAACATTCCATTTTTTCCATCCTAACAACTTTATATAGACACATACTCTAAAATTATTCATTGCCTTGTCTATGTGGAATCTGCCTACTAGTGTCATTCATGTAATTAACATGTAAGGAAATAAATGCAAAGCATTTTTATTTCATGCCATTTCTCAACGGAATGGTGTGATACAAGGAGAATATTTGTTTCTATATAAATTGTATTTTTATGAGATGAATGGTATTACTTTAGCTTAATTTTTATGCTAAGAAGATATCAATTTGAGTGCCAGAAACAATGATAAAAGAGCATTAATCAAAAGTTAATGTGAAAATTCTCATTTAAATGGCCTATAAAGAATTTAATATTTGTTTTTCAGTTCTTTTAAAAGTATGCTTTAATAATAACTTAAGAACAGATTAATTCTGAATTATAATTTTACCCTATTACAGAATTTCAAGGTGAAAATCCAGTTCATAAATTAGTCAATATGCTATCTTGAAACAGGATTTTAACTGATAAAAAAATTCAGGTTGGTTTATTTTAAGTTACTCTAACAAAATCAGATTACATCAGAATTAATATTTTTAATTGTGTAATTATTGGTAATATTTTAAATTATGTCATAAGAATTTTGGAAATATTTCTTCTCTAGACTTAGAATATTCCATGAACCCAAAAGTAATGTAATTATTCACTATATCCAATAAACACATTTCAATGAAAGTGAGCCACCTTCTAAGGTTATGTATGATGCCAAACACAGAAACTGAATAAAGAAGCAAGTTACCACTGCTGCTTGACACTTTTAGTCACTGGGCCACAAAGAGATTAATCTTGAGAAAGATGATAAAGTGTGCTGCCCTTCAGGTGCTGTATTATTGTTTCTAATTGTAAGATTCCTGATTATTCTATTTTTAACCACAACTTATCAGTACTGATTAGATCTGATGTTCCCTGGAGGATATTATTTAACTGCATATCATGTTTAACAGTGTGTTTCCTTTTTCTTTCCCTAAATTGTGGGCTGGTGAAAATCTTTGCTAACCACATATCTGACAAATAATATAAATACCTTTTGTTGCTAGAATAGAGGACTAAAAAATCAACAACAAAAATACAGACAATTCAATCAGAAAATATGCAACAGTCATTTCACTGAAGAGGAACTATAGATAGAAAATAATCACATAAAGAAACTTTTGACATCATTAAACATTAGGAAAATGAGAATTAAAAGTATAATGAACTGCGCATGGTGGCGCATGCCTGTAATATCAGCAGCTTGGGAGGCCAGGACAGAACGATCTCAAATTCAAGACCAGCCTCAGTGACTTAGCATGGTCCTACATAACTTAAAGACTGTCTCAATATAAAAAATGAATAGGACTGGGAAGGTGGCTCAGTGATGGGGCGCCCCTGGATTCAACCTTCAATACCATTAACGAACAAACAAGCAAGCAAAAAAACCCCCACAATCTGATGCAACTATGTTCCTATCAGAATGATTAAGATAAAAATGTGACAGTTGCAAATGCTAGTTAGGATTCTGAGAAATTGGGGCATTCATATTTTGCAGATAGACATGTAAAATGTTACATCCACTATTAAAATAGTTTGTATTTTTCTTTTAAAAATATATGTATTGAAAGAAAGATTAAACAAGTTAAGTTTGAACTTATTTGAGCAAAGAAGGACTTAAAAATTGGGCAGCACTCTAAACCAGTACAGGTTCAAAGAGATTCACACCGTCTTGGTATACTGAACATCCTGGACGAATCATTGGAGAATTATGCTGAGTAAAGCTGTAAAAGATTATAGGCTAAATGATTTCATTTACATTAACTTTCTTGAAATAATAGTATTACAGAAATGGAAAACAGATTGTTGACATAAGGTTTAGGAATGTGGTGATGGAACTGTTCAGTACCATGATTGTGGTGCTTTTATAATGAATGTATCCACGTGATAATATTGCATGGAAATGCACACACAAATACAAACAAATGCAGGCAAACTAGTAAAGTCTGAAAAAACTGTACATTGCATCAAGGTCAATTGCTTGTTGGGATATTGCACTACAGTTTTGCAAGATGGTAAAACTGGAAGATAAAGGGTGGGATTTCTCTGACCTACCATTTTTTGCAACTTCCTATGAATATATTATTTGAAAATAAGTAAAACTGATGTTTATTTCTTGTCGATATTACACAATGCTGATCTGCCCAAAATTAATTACTGTTTTCAAACTATGGATACTATTGTAATAAGTATATGTTTGATTTTAAAAAAGAGAGACAATTATTAGTTACAAAAGTGTTAAATGCAAAAAAATGTTCAAATAATTTTCTTCAGGAATCTGCATTCCACATAAGACTTTCAGTGTGTCATGAATATTCTAGGACTATTTTCACTAAATAGTTTCTTAAGATTATACTTCCTTGTCATATATGAAGAGTAACCTATAATTTTTTCCCTATTTGATCTAATTAAGTCATTTAGCTTGTACCCCAAAAGATATCCCAAAACACTGTAAATACAAAATTAACACATATTTGCAGCCACTTCCAAACTATGGCTTTATGATCCCAGTAGAATTATCGATGTATACTTTGTGAAAATATTAACTTTATATTAAAATACATTGCCAATAACACACAGCTGTATTACTAGAAATTTCTTAAACAAGTTTCTAAGAAAATGTAAATGGGATACCTCAAAAAAATCTCACTGCTAAGATTGACTTGAGTCATGATGCCATGGCAACATCAAGATTGTGATTTTGAAAAATGGTCATTTAATTTGAGGAAGGATTAAACAACATTTTGTACTTACATGATTCTAGGACAAATCTCTAGTGAGTTTGATCTTTCTAAATTACAGATATATTTCAGTGCCAATTTCATCAGTTTGGAAGCAATTAAAATTTTTCATGTGTTTATAGACTCACTCGGTTTTCTCAGCACTCAACTGATCTGTCTTTTCTTTTCTTTGTAGCCTGAGAAGTTTTGGGATGCATTTTCCAAAATTTGTGACAAACAACTGCTATTTTAAGAGATCAAATGCTGCCCTCACTACTCAGAATATGAGATAGTATATATGTGACTCAAAGAACTATGCAGTCACAATCAGACCTGTGTGGCATTTGCTAGGCACGGACATCTGTAGAGGTGGTGGGTTGGGGTTGGTTTTTGTGCAGAAATAAAAAAATGGCTAAGAAATGTACCAAAATGGGCAAGTTGCTATTTTAGAGTTGCATATCATGCCATGGATTAGGCTAGACATTGATATTTTTGCATATTTATTTAGAAAAAAAATATTTAAAACCTCTAAACATTAGGGTAACAGTATTGGGCTTAGAATAAGGAGATCTAGGTTGCAGTGACTTCTTTTTTTTTTTTTTTTTTTTTTGTACCAGAAATGAACCCAAGGGAGCTTAACCACTAAGTAACATCTCAGTCCTTTTTATATTTAATTTAGAGTCAGGGTCTAGCTAAGTTGCTTAGGGCCTTGCTATGTTGTTGAGGCTGTCTTTGAACTTGAAATCTTCCTGCCTCAGCCTCTGGAGATGCTGGGATTACAGGTGTATGCCACCATGCCCAGTTGCAGTGACTTTTAAATGTTCCAGATTTGTGATCTTGAATAGGTTAATCTCCTGTTCTTTAATACTCCCATGTAAAAAGTGATGCTTGTAATATTGTCATTTTAATTTTTTTTTCCTTTTTAGATGGAGTTCTTGCTATGTTGTCAGACTGGTCTCAAATTTCTGTACTAAAGTGATTCTGTTACCTCAGTCTCTCAAGAAGCTGGGACTACAGGTACACACCACCAAATCCTGCTTGTAATATCTTTTTTAAAAAAAAAATTTAAGTTGTAGATGACACAATAGCTTTATTTATTTATTTTATGTGGTGCTGAGGATTGAACCCAGTGCCTCATATGTACTAGGCAAGTGTTCTTACCACTGAGCCACACCCCAGCCCTGTAATGCCATCTTAACAAGGTTTTGTATAACAACTAAGTGGTTAATGTGCATGTAAAGGTCTGTCTGAGTATAGGATGCTATGACTCTTTAGCAATCATTATAACTTTATATAAAATTTTTATGTGTAAACATGTAACAACATATATATTACATGTCTCTGTATGCAAATTGTTGGATTACTATATTTTTGAATCATTACCATTTGCTGAAAGGACACTAAATAATGTAGTTGGTTGAAATCTCCTATAGTGGCTTTTTTTTAAATATAGAGCAATGTGACTTTTCTATTTTAAAATCCATTAAGGATTGAAACAGTCATTAGGATGTGAATGTGGATATCTCAGGAATTGATGTACTACAATTGGAGCTGTTACATTAATGAAAGCAAGATTATCATAGAAATGAATCATATAGCCATAAACCTGTAACACAGTGGGAGCCTTAGTATGTCAGGGAAATGATGGGATATTATCAAAGAAATGGGATTTGTCTTAATGGAGAGAAAGTGTGAGCAGAACAGATAGCTGAAATTCAGAAAATTCTAGTAGAATTTAAAAGCTAAAACTCTCCCTTTATCTTAAAAGTTTTCAAAATAGGTTCTATTGTTTCAACAATAGTATTATAATTACTTATTATAATAAGTAATATCATTGAAATATTATTTATTATATCAGCTAATAAAAGTTGAAATTATTTTAAGATTAATTTTTAGTTAGCTCTTAAAATGTGCAGAATTTCTGCTGATATAGAGATATCTAATATATGTTACATAGCTCTAAAACAAATATTATATTATAAAAATATTGTTTATATTTTAAATATAATATTTAGGGACTGGGGGTGGTGGCTCAGTGGTAGAGTGCTTGCCTAGCACATGTGAGGCACTGGGTTTGATCCTCAGCACCCTATATTAATAAATGAATAAAATTAAGGTCATCAACATCTAAAAATATTTTTTAATATATAATATTTACATTATCAATTTTTATATTCTAATATATATATATTTTTTTGCTTGCATATATCTTGGCAGTCTAAGAAACTGATATAAATTTATTTTTTTCTGAAAGTCACTTAATCACCCTGTTTAGAAAAGTGACTTTGGCATAGAGGTCAGGGATTGAATAAAGATATTAAAAAGTTTGTCTTTTATTTCCAGTGATTACAATTAGAGTGCAATTATAACTCTCCTTCTCCTTTAAAAAAATATGAGTAAAATTTTTTAGGTTGAATTTGTGCTATTTAGTTATTCTGCAATTTGGAAACCTGCTTGACTAGGTTCAGATTCAGTGCTAGGATGGAAATGAGGGGTTGTTAACCCCAATGAAAAAATCCTAAGTTATATTTCACTTAGTTTTTGATCTAAAGATCTCTGAGAGGTCTCATCCAGAAGTTGATTATTTGGACTTTTTTATTTCATCTTATTGTCATTTTGCAAATCATTTAGATCTTAAACTGAGGAAAATCTCACATTTCAATCTGGAAATCATTCCTTCCTATGTCTTCATATTTTTTTCTTGTATTCTGAAAAACATAAAAAGCTATATACAAAGAAAAATGTGTTGTTAGTGATTAACAGGTAATGCCTCAGGTATGTGAGGCATTAAAATTTAATTTATAGAAGTAATAACATATCTGTTAATATTTGAAAATTTAAGAACTCATAAACCCAGGGGGAACTTTCATGAAAATTTTAAATGTTCAATACATATGGTATGAATTCCAGAAATAAAAAAAAAACAGAATTTATAATTCTGCATTGATCAGGAAGCAAAATACAATCAGTTCAAATTTATTACATTGTTGGACCTATGAATAAGGCGAAGAAAGCTTTCTTTAGCTAGACAAGACAATGAATATTTTATAACTAGTTATTTTAAGTATGGTATGAATTTTAGTCAACTCTTTTGTTTCTGCAACCAAAAGACCTGACAAGAATAATTTTAAGGAGGATAAAGTTTATGTTAGGGCTAATGGTTTCAGAGGTCTCAGTCCATAGAGAGCTGGCTCCATTTGGGGCTCCAAGTGAGGCAGTACATCATGGTAGAAGAGTGGTGGAGGCTGCTAAGGAAGCAGAGACTAATCTCAGATCACCAAATACATAACCCAACGTTGACCCACAATGAACCACCTGCTCCAGCTACACCCTACCAGCCTACAGTCACCACTCAGTTAATCTCTATTAATATACTGATTGGGTTAGGACTCTCATAAACCCAATAATTTCACCTCTAAACCTTCTTGCATTACATGACATATGAGCTTTGGGGGGACAGGTAGTACCTAATCCATAACAGTTATGAAAAGTACTCAGAGATTGAGCATACAAAGTGATACAGGATATAATAACCCAATCAGTTTAATTTTGGGAATTCTGGGACTAACTGGAATGTGTTTCATGATACATATCACTACTATACATTGCAGATGCTTAACAAATATGAATTACATAAATACATTAAGATGGCATACCCGTCTACAAGTAGCTAAGAGGCGATCTGGGGAGACAGACATGTAAAGAGGTCTTAATTATATGCTAATAATAAGGTATTGAACTTTTAATAAAATGTTCAATAAAAATGTATTGAACATTTTCTTTGTAGTAGAAACTATGGTAGATGTTTTATCTCTATTATTTTTAAACTTTTGAACAATCCTAAACAATGATAGAGATACATTAACAGTTGATAGATAATCCATACTATGTAAATAACATAGAGCAGTATACTCATACTATAATGTCTGGTTTGCCTTTGGTGAAGGAGAGGGGAAGAAGTTGTGAAACACATTTTCAGGCAGAGAAAGAGGAGAGGCATAGAGATACGAGGGCAAGCTTTGTTCAAGAATCAAAGAATTCAATGATAAAGTAATTTGTAAAAGATGCTTGGAATTCAGTTATACTCTGGATCTACGGCCCCTCTGAACTTTATGTGACATGGGTCATTACTTTCTATGCAAGGAGGACGTTTTTAAGGTTAGATTAAATCTTATTTTTTTCCCTAGTATATGTTATATACATGATCTTGGCTTGGTTACACCTGGAGGGGAGAAGGTCATGATTCTTTTGCTGTCAGATCAGAGAGGATATGACTGTGACATCAGTGAAAGTCACAAAGCTAGGGGAAATTATGCTGTGCTGAAGCTTAAAATTCTTACAAAATGTTCTTTTACATGTTGAGAGCTCATGCTCCTAAAATAAGTAAATGGGCAAAGAGCTGCTGAGACTGCTGTCAGTGTCTCCTCCCTGTTCTCTGCCACTGCTTTTATATTAGCTTAATGCAAAAAAATAAATAAAACAAGCACATACTCTCAGCTCCCCTAAAAAAAGCAACTTCAGTTTTTCTGTTTCAAAATATGACAAAAGTGACTTAAGCAAATTATTGGTCACATTAGTGCAAGGATATGATAAATTACAGATGAAAGTGAGAAACCATCTAGGAGAGCTTTATAATAAACTTATCAACACTCTCTTTAAGACACCCAGCTGGAGGCTGTGACAGTCTCTAAGATCACTGGCCCCAGATTGTCTTGTCTTTTTTTTTATTGAAGCACTAGTATCAATCACAGGTGGTAAGTGGTAGCCAATTATGCTCCCACTTTCAAAATTATGCATTCTGACAGGCCCATAGTCTTGGCCTATGAGAGTTAACTATTAGGCCATTGATTCTCTCTCTTTCGCCAGGACAGATGTCAAATTCAGCAACTAGAGCTGAACGGAGAGTCCATCTGTTCCTCTCTCTCCCTCCTAATGAGTTGCCTGAAATCCCAGTACACTCTGCCAAAGCGACAACTTTCTTGGTACAGTCAACCACACCAGGAGGGCCTGCTTCCTTCTCCTGCCTCTGGCTTCCATGCATGGACTCAGCTGTCCATGTGAATGTCCTGGAAGTGGCAAAGAGAATACAGAGCTACTGTCCCGGCAAGTGCTTCTTGCTCGAGACTCATGCAACAGGCTGTATAAATATGGCATTTCATTAACTGGATTATCCCTAACCTCCTGATGCCATTTTGATTTAGCCAATTGAGTCATTCATCTATAGTCAAAATTTACATTGTAACAAATCTTCATATTTTTCTCATCATGCTCTTACCCCTGTTTTCTCCTGACCTTTCTTGTTGGTATCATTGTTGACTGTCAGCACATACTTGCATCATTTCAAGCCATGCCTGCATCAGTGGGAGTTTCGACTACTTCCAAAATCTTCTAACTTGTAGAGTTTGCAAGATGTCCCCACTTCCAATACAGTCCATTCTGCCCATTCTGCATATTTGAGACCAATTAATCATCACATTATATTTTCTATGTGAGAATTTAACACAGTTTTCCTATATTTAATACATTAAACTAATGTAATTCAGGGTGTAGAAGTGTGTCAGAAGGTAAAAGTCCTATATTTGGCTTTGACAAACTACTTATTCGGTTTTTTCTCCTTTTATCATTGCATTTCCTTATTTCAAAAATATACTGCCATTGCCAGACCCAATTTAGTTTTTCTTGATAAATAATTTGCAATCTCTTCTGACAAACTACCCTTACTATTTGTGGACAATCATTTCATATTCCTACATAATTTCAAAAAACACAATTTTGTCTTTCATTTGAAAAAGATTTTTATTTTACACCATACTACAATATATTTGTGTTCACTTATTTTAAAAATAATATTTCAAGTAACTCATCATTGAATAAAGTTGCAGTTCTGGAATGTACCATATTATTTGTTGACTTTTGAGGACACAGATATGCCTTCAGTTAAAGAAGCTGGATTTTACATTGTTTACTTTTGTTATTATGATTTTGGGGCTTCTTGCTAATTCAACTGTAAGCCAGTCTTATTTCTCACTTGCTCTTCAAAGCCTTCCTGGACTCCTTCAGGCTTTATAAGTCTTCTTATTTTTAGCCCTTGAAACACTAAACCTAAACACTGTACCATGAATTTATGAACCATCTGACATGGAAAAAGAGAGGACCTAATTATTCACTATCTTGTAGCATTCCATCTGTTTTAATCATGTTTCAATTTAGAGTGCAGATTCCTTAAAGGCAAAGACTATCTTATACTGAGTGAATATTCCCAATAAAACTTAAGACTTTTCTAAGTATGAAGTAGGTGGATAAGTGGTTGATTAGGGAGGGATTTTTAATTACTGGTAAAATAGTTGAAGAGATGAAAAATTTTGATAGTTTTGTTCTGATAGGTACCAGACTGTCTTCTTTTAAAAATGTTACCATGGTGATTATGGACAGATAAGTCCTCAGAGAGACCTTTTAATTAGAAGAGTGTAGAATGTGCTCTCATTTGTATTTTTGTATTTATTTTTTTTTACTTTTCATGTGTCAAAATCTTTTACTGATGATAGTCACTTAAGTAAGTCTTTAGAGTAAGGACAAAGCTCAGTGCAAGAATAATCTAATTAGTTTTTACTTTGACTCCTAATGAATATTACTTTTTCTGAATCCACATTTGTGACCTGAACCACACCATTTAAGTATTTGGCTACATGCTGTTATTTTTTTTCCCTCTAATAGTTTTTATACAGAATTGGTCCACCTCATAAGGGCAGCACCTGTTTTTGCAATACTTGCATGCCCCACTGTTCGGGACATCTTAAATATTTGACTGATTAGCATTCACACCAGTGCTTGGACACAACTAAGAAATGAATAGTAATCCTACAGAGGAAAGTGCCTGAAGGCTAATCTCTTATTTCATATTCAATTTACATTTCATAATAATACACTGAACTTGCATGTGTATATAAACGTTTACCTTTTCAAATGCTTTCAAATTATACTCTTATTTCATACTCTGGTATTTTATCCTACTGGTTCCTCACCTTTTATGAGAACAGTGCCTCTGGCTGATTTTATAAACTATACATGACACATGTAATTCAGTTCCTGTTATCCATCATGTCAGAGTAGTTTTGAATAATCTTTTTATAGAAGACTTTTGAAAGTCAAACACCATTTTCTTCCATTGTATAGTATAGAAAGTTTTCTACAGGCATCTAAAATATTTTAGCACACTTTAATTTTTGAAGCACATCTGATGATGAATTTTTAACCCACAAAGTTTATACATCACTATCATTGAACATCTCTCCACTTGTACTGATATGACAAAAGTCTCATTAGAAGAAATACATTTATTTATTTTCTTATTTCTCATGTCCTGTGACTTTCAGTGTCAAAAGGTATAGTAGACAAAATACCTTTCTTGCTCATCATTTTCCTCCTTTCTCATTCAGAAGTTGGATCTTTCTTGAAGCATACACCATTCACAACGCATAACATCTCCTCACCTTCTCCTAACCTCTGTCTCATTCACTGAAAAATTTATCCCCCTACTCATGTTTGCCTTCCTCTCTATTCCTCTCATAGTCATGATTTATGGCCAATCCAGTAGTCACATGGATGATCCATCCACCATCCTGCCCTCTAAATCATAAATTTCATTTTCCAAAAACCTATTTTCAACTTTTAGGTCATATGCTACCATGATGTTTTATTTCCTAGACTTTGACACATCAGTGACTCTATCAATTCTGACTTGTCCTGTTTATTTATTCCAGTATTTTCCAATTTGGGAATTCCTTAAATGTAAGTAAATCTTTGTATCAATTTTTAGTCTCTAACATCCTCCTCTTATCTTCACTCACCCATCAGAGATTTCTAACTCAGTTAAGTGGAATCTTTACCAATCTCCCATTTCTTTGTCTCTTTTTTCCTCTATGTACTCAACTGTTCAAATTCTAAACTTGATTTGTAACTAATTATTTTCTTTCTCTCCCTGGAAAAATTGAATATTTAGAAAAAAGAAAAATCACATGATTCTGTTGACACCTTTTTCTTTAAATTCACTAGCACAAAAATTTCATTTGCACTTAAGCCCATCAAAGAATTTTACTACATTTTCCAAGTAAGTTTAGTCTTCTACTCTATATAAACTATTTTTCCCCTTATCATTTTTCTTAGTTGATTAGTTTGCACTATTCCTTTGGTTAACAGATCTGTAAACTTATGTGTAGTTAGTTTCTGTCTTTTCATCTGCACAGGAGTAGGAGTATTTGTGTATCAGGCTAATCTCCCTTGGGTCTAGGGGTATCCTCTCCTCAAACTCCTCTCTGTTAATCTTATTCCCTCTCTCTATTTTATCACCAGTATTCACAGGGAACTGTGGCTCTTACCTGCCCACGCAAGTGATTTAAAGTGACTTACTTCAGGAAAAGCAGAGTTGTGGCTACACTTGGGAAGGCTGGAAAAGGTGGCAGGTCCCTGTGAGATGGGATAGGGATGGAGGTAGGGTTCCATGCAAGGAAGAACCACAACCATGCCAGTTTCCCGTAGGCTCTCTTCACGAAAGACCTCATGTGTGTCATGCTTTAGGGCACATGTGGGAATCACAGGCAAAGAAGGAAGGACACCATATGTTAACACTTCTGTCCCATGTCAACACTTTCAGGAACCTGCACATAACCGAAGTTCTATAGACCATCCTGTTCAGAGAAAGTGGAAAACCACAGAAGTTACTGCATTCAACCACCCTTTACAATGGATATGCATATATATGTGTGTGTACACACACAGGAATCAACACTATCATTAATATGAATCAAAGAACCAAATGACATTGAAACTTACATGAATTTTAAATCTGTGAATTACCACTAAATGGGGTTCTCCTAGCAGTGAGTGCTAGATTGATGGAACTTCAAATGATCATGGGCAAGAACTGACTTAGTAACCAGTTTTCTCTCTAGTCCAGATTCCATGAGTAATTCCAGTGGGAGGGATGTACTCCACAATGACAAGTGACAAGTGAATGGTTTCCAGGGCCATACCTCTGTGTGATGAATGAAACTCAGCAACAGAGCTTTAGGACATCTCACCAGCAGAAATACAGGGTCCTATACGTAAAGACCTAGGAGCCACTCCTTCTGTATACCCTCCACGAAACAGGTTGAATATATTTAACTTTGGTTCAACTCATCTGAATTTTACCAAAACAGCAGTAGTTGGGAGGACATCCAGCCTGGGTCAGAATGCCTATGCTAGCACACCCTCCTGTGGCATATTGGTGACTGAAGGTAAAATGTCATGGCTCAGCTGTGTGCCAGACTTCAAGTGAACAGAGGGCACAGGAAATAGACTGGGGCTGGGCCAGAACAAACAACCTAATGAGGGAAGGATTAATTCACAAGTGGATAGTCAGTAACTGAAATTAGAGTGGCCTGGAGGGATATGGAGGATGGAAATTTGATCCTGCCAACAAGGACAGACAATATTTTGTCAGAAAATCCTGAGGAACAGAATGCGTCTCCAGAATCTTCCCTTACCCATTGCAAAAACCTGGTGCACCAGGGGGTGGGTGCAGGTCTAGATGAGAACTTGAGGGGTCCTCTAAGAAGCTGCAGAGAGCAGCAGGGAGCTCCACTGCCACCTGCTCCTGGCAATTCCTCCTCATTCAGAACTGTTGCCTGGACTCTGATCTGGGCCACTAAGAGTATTTGTAATATGAAGGATAATCACACTGACTTTGTTTTATTGCTTTTGTTTGTTTTAAATGTTTTTTTTTTTTTGGTTATACATAATTTTTACTTCAGGAGAGGACAAACAGAATTTCTTTTCTTCATTTTTTGTGATATTAAAATTAAAGAATCAGGAATTTAAAGGCTTAGGAAACAAACTAAGTTGCATGTTGCTAGCACTGGGACAGAGTCTTTGCATGATGCTCTGTGGGAAAATCCCCTACATGACAGCTGTTGACTGTAGGGAACAGAGTTCCCAGCTTAGCTGGAAGGAGCGAACTCCAAGTTCTGCCTTCTTCACAGACTGCCCATCTATAAAATGACTGTGAGCATATCCTCCCAGAAACAGCTCAGTGCTTTCCAGGCTTGGGAAAATAGAAAAAGATACATCAGGCAGTAAGGAGGAGTGGGATGTGAAAATAACTGTGGCAGTGGTTTAAATAAATCTGATGGACACCATTAGTATATGTTTAAATAGAGCTGTTCTCATTGAAAACTGAAAATAGTCATTCTTATTTTTAATTTTTAATTTTATTTGTTCTAATTAGTTGTATATGACAGTAGAATGCATTTTTACATTTTGATAGATCAACCATAAATAGAATGTAATATATAGTTCCAATTACAATGAAATTTACAAACACAAGGTATAACTCCATGGCTCCTAATGTGTTCACAGAATTGTTCAATAATGACATAATTTAATTTTAGGCATTGATTTTTTTTAGTGTTGCTGGAATTGAACCCAGAACCTCATGCATGCTAACCAAGCATTCTATCACTGACTTACACCACAGGTCCTTGTTTTAAATTTTGGTTTTGAGACATGGTTGTGCTAAGTCACCCAGATTGAATTTAAACTTGTGATTCTCCCTCTTTAGTCTCCTAAATACTTAGGATTACAGGTGTGTACCGTCATGACCAGGCATCATTAAAATATCCTTTATCAGCATCTTTCCTGGAATTTACATATAATTTAATATTACATTGTATAGTTTTCATTTATTTTAATATTAATGTAACAATTATTATTAATTGTTAATGTAACAATTCCATGTGTTCAGTGCTCTGCTTTGTCATTCCTAATAATGATTTCTACCTAGATTTATGTAGATTTTACAGCATATCTTTCACCACATAAAGAAATTAAAATGGGGGAGGGGGTCGGAGCTCCGCCATGGCGGCGTGGGGCCCTGGAAACGGTGGCGGCGGTGGCTCCCAAGCGGGACCCTGGGAGCTGCTTGCTGTGCTGCAGGGATTTGGAGTCCACAGCGCTGGGCCGCTGTGACCATCCGGTGTGCTACCGCTGCTCCACCAAGAACAGGTGCTGCGCGAGCAGCGCTACTGCGCCGTGTGCCCGCGAGGAGATGCGCCAGGTGGTCTTTGGAAAGAAGCTTCCTGACTTTGCCACAATTCTCATCCAGCAGCTGCAGCACGAGGAGAAATATGACATCGAATTTGAAGATGGAAAGGTTTGCATTGTACAGGCAGTTGTTGCAGCTTTAGTGCCCGCAGTGCCCCCAGCTGTCGCCCTTCAGCTTTTTCAGGGACCTGGAGCAGCACATGCAGAAGCAGCATGAGCTTTTCTGCTGCAAGCTGTGACTGAAGCACCTCAAGATCTTCACCTCTGAGTGCAAGTGATACTCGCGCAAGGACCTGGCTTGGCACCGCATGCAAGGGAATCCTGAAGACACATCACACCGTGGACACCCGTTCTGCAAGTTCTGCGATGAGCGGTACCTGGACAACAATGAGTTGCTGAAGCACTTGCACCGAGACCACTACTTCTGTCACTTCTGTGACTCAGATGGGCTGCAGGACTATTACAGCGACTATGCACACCTGCATGAGCACTTCCAGTAGAAGCATTTCCTGTGTGAGGAGGGACACTGCAGCACAGAGCAGTTCAACCTTGCCTTCTGTACGGAAATCGACCTCAAGAAGCACTGGACTGCCTGCCACAGCCGCAGCCATGCTGAGGCACGCCCAAACTGCCGGACTGACCTGCAGTTCAGCTTTGCACCACAACACTCATGTCATAGTGAGGGGATGGTCAGCGGTGAGGAGTAGGAGGAGGTGGATAGGTACAACCGCCAGGGTTGATCGGGTCGGGCCAGCGGGCATGGAGCCCAGCAGAGCCTTCAAGGAAGCTGGAGGTACAAGAGGGAAGAAGAGGACTGAGAAATGGCTGCTGCCATCCGGACATCAGTGACTGCACAGTACGAGGAGACTCCCAGGAGCCAGTACCAGGATGAGGGTGGCAGTCCTAGGAAGGAAGAGGCTGCAGCCCAGGGGCCCAATTAGCCCCACAGCCCACGGCGCCTAACTGGGGCTCAGGGTGAAGACCCAGGCCTCAAGGAGGCCTCAGCAAATGGTCCTGTAGGCCAAGAAGACTGCCTGGGCCTGGGCCCAGGGCTCACCCCGCAAAGCACCCTCCTAACCACTCCAAAACAAGGATGAAGATTTCCCCAGTCTCTGTGCTTCTACTTCCTCCTGCTGCACAGTGGCAGCCCCTGGACTTGTGGGGCTAGTGCTGGTGTACCCTGGTCCCACCAGGGGTAGAAACACCTTCCAGGAGGAGGACTTCCCTGCCCTGGTGTTCTCTGCATCCAAGCCCAGTACCACCCCACCAAGCCACATCTCCGCCTGGAACAGCAGTTGCAGCAAGAAAAGGGCTCCATCCACTCCAGGGGCCCAGGCTGACCCTGGAGCAACCAGACATCCAGGAAGGCTGAGAGGGGAGCAGGGGTGGACCGAAGGGTGGCCTGCCCCTTGCAGAGGAGCAGGGCAGTGGCCTTGGTGCCCAGGAGTTGCAGAGCATGCCCACTAGGGCAGTTGCTTCTCTGCTGGGGCCAGCCTCCACCCAGACCTCCACCAAGGTTGGCAAAAAAAGAAGGTGGGATCTGAGAAGCCTGGTACCACATTGTCCCTGCCACTGCCCTCTGACCATACCCCAAAGTCCTGGGCTGAGCAGGACCCTGAAGCTCCTATGAGTAGGAGCAGAAGGGCCAGTAGCTGTCATCATCAATGGACACACAGAAGGGTCGACTCTGGCTCAGAGCACCCCCAAAGAACCCCTGGGACTCCCAAGGTCCCTGGGGCCCCTTTACTGCCCCACTCCCCAGGAAGACTTCCCAGCACTGGGAGGCCCCTGCCCACCCAGGATGCCTCCTCCCCCAGGCTTCAACACTGTGGTGCTCCTGAAGGGCACACCACCCCCACTGTCACCTGGCCTGGCATCTCCTGTCAGCAAGACACCTCCCCACCCCTGCTTCTCCAGCCTCCTGCCCAGTCCCCACCGAGCCTACATTCCCAGCCCCACCAATACCACCACCACCACCACCACCACCACCACGAAAGCCCCCATGCTGACATCCACACCATGAGCCTACTTGGTCCCTGAGAACTTTTGGGAGAGGAACCTGCAGCTCATCCAGTCCATCAAGGGCTTTGTGCAGAGTGAGGAGGCCTGCTTCAGCAAGTTTATGAGCCACTTGGGGGAGTTCAGACAGGGAATGATCTCCACAGCCCAGTACTACAAGAGCTGCCAGGACCTGCTTGGGAAGAACTTCCAGAAGATCTTCAGTGAGCTGCTGGTGCTGTGGCCTGACATGACCAAGCAGCAGGAGCTTCTGTCTGCACACACAGACTTCTGCAGCCATGAGAAGCCACCAGGAACCAAGTCCAAGAGGAATAACAAGAGTGTATGGCAGACCAGCACCCAGCAGGTGGGCCTGGACTGCTGTGTGTGCCCCCTCTACCAGCAGGTGCTGGCGCAGGGTGATGTCAGTAGCCACCAGGTGTTGCACGCTGCTCAGGACAATGACTTCCCCTCCCTTCAAGCCATTGCCAGGATCATCATGTAACTCCTGCCAGTGCAGGCCGGAGCTGTCACACCTGTGTGCCTTCTTTCTCCTTCCTTCCTCCCCCCAGCTGCCAGGCATCCAGGTAAGGCCTGGTAAGGCTGCTGCTCAGACCTCTTGGTTGACCAGGCCTGCCAAGGGGTCACCAGGAAGGTCCACCCTGTGCCATCAGCATGACATCATGCAGAAGTTCCACCCCCTGCTCAGCAGTGGGCCGGTCTGAGTGATGTACAAGGGCCTTCTGTCTCTTTGTGGATGTAGAATATGACATCATAAGAAGTCACTTTTCACCCAACTTGCACGTGAAAAATATGGTAGATATAGATCCAAGTCCCAGGTGACTGTTAGGTTGACCTTAACCAAAATGCTCTAACAGTGACAGCCACCTGCTGGCACCTCTTTCCAGCTCTCCTCACCTGTCCTCTGTAGTAGTAGTGGATTCAATAGCCAAGAGCTTGATGTACTTGTCTTTCCTCTTTGGATATTGTCATTTTCTAGTGAAAAAAAAACTGTTCTCAAGAATTGACTCAATCCTTGGTGACTGCCTAACTTGAAAGATGTTTATTTATTATTGCTTTCATTGTTTGTTTCTGCCATGGTAGAGCAATTCACCACTGAACTCCATCATTTTTTGTTAATTGGGACGGGATTTTGATAGGTGGCCAGGGCTGACCTAAAACTTGCATCTCCCACTTTAGTCTCCAGAGTTGAGCCTATGGTTAGGAATGAGCAAGAGGAGACAGGAGAGCAGGAGGAAAGCTGCCTTCAGGAGAAGCAAGAAGTGGACCATGCAGAGGCACAGAGCTGAGTGAGGGTAGGCCCTGAGGGAGTACCTGGTCACCATGACATCACAGGTGACCTGTGCCAGTCAATGAGTGAGGAGAGGAGGCTGACCTGGGATGCCTACCTGTCTGGAGAGGAGCTGGCACTTTACCAGTGGGCATTGGGGGTCACTCAGGTGCTCACTCGCTCTAACAAACTCAGACTTGTGGTTTAAAGATCATGACAGCTCTACTTGTAACTGGTGGACTTGAGGCAACTGGGACAACTTAGTGAATACTACACAAGTCCAGAGGAGCAGTGGTAATGCCCTGAAGTTTAGAGGGTGGGAGAGCAGATAGACTGATGTACTGAAGAGCCTGGATCAGTAGGACTCATAATGGAATTGGGTGTAAGTATGACTGCACGGGAACTCACAGCTGGTCCCCAGGCCTCCAGCTGGAGGCTGGTAGAAGGCAGGAGCATCTGCCCAAATGAGAGAATGCAGGCAGAGCTGGAAGCAATCCAGGAACAAGGTGACTCCATGTGGAGATGCTGAATGTGTAGGTGTCAAAATGTACCACATTCAAATGTTCACTGCATGTACATATTCTCCAGAGGAACTGGAGAAACTGAGGGTGCTTAACAAGGTCGGGTTAAAATGCAAAGCTTTCTAGAGTTGGGGACAGCCACACAAGTCATGTGAATTCTCTCCTACCATTTGCTTTGTTTCTCCTGTTCTCTGCACAGAGACAACACTTTCAGCTTGCAAGGTGGTCTCCTTCATCCTCCTCCAACATGCTTTCTGCCCTGTAGGTCTTCAGTTTTCCAGATGGCCCATGTGCCCCATTCTCTGTACTGTGGACTTGTGCCATATTTTACAATCCCCTTTTCATACTTTCTTGGTGTCTGGGAAGGCAGAGAGTTCACTGTGTGTGCCTAGTCTGCCTTCTACACCTGGGATTCTCTCACTGGTGTACCTGTGAACTTGGGCAAAATGAGAATGTGGGACTCAGCAGAAGGAATATTTGTGCTTTGATGTGTTGTGTGGACCTATGTAGCCCCAGGGTAGGGTAAGTTTTGCTTAAACATTTTGGCTTATGTAGTGAGCTGCAGTCTAACCTCATGTGCAAACCCTGGAACTTAATCTCCTAATAACTAGCTGTGGTTCTGCCAATCTCAGTGGCTACCATTCTTCACTTATTCAGATGAAAAGGGCAGCAACTGAACCCAAAGAGCTGCCTCCAGTCTCACTTCCCTTTCTTGTGGGCACTGCCCTCCCTGGATTCAAACACCGCCACCCATGAGGTGGAGTGGAGGCTCCTGAACATTCTTTTTCCAGACTGCTGCCCAGACTGGAATTGTAAATAAAGGTGATTGTGACCTGTAAAATAAGATTGGCTACAGTTGCTTAACAAAACAGTGTTTATTTCTCTGGAAAGTGCAGACTCCAGCACTCTTCCCAAAGGCCAACTTCACCATAGAGTGCTACTTGTAGTGGTCCTCCTCCCCCAGGAGCCACAGTTTTGTTTTGTACAGACTGATGTACTTGTAGACCCTGACGTGGTTCAGCATATGTGGTACTGGTGCTCTGGGTTGAAAGGAGAGGAGGAGGCAGGAGCAGAAGAAGCTGGTCAGGAAGGGGAAGACCTGGACTCAATCAGGCCTCCTAGAGGGGTGGCCTCAGGGCTTTTTCAGCTCAAGACTGCTTGTGAAACTGGGAAGTCAGCACTTAGCATGTAAGGAGAGCTAGATGTGTCACCTTCACAGAGCTGGGACTGAGCCCCGCATGCTTTCTACATGAAGTACATGCCTATGGATTCCCCCATGAGAAGTCCTAGGTCATGGGGTCTTCTGCATCAAACACCACCATTTTTTTCTCTCATTTCCTGGTGACTGGTGTTTTTCCACTCCAGCTTTATTCAGACAAAATAGAAAATGAAAATCATCTCCCCAACTCCACCCCATGGACCAAAGGAATCCAGATTGCAGCACATCTCTGTCTAGTGCACCTGGTTAAGTGTACATATGGAAAAACATTTTTCTGGTTTGGATCCTGTAAATTGTACAAACCTGCAGGATCAATGGAGGAGGCTCAGCTGCTTTCTCAATTTTGGCCAATCTGTGATTAAGTTCATTTTCCTTTCTATATCATATTCTCTTCCTACTAATGCAGGCAGGCAACCAAATCCAGGCTGCTAGAAGCCAACAGGGCCTCTATGCTGGAGTGCCAAGGACACTTGGGAGAGCAGTGCTTTGTCTGTCCCAAGATGGCATTGGCACACACTAGGCATTTGCCATATACTTGCTGAATGAAAGGTGAGTGTGGTGCCACATTCACAGGGAGTCGAGGGAGAGTGAGCACTTGAGCACATCCACCCTCTGCCCCAAACACATCACTCTGAAACCCCAATTTATTTACTTTGGCATTCCCACAATACCTTTATCTAATCTGGGGCTTACTTCCTACCTTGCTACTTGCACCACCTGATGAAACTGTGCCCAAATGAGAGATGGACAGACATTGAGTGCCTACTGAACCCCTTGGGACTCAGACCCTGCATTCTAACCTCAAGACCTGGAAGGGTCTGAATGAGGGAGACCTGGTTGGGCCCCACACTCATCCTTCCTGTCACATGTGCTAATTGAAGGAGAAACCCTCAGGCTCAGGGAGCAACCTTCCCACAGGGTCTCTGCACCATGGACTTGGCTGTCAACTAGGGAGGAATGGATGGTGCATAAATCACAAGCTCTATGGTCCTTGGCTAAATTGCCCAGCCTCCCCTAGACTTATTATCCTTACCCTGCTCACTTCCTTCACACCTCCATCTCACTGGACAAGGATTCCTGGACCAAACACAACTCAGACTGTACTTGGCTCATTTTCAACCAGACTTGATTTAGGACCTTCAGTGCTCATCTCTGCGTCACCTAGTTTCAGCAAAACTCCAACTAAGCATGTAACCACAGTTATCACACATGGTTTCTACTGCCTTGTGTGTCTAGTGGGTTCTCAATTCTCTACACCCAGAGAATGTCTGGTCTCTGCCTTGCCTTCAACAAGAATCCATGCAGGTCAGCTTAGCCAAGAATCCTCACCTGACATTTCCCACAGTGACTTTCCATCTGTTGAACCCGCAGCTCCATCCTTAGCTGCAGATCTTCATCATCTAACTGCCCAAGCTGTACCCCGCCTTCTGGTGCCTCTACCCAGGCCACAGTCTCCCATTTATAAAAAATTCTTTGTGGTCTTTAGAAATCAGGGGATCCCTTATTTATTTTTCATGTTCAATCAATACCTTGAGTGGTTTCCTCTTTAAGGTCCTTCATTCACTGCAAGTTAGACCTCCGGGGCAGTTCCTTCTCTCCATGAGGCCCTTGACTCTCTAGCTCTGAACCATATTTCTCTCCTTTTTTGGGGGTGCCCTTTTCTCTGTAAGTGGTAGGGCTCCATCTGCAGAAATCTCCCTGCCTGGAGCAGTACCTGACTGTCCCAAGCTGGGCTTGGCATCTCCTTTCTACTCTTCCCCATTAGCATCACAGGAGCCCAGTCATGTTTACTGAGCAGGTACTACATACTTGGCACTGTATAGGCTATGTTTCTTGTAACAACCCTGTGAGACAGGTTCTGTAGTGTCCCCAATTATGACACAGATAACTGTCACAGATGGCTTAATAACTCACCCAGGTCTCACAACTGGAAAGGAAAGTCAGGCCATCTGGATTTCCTCTCTCCTCTCAGCTACTTCTTGCACCACCTTGTGAGGCCTGAAGCAGAGGCCTCACTCAACAAGGACTCTGTCTCCCAGCTGATCTCCTGGCTCTCCATTTGTGTCTCTGCATACTTCTTTTGTGGTCTCTGAGCAGCAAGGTGAATGAGATTCAGAAACCTGCTTTAGACAGGAGGATCAAATAAAAGCTACCAAAATGGGGGATCAACAACATGTCCATATCCTTTTCCCTGTCCACTTGGCTCTTCAGGGCCAGAGCATCCTGTGTGAAGAGCCAGGACTTGAGATGGAGGTATCTGGTTCTCAACCATCTCTCAGCAAATGTGCCAAATGCAAACCATGCCTGGCACTGCTGTGGACCCTGAGGACAGATTACAGAGCAACCTGACCTGGGTCCTGCTCCCCTGGAGCTTGTGGTCAAGAAGAGGTATAGGGGCACAATATGCAAGAATATAAATAGAACTGATCTTCACACTGTGAAGGAGTAGGCAGGGGGGCACAAAGGCAAGAGTGGTTTCTCTGGGTCGAGGATGCCCCTCTAACATGAGGCAGTCCTGGAAGAGGCAGTTGAAGCCAGGCCAGGCAGAAGCAGAGGCAAACTGCTCAGTTCTCAGATGGTGTGGGTGATGCTCATCTGCACCTCTCCAGTACAAAGGGAACTTCCACAGGCTTACAACATGAGGCCCTGCACCAACTGTGCCTACAAGCCCAATAGTTTCACATCCTCTGCCTGAAGGAGGCACCTGTTGTCCACACAATCGCCTACCAATTCTGTCCCCACATGCTTCTCTAGGTACTTAGAAAGCTGCTATCTTGAATGTGCCTCATTCTGCTGAGACCTCCCAGGTCCACACCCCTACCTGTCCTGAGGTAAAAATGAGGCAGGTACAGATCTAGCCTCCTGTGGCATTTCAGTTAGTCCTCCTAACAACTCTAAGAAATATGCTGAGATGGTAAAAACAGGCAAAGTTCAGCAGATAATGAGTAGAGGCCCCAGGGCATAGATCCAGGTCACAGGCCCTGGATTCAGATTGTAGGCATTCAGAAACCATGTGTCATGACTGAATATGTGTGAATGAATGAATGAAATGTTCAGGCTCTTAGGGAGTTTTTGTTAGATGATGGTAATGCACTGATATTGTGGTTGTACATCATTGTCTTGTGAGCCTTATCAGTTCATTTCAGTTTCCACTAACACAGCAGAGGACCCCAAAACTTTCTCTGAAGACATTTCCCGTGATCTCTGAATCAGTCTTTCTCTCTCTGCCCCATCTCACCTCAGTCTCCAACCCCAGAACCACAGGTTCCTCCAAGTAATCATGGCACAACATGTACTTTCTGGTGATTGTGTGGACTGATGAAGAGCAGCAGTACAGCTCAGGTTACTAAACAACCCCTGGCCTCTTCACCACCCATCCTAGACCAGGCTCTCCTATTCCATAGACACTGAGCACCTGGTCTTGTAAATTTCTGGGCTGGGTGCTGGGAACAAGGCCCCAAAAACCCTCAAGAAGCTCTGGGTCTGGTCTGGCACTGTGCAGGGCCAGGATCACCCATCACAGTAGCTAACAGGATTTACTTTTGGTAATTCAATCATTTGTTGTTTTATTGCAGTGAGCTACACTTCCAGACCTATTTACTTTTGAGACAGGGTCTTGCTAACCTACTGAGTCCATCCTTAAAGTTGCAATCTCCCTGCCCTAGCCTCCCTACTGCCAGGATACAGGTGTGCACCACCATGTCTGGCAATAAAACTTCTGAGCATATGCTCCTAACATTTGAATTGTCTACTTACATCATGTGTTTGTAATATTATCTGCACATTAGAAAAACATAATATTTTTCTTTATAGTACAAGTAAACAGGAATACAAGTTACAGTATTTTCTCACTTTACTCCAATGCCATATTTATCCTGTGCCCAAGAGAAAGAACTGGAAGTAAACACTTTTCCCAGAACTCTGGACATGGCCTGAGGGATTATTCAAATTGTTTAGATGAACCAACCTTAACAGAAGGGACAGTATATTTTCTCCTCAAATCAGTGGTCAGGTCTCCACAATAAAACTAGGAGAGTTCTAAGAAAAACAATGTCACCAATACCATGCAGATAGCCAGGCTGCAGGGGTACTGTTACAGAGGCATGGAGTTAGATAGAAGCTGAGAGAGGAGGAGCAGGTGGACAGGTACAACATGGGTGTGGAATGAGGCATTCAGAGGCAGAGGAGAGAGGAACATGGTAAGGAGTCAAGCATCTACAGGGGAGTAGGCAGTACAGTATTTGTGGAAGGATCTCAGGTGGACTGGGGAGGGCAGATTGGGATGAAGGTAGGGAGGAACCAAGTCCAAAGAGGCCTCAAGTACTGACTGATTTAAGCTATTTCAGAAGTGGCAAAGACCATATAAGTGTTCCAAAGAAGGATGGACTTAACCCAACAGGACTGTTACCCAACAGTGGGGTAGGACTTGGGTTGGGGTGCCTGGTTTGAGGTAAAGAAGCATGGCTAGAACACCCCAGAGCAACAGGCAAGAGTGTTGGCTCTTCAGGGGCTTGGGGAGTGAGGCTGGAGATGGGCAGGTTCAGTGGCTGTTAAGAAGGTGGATTTAAGTGGAGAGTGAAGATTCCTCCCAGTATACTATGGAGTCTTTCCCTCAGGTATGAACAGAGAGGGTCTGGGAAATGTGAAGGAGCAGGCAGGATAAGTAACTTCCAGGTGTATGGACTGAGGAAGCGAGGCTGGGGACTGACTCCTGGCTTCTAATTTGGTGAAGGAATGCCCAAGCTGCCTTGTTTGGCCCGAGGGTATTCTGGAGAAGCAGAGGGTGGCAAGGGATTCTGAGCTCCTAGCTTTTCAGTGGGTCAGTTTGATGTCCCTACAGATGGGACAAGGGAAGGTATCTGGGAGATGGTCAAGTGGTGGATCTGGAGCTCATTTGGGGCTCAGTGTCATTTAGGGTGTGCTGTTGCTACAGGACCAGATGAATCTCACATGAGTGTGCATGGTGAGAGGAGTGGAGGGGAGGGTCCCTGCTTTCATCCTACAGGCCAGGGAGCACTGCTGCCAGAGTCCACTTCTCTGAACTTTGCAAATGAAGGGCTAGGACAATGTTAAAAGCCTAAATGCCTTTTAATGTATGAAAATGAAACCAAAATATAAGCAAAGTAAAAAACCTAAGAACACTGAAAAATATAATTACTTCTAAAGCAAAAGTATTGAAAGGCATTCCTAGCTGCATGGGGTGGTACATGCCGAAATTCCAGCTGCTAGGGAGGTTGAGGCAGGAGGATCATACGTTCAAAGCCAGCCTCACCAACTTAGCATGGCCTCATCTCAAAGTGAAAAGAAAATGTGTTAGGAATGTGGCTGAGCGCCCCTGAATTCAATCTGTGATAAACACACACTCAAACACACACACACACACACACACACACACAATCACAGAGAAAACAAAGAAACAAAAATCAAAAGAAAATGAGAGGGAGGAGGTTATGAAAAATGGTGGAATGAGACACACATCATTACCCTATGTACATGTATGATTACACGAATGGTATGAATCTACATTGTGTACGACCACAGAAATGAAATTATGTACCCCATTTGTATACAATGAATCAAAGTGCAGTGTGTAAAAATTGAAAGCTAAATAAAAATGTTATTAAAAAAAACCCAAAAGAATAGAATATTCCTTTTTACATGGAATATGTTTAATCCGATCTCAATGTGGATGCCTTTCAAGGCATCTGATGTGTCTCAAGATGCCAGGCAGCCCTGGAACTACCCTCTCTGCAGATCAGAGACCAGGGAAGGCCCCCACCTCCCCCTGACTACTCTGAGTGGCCCCATGCCATGACTCTGTCCTTGCCTCTCTGGCCCCAGAGTCCTCACCCAGATTCGGGGGATCCATGTGGTACTGTGTAGAGCTTCTGTGTGCCAGTTCTCACAGGTACTGTTCCCACAGGCACTGGTTCTGATGAACCTCATCCTGAATCACCTTCTTTCTCTGGTGTCAGGCCATGGCCTGATCACACTGTGTGCTGTGAGGCTGTCCAGGCCTCCTCTGTCTGGAGAGGTGCCAGGTCCTCTGCAGTCTGCAGGCAACAGCTTCCAAGGCTGTCTCCTGGCAACAGAGTTCTGTTTGGAATGCTGCAGTCTCTAGACTTATCCCTACCCTAGGCTGCCCAGTCCCCAGCCTCCATCTACTGTTCCCAGTTCCCTCTTCTCAGAACCTCAGGCTGGCACTGGACTCACCTGCCCCAGCTTCTCCTATTGAAACCCTGAACCTGGAGCTGTTCTTGGACATCATCAGGAAAGGGCTCACCATCCAGTGTCAGAACCCAGATAGGGACGGAAGGCTGGACCTCACCCTGGCAGTCATTTCCTAGAAAAGATATGCAGAGGAATCAGGAACCTCTCACACTTTTAAGCAGATGCACTGAATCAAGGCTTATGGCTAGCTCACTCATACACCCTCACACACACACACACACACACACACACACACACACACACACCAGAGGTTTCCAGAGAAAACTTTCTCTGCAGTGTGAATGTAGACAGAACCACCCTTTCCTTTCTGCGGTGACATATGCATGGAAGGAATTTTTCCATCTTGACCCTTCCTGAGCACACATTTGAGGGCTGATTGAATAAACAACCTGTGAAGCCCATGCCCAGAGCTGCTTCATATTCCTGAGCTGCTCTCCATGACTCCTCCTTTAGCCCCTGGTCACCACCTCTCCACTTCCTGTTTATAACGTCACCTCACTGAATGTTTCATATAACAGAGTTCACTTTAAAAGAGCCCAATGTGGCCTCGCTCTCTGGGTCTCCTCTGGTCCATTAAGCACCCCACCCTGACTCCAAAGCCTAAGCTCACCACACTTTGGACCTTTTCCCTTGGTCCATTCATGCATTTGTAACACAGGTTGTCCCTGGAGTGCTTAGGAAAAGAACACACAGTTTAGACACATTGACTTTATGGATGTTTTGCAGGTTCTTGGGTGCAGCCGGCTGTTCCAGGGCTCCTTGTCTCAGTGCCTGCTGCTTCTGCCAGCTCCTCCAGTTTGCTGATCATCAGTAGATGGGAGGAACTGACTCTCTGGAGAAAGGACATGCTGAAGCTCTTTCTGCCAATCTACTAAGACAGAACAAAGGGAAACAGACAGTAGTAAGAAAAGCAGGATCTGGTTGTGGATCCAGTGGCCTTGAAACTGACCACAGAAATGCTCAAACTTCAGTTTTGGATAACCATTCCCCTGTGTTCCCTGTGTACACCTGCTCAGGAATCTGGCAAGACAATAATCTCTGGGACTGTGACATCTACCCATAATAAGGAGAGGTTTTTCCCTCATGCCACCTGGTTGAGGAGGTTGGATTGTGGGTGGGACTGGAGAATGGGTACTGGAATGGAGGACTTGGAGGAGGAGAGGGGGTAAAGATGGGGGAGTGACAGGAAAGGGAGGCAGATAAACAGGAGGATGGCAAGTGGGTGTTCTGGGGATTAGAGAGGAAGAGTTGGGCACAGAGCCCCTCAAGGCAGGGTGTTGGGAATGGAATTTACCAGGGAGAGAAGGGAAAGTAGGAAGCAGAAGTCAGAAGGGGAGGGCTTGTCTTGGAAGAAGGCTGTGGCCTTGAAGTCTGCTGGGTCAGGGGAGCGAGGTGCATGATAGGGCCAGAGGTTGGAGGCACAGGAAGAGGGTGTGGGGCTATGGTACAGGAATGGGAGGAAACTTCCTGGTCATGTATTTCCATGACAGAAGGTAAGCACTCCAGGCTCCTCACTGGCAGACCATTGACTGAGTCTGTGCCAGAAGACCTCCCACAGTTTTCTCCTCAGATTCTGTGAAGAAAGCCCCATTATGACATGCACATGCCCCACCCTGTCGGTCCACCGAGTGGACCCCACCAACCAGGGGACTCCCATGTCTAGGTTTAAGAATGATCACACAAAACAGCAGAGGGAAAGATGCTGTAATAGCAACCCATGTCCTTGGGTTGACATGCATTTTGCCTTGGTAGGCAGTGACTGACCAGAGTGCTCGGGGCCTAGACATGCAGTTCAAAACTCAGAAGAATAGTGAAATCAGTGTCCCAGTGGATTAACTCATTGCATTTCCCAGAGCCATTTCTCAAAATTTCATTCACTGCCTGAATAAAGATAGTGAGAGGAGAGAAGAGGTATCTATTCTGCAATGAAGATGAACCTGGAGAGTAAGCAGGGAGCTGCCATAGGTAAGAAATGGGGTCAGAGCACATGAGACCAGTAAAACTTCTAGAAAATTCTATGAGTCTTTAGTGCCAAGTACACATCAGAAGTGCCCAACATGGTTGGAATGGAGGGTTTTGAGAATCTAAGTCCAGCAGTAGAGAAATAATCTCTAAGAGTGGGAGTTTCTTTCCTAATTATGAATCACTTCCATCCTATTGTGTAGATCAGGCCTAGACATTACCTGGAGAAAGAGTTCCATACACCACTACCCAGTCACCACTCCCAGCATGAAGCTGGGCCTGGGAATCTCTCCAGATGAATGCCAGCAGGGAATTCCCTCCTTCCTTTTAATCTAGATTTCCTAAGCAGTGAGTGATCAGGGTACAGAGCATTCAGCAAGAGGAAGAAAGTCTTTTCTGGGGCAGGTCACGTCCTGAAGTGTTTCTTGGGTTTTCCTTTCTCTTAGAGAGGATCAAATGTTGAATGGGAAACAGTACTCAGTTCAGAAGCCCCAAATACAGCATAGGTGACATGTGTGCAGAAGTTACATGCTTTTCCTGGAGAACATGTCAATCAAGTTCATTTTGTCTGTAAACTAAGAAATTCTTAACCAAAGTGAAATTGCTGCTAGTACGAAGTTAAAAAAAAATGATCTCATTATTCACAAACTGTTCAGCAGTGCCAGCTAAACCAGAGCTGAGCTTCAGGATGATCATGGATTACAGGGTAGACTTTAAAAACACAGAAAGACTTGTGGGCAGTACCTTTATGCAGAGAAGATGTGTGTGAGTGACAGGTAGTGCAGGGGATGATTCCTGGGCTGTATCCCTCCTCAGGTGCCAAGGACCTGGTGAGATCATGTGATCCCTCTCTCCTCCTCAGTTCCAACTGCTGTATTATATTTTGACAAGTTAGGTTATATGACAAAAAGCAATCAAGTGCAGTTGATACCTTAAGAGAATGGGCTCCTTCAAAGGAGCTCTACCTGTACACTCAGAGTAAAAGGACTGAGGGAGACCCTTGGGAGATTTGAACTGAAACAGGTGGCAAGGACAACTCCAGGAAAGTAGAGAATACGGTTTGCTTTTTATTCCTTACCTAAGTTTGATGATTCACAGCTCATGTAGAACTTTGGGCCTCATCTTCTGAGATATGACAGCAACCTAGTGTTGTGAACTGGGAAAGGACTGTGCCTCCTGTTTGTCTCCTGTGGCTATGAACATCACATATGGTGGCTGATGCAGGATCATAGCACAGCTAAGAGATGGACCTGGGAGGGTGGATGCATTCAATTTCCTGAGGACAGAACTCCTGAGTAACTGAGACCTTTGAATCATGTCCTGACCTCTGGCCCTAATACATCCAGTATTCCCTTTCTCAAATCCTCCTTCCCAAGCTTCATAGGCGGACAAAGTTAATGCTGTGGAGGAGGTAAGGGCAGGCAGTTCCTGAATCATAAGTCCTTCCTTTACCTCTGATTCCAATCAAAAACCAAACATGACACAGTTTCCTATCAAGAAAGTTCTCAGAGGGTCTTCAAGAAGAGAAACTCTTTATATTTCCCTTTCCACCATCTTCACATTGTCAATTGTCACTTTGTGTGTTTGGGATACCAGGTGACCACCTCAGAACCTTGTCTCCCAAGTTGCTCAGAACCCAGAACCTTCCAAACCAACTGTCACAGGATCATCCTGTAGAGAAGGAACTTCCCTTCACTGAAATACCCTGCAGGAAGTTCATGAGAGTTGACTGGAGTAGTGTCCATTGGGCTGATGCTTGGTTGTCTAAGGACCTATGTCTCTGGCTTTGTGGTCTTGTTATCTGCGTGGCTCACCAGGCTGATGAAAAGGGATGATGCTGCAGAAGCACTTCCTTCCATGCCAAACACTTCACCTAGCACTGCGAGGACCATGGAGCATATTACCTCCTCTTAGATGAACCCTTCCTTAGTCAAAAACATGAAATTGCTTAAAATCAAGAACAATGAACTCTGCCTCTGTTTGCAGTGCTGAGTGTGAATTTGTTGAGTGAGCCAGTTCCCTCTGTGAGCATTCCCAATCCAGTGTAGAGGGAGGGAGTCACAAGGAGAGATGCTTTTTGAACATGGAGCCTCTCTTCATCACATTTGAGGGTGTGGTGCACCAATGTGACAGACCACAGGTTAACAGTCAGTGAACATTTCAGTTCTTACTAGTCTCAGTAATCACATCTGTAGTGTATAGCTAATAGGAATCACACCTAAATGTCCAGAATACAAGAAGCATCTCCCCAGTTTTTACATGGATTTGGAGATGTGTGGTGTACTAGACAGAGTTAAGTATACCAAACTTCTACCAGCTGGAAATTCTTCCTAAGTGGTGTCTCCCAGCCTCAGAATCTGTGATTTGGTCAGAAGCACATGGGCTTCAAAAGTCTCTTTCACACTGGTGCACTGAAAATGTTCGCAGACCTATGTACACAAACTGCCTTCAGTTTTGAGATCTCTGAGACTCTCAGATGATGGGTAGAGATTGAGCTATCTATAGGCTGAGACATTCCAGGCAGACTTGACAATAGTCAATTCTCCTGGTATATTGCCTCAGGAGTGACTGAATGGCACTCCAGTTTTGGGTTTAGATCATCCACAATGGACCTGGGGTGCAAGGACACCACTGGCTCTTCCACTCAACATCCTGCCTCAGGCCTGCATCACTCTTCCCTGTCATTGCCTATGTATTTGTATAGTGGGCACAGCATACAAAAAAGTCTATCATATACTATTGGGATGATGCTGGCCCCAGTCCATGCAGAAGAGAAAGTGTTCTGACTTTACTATGGAATTTGACATTGGACATTGAGAATTATACTAGATACCCAGAGGATTATCTAGGGGAACCAAACACACACATATACCCTGAGGCACACTCATTCCCAAACCCTAATTGTAACACCACTGACTTTGGGAACATGAGCAGGCGGCCAGGCATGAGAATTGGCAGAAGTGTTTCTGTAGTGAGTTCCCAATTCTGGCTCCCACAGATGACTGGCCTCAGGGTGGTGCTCCATATGACAGCAGGCAGCAACTCCACAGGTCTTACATGGAGTGAGTCAAAGAGCCTTTGGTTCTGGAATATAATTTTCTGATGTTCTTGAGGGTATCTACAGTTAGAGAAAGGAAAATTCTCTGAGGTCCAGACCACGCTAGGAACTATCTTCACAGAACTTTGGTACTCTTAAACACTACAGGCAGTCTTTTGAAGGGAAAGAGCATTGGATTCAATAAAGAGTAACTATAATAAAATACCTGAGTCTGGATGATTTGTAAAGAATAATGTTAATTTATGTCTTTTTTTTTATTTAAAAACCCAATATCAGGCAGCCTCATCTGTGTGCCCTCTAGTGAGGATCCCCTGATGGCATCACCACATGCCAGAGAATCAGAAAGGGAGCCAGTCACTCACATAATGGTACATGCTGTGGGGTGGCCTCACCATTCACAAAGCCTTTTCTGTGGGAACCAACTGGCTCTGTAATTCCATCACCTACCCACTTGCAGACAAGCTTGCAGGCAAGCTGTGGTGCCCTGTGCCATGAGGACTTCAGTGGACCCCAGATCTCGAAAGGCCCTTCACCTCAGCACTGACATGCTACAGAACAAGCCTCCATCCCATGAGCCTCTGAGGGACATGTTCAACCACATCAGTGGAGGACAATGACATTTAGAAAAAATGAGTGATGTACTAGAGTTCCACTCCTGGGATCAGGAATATAGTTGATTCCGTGGCACCAGATATCCCTGATAACCTGATAGCCCAGGTTTATACCCTGGACCACTAAAGCAGGAGCTCCTCTCACTCCCTAAAAGAGCAAAACTTCTGCAGGGCGAGAGGCTGCCCTAGAATAGGTGGCAGGGTCAAGAGAAGGACTTAGGCCATGACCAACCTTCTGCTTCTCTGACCCCAAAATGCAAAGCAGTTTACCTCAAGCCCTCCTGAAGGACTGGGTAAGGTTCAAACTTGGGATCATCCCTCTCCAGCAAGTTCACACTGTCCGCTATCCTTGATGACCAGCTGAGAACCATGGTGAACACTCTCTGCCTGGTTTTCCAAATATTGGAATGCAGGACATTTCAAGCCAACTGACCCTAGATAGTTCTGCCAAGAACAGCTTCTCTCCTCTGGGAAGGCCCTCATGATCAGTTACTACTGATTAACTGAAGAGGACCACCAGACTGCTGATTTGGTGACTAATGAAGTAAGTCTGAAAAAACCCTGTATCATTATTGATGGAGCAACTCTTCAGCCTGCAGCCTGCCCAAGCGATGATGAAATGACCCTGATTACCCAGCACTGGGCAGTCACCCTGCTCTCTGCTCCCTCATCATAGGCCTATCTCCAAACTGCCCTAATCTCTCTTAAAATGCTAGTTGACAAGAGGTGATGTACCATTTCCTCTGATTGTCCCTCAATAGCTACAACATGGGACCCACCTGGGCACTCTCCCTGATGTCTCACAGACCTCCTTACCTCTGTCTACTCCTGTTACCCAATGGCACTGCTGTCCTTCTCCACCATCCTGGACAGAACCCCCAAATCATGGCTTCTGTCCTCATCAATCTCATGGATTTCCCACCACATGACCCCTGTCGTCTTTCTTAAAAATCTCTAGGTCAAGATGTGTACTGCATCTGTCAACATCTTTCAGAAAAACTTGGCTTTTAATGTCCATTTCCTGTAGGACTTTCTGTGAGGATCATGATTCTCCTGATCAAATGAAGCAGTGGGTGTCCCCTCTGATCATCTCTGTGTCTGCAAATAAACAGGCACTTTCCTTTCAAAATATCTGACAGAACCCAAGAGAACCCAGAGTATCCATAGACATTGTGCATTATTGAGTCATGGAGTATTATCTGCATTATTTTTTCTTAATTGGTAATTGCTTTACACACTGCATAGAGGATATATTCTAAGTACAGTTTTTCATCTTATTATAAGTATAAAAATATGTGCAGGTGTGTGTGTATGTATGTGTGTGTGTGTGTACTTAGTGGTAGACCAGAGGACTGTACCTCCACTGATGGGGCAATATTAATTGTAGAGACCAAAGTATTGTTTCAGTTCTTCCAAAAATAAATGATATTTCATTGATGTATTGCTTATTTAAAACAGTTTAATTTCTTGAGTTGGCGAAAGGTTCATTTTAAATAAATGCATTTATATGTAACCCGATATCTTCTTTCAGAAAGACAAAATGAAAGAGAAAAATAAAGATACACTGAACTGTATTGAAATTATTATGTTAAGAATATTATATTAAGCGACTTATTAAATTATATACATATAAAATATTTATGCAAGGAGGTCAAGCCTAAAAGTAAATTGTGTGATTTGTTACACAAGTCTCTGAATATATCACAAACCATGGAACTGAACACAGTATGTGGATAAAGTTTGTAATTAATAAGCTGTTAAAATATGAATGACTTGACATCTTAGCATGAAGTAAGGGGCGGCTTTGTTGAAACCATAAATTAACAATTTCCAAGGGTTCATTTACAAAAACTACCAAAAGTGACCAGGTATGGGAAGTAAACCTGAAGACCAGAAGAGGAGACCCCAGGGGAGGAAGGATGGGAGAAAGTCTGGCCTGGGTGGTGTTTTCATGGTAGACAGGAAAGAGAGAACATCTGCCAGGAAGTGCAGTTCTGGCCCTGGGTCCCCTTAACCCATGATTGCTCTATGAGATGGCATCTCACCTTATTGAGAGCCACATTCCTTGCTTTGGAGTAGCAGGAGAACTGAGGGCTGCCCCTGTGCTGTCCTTCAGAACACAGCATGGCATAATGCAGCAAGGCAGGCTCCTCTCCTGGTCCTGCACAGGCCTTAGACTATGGGGCTGGGTGGGAGAGCCATGCTGAAGCTCCACCCCTTGCATATTTCCAGGGGTCACTTCCCAGGCCAGATGACTTCTAGGGGACCATTACCCTCCCCTGCAACCCAGTGCTGCACCAAACTGGGACCAGCACACCACTCCCTGCTACCTCCATGCCTAACAGATCCCTGGCATTCAGGTCTTAGTTCCTTCCTGATTCTCTGTCTCCCTGGTTGGAGTCAGGCTGACCACCCCAGTGTTTGGCCTAGCTTGAGTTCAAACCCAATTCTTCCTGTGCTGTGGGGCACAGCAGTCACATCCACAGAAACACAAGTTGCTGAGTGACACACACAACCTGGCTCAGTCTTGCCCTTTGCTCCTAGGATCTCCCGACTTCTTTTCAGAGGCTGCTTGTAGCTCAGTGGGGAGGAGTGTGCAGGGACTCAGGAGACTGCTCTCCATGAAAAAGGCAAAAGGTCAAGTTCACTGTGCTGATATCTATTTCTTTTTGGTCAATTTACATTTATGCCAATACTGTGATGATAAAACCAGCCCAAGGAGACATCAGTGATTCCACAAGTAAATGACAAAACTGACAGAAGAAAACTACATCCACACTCAAGTCCAAATGCATGCAGCCAGCATCAGTTACCATGGGATCATCCTAAAATCTTGACCTGGTACATCAGTAATTTCATACATAAAGATAAAAGTAGCAACAAAATGCTTAAGTGAAATAAAGAAGCCTAACAGAAATGGGGTCATTACTTTTCTCTCTCACTGACATTTTAGAGAAGTTTAAAGCAAAATAAAGCATGATAACAGTATTTTTTTTAAGTTTGACTCCTTAAATGTAAATGCTGAATGTAAATGCTAAATCCACACTTTGGTGTTTCTTCAGGTTACCTGACCATGAGGGCATCAGTGCATCAGGAAAAAACAGCCAGGATAAAACCATGAAGTTGCTGAGCAAGACCTGGAAGTCCAGCAGAGCCAGCTTACCAAGTCTCACCTGAGTTGCCTGGGACATCATCCTGCCCATATCTAAGATCTAAGAAGCCCATGAGAGATTGAGGTCTATCAGACACCTGCACTGGAGGTCAGCACCAGACCCCACCCAAAGTCTTTATGCTCCATTCTCAAGAGACATTACCCAAACAAACCCAGGACATAGTGTGTCAGGGACAGATTCAGGAGACAGCTGATCTGCAGGAAAGGCAACCTCAGCAGTAAAGCAAGTTGACTGGGAATGAAGAACTCAAAGCCCATAAGCATAAAAACTTTTATTACACTCTTAGCAGTTGGAAAGACACATTTCTTTTTTTCTTTCTGATTTCATACCCCTTGCTCTGTCTCCAGCTGTGCAGTTATAACTCAATGACTCCCAGGAATGTTCTTCCTTTGGGTGCTGCCTCAATGTTGGAATCTACCTGGAGATTCTTCATGGTCACAACTGGAATCATACTTTCTCAATTCTGTGGAGTCTTTAAAGACACAATGGTCAATGATAAAGTCATTAGTTTCTTGCATGCCATGCTGCCCACACCACATCCTGCTCCTCCCCTGGTTTCTCAGAAATTACCTAGGCTCTGTGGGTTCAGTGATTCAGCAATTATCACTCACATCTGTAAATCCTCACATTCTCAGCATGTCACTTCCCACATGCTTAGGATTGTTGCAACCCTCAGTATCAGTCCTGTGGTGCTGGAGTTGCAGCTGCAATGCACACACTGTGTTAATAACTCCTAGGCAGGGAGCCCAGGCCAGGCTCAGACCTCTGCCCACCAGATGATTCTGAGAGGGTGGGATTTTCCTCTTTACTGGCAACAGCACTGTTGGGATTGTGGAATGAATAAATAAGTGTGAGGAGGGACTGGGAAGATTTCTTTGTTTGCTTCATGGTAATTAATGTAATTTCTACATGTGTAACTGGTTTATGTCCACCTGTTAGAATAAGGCTTCTCTGAGAAGACAAAATGAAGGAAGATGGGACTTTCCCAGCTCTGCTTTTCCTAGGGGATCATCCATGGCCCAGTTAAAGTCACAAAGCATCAATTTCATAAGCACATGCATACTTGTCCAGCACTCTTTGTGGTGAGGGGTAGAATCTACAAGTTTTGCTATTAAAGGATATTTGAGTCTAGAAAGTACCATATCCATGCTACTAACATCACACCACACAGATCCACATGCGGAAATGGCCAAGCAAGCCACATGACAGTGTTCCAATTGCCTGTTCACAAGGGGCCAGGTTTTGTCACCTGAAAGGTGAATTTGGTCCCTACACTCCTCTGTGCTCCATAGCAACAGAAATAAGAGAGGATCATAGGACTGAGCCAGCAGGAAAGTTGACATTTCTCCTCAACTAGGGCTACCTTAAGTGAGAATGGTTATGGAACTCTTCCCGTTTTTATTTGGTATTGAGACCATGGCAGTTGTAGGATGGTGTGAACGGTTGACTGAGGCTTCTCTTCTCCTCTTACTTTTTTGAGGGTTGACATCCAGTGAAAGACCCCAAGGCAGGGGCAACACACCCACTCAAAGGGTGTGATATTCCTTGAGCTGTTATTTCTCATGTTGGTCTTGGTGGGAAATTACAAGTCTCTTTATCCAGAAGGAAGATGGTGCTGAGGATTGGCCCCTATTACCACTCAGTAAATAGGCTAGTGCTGTCAATGGCATGCCCTCTTTGACCCAGTGTCACCTACTGGAAGAGGTAATCCATTCTCATCCCCAAGGAAAGTTCCATGTCATCTGTCATGTATGATGTCACATTTTCATAAAAAATTACATTTGAAAATAAGATAAAAAAACTCTTTCCCATCACATTGGGGCATCTTACCTTGGCATTAGAGAGGCCTCTTCCTCCAACAGACCTCCTGGAGGTCAGTATGACACAGAGTAATTGTCAGCACATTGGTGGGGTTGCTCATAAATTACTAAGGGAGTGGGCTTCATGTGGACATAGGACAAGAGTGACAGAGGAGTTTTCTTCACCAACCTGGACTGAGCTGCTGCTGGAACACTGTTATGGATGGGAAAAGCCTGGAGAGGAGAGGACAGCAGAGAAATGAGACTCGGGTCCTTAGCTGTGTAGTTGAAGGACACTATTTTGAGCCTGAAATGTTCAGTCAACAGATGGCACTACATTGTGTGTTCTGCTTTTCTGGAGGGCTCATGGCTCACATTCCTCCTAGGCTGTTTATATAAAATTCTTAGTTCAAGGTGGCATTGCTGCTGAGATTGAGAGTTTAAATTTAGATCCCATTGTTCACTGGCTACAGCATAGTGCCTCCTGAATCTGAATGAGTCTTAAAGGAGATCATGGAGATGGACTGTCATCACACCTGCAGATGTGTGGGAACCATGTTCATGTAGATGAGACAATGCAGAGCCATTAGAGCAGAGGGCATTGGGCCTTGGTGCCAGTGCAGATGGCCTGGGATCACATGAGCCTGGACCCATGTGGACCTGAGAATGTCATGCAATTCTGTTTCCTCAGTAATCTGCACTGTCCTTTGAGCATTAAAATGTGCCTCCATATTGGTATCCTGAGGCTTAATGTAATCAAATGCAGGTAAAACTTCAGGATAAATGACTGGCTCATCATATTTTATTTGTTTGTTTTTTTAATGTGGTGGTAAGGATCAAACCCAGTGCCTTGTGCATGCTAGGCTAGCTTTTTGCCACTGAGTTATAACCCCAGACCCTGGCTCATCATAAAGGAGACAGTACTTCAATTTTAAATATCTGGGAGGATATCCCACTTTATCTAGTTACTGTATCCATGGAGGGATTTCTGTGGTTAACAACAGGGTTGGTGAAGAGCTCCTCTCCTTCTTTGCTGTATGTGGTTATCTGCAGCTTATGCGGAATGTTTCCATCATCACTTCCCTTCAACTGACCAGAACTGGGCAGGCATTTCCTGGTGACTCCTTTATAAGTGGAAATGGGTGGGTGTCTCTGGCCACAGAAGCATGTCTATGGTCCTGTCTCACTTAACCTGGATTGAGATCTCTGTGTGCATCCTGGACCATGTCCTGCTGTTGATGGACATGGGCTATAGTTGTTCTGAGTGTGCCATTTATCCTCATTCCTTCCTCACCAGAGGTGTACCTGCAAGCTCTCATATCCCCGAGACACCTCAGCATCAGGAGGCACAGGCCAATCCTCTCTCAGAGGAACTCCTCAGTGACCACAGCCTGTGACCTCAACCAAGGACTGCCCCTGCGGAGTTCCCAGGTCCCTCATCACTCTCTCATAAAATGTCCTGTCCTCAAACTTGTTGGGACGATCTGTAATCCACATTCTTCTACTACTGAGTGAGATTGGTTGAGAGGGTTAAGGATAGGATATTTAATTCTAGGCAAAAGTGCTGCATAGATTTTCATAAGAAGAAGATATATTTGGTTCTTCTGTTATTTATTCAAAACATTTCAATTTCATTTTTTTTACTGCAAAATAAATTTATTTGAAGATAAACTGTCTTATAAAAGGTCAGAGGCAACTAGAGATCCTAGATTCAACTTGTCTCATACAAGGGTTCAACTTCAAGTAGCAGAAATTTATCTGCTTTTAATCCTGAACACTCTTGAATTATGAACTGTTTTCATGACACACTGAACAGCCAACTCCAGCACCAGGGGATCCACAGCTTTCAGCTCAGGCTCATGAGGGCCCAGTTTGTGCCACTGAAGCCTCTGACTGTTACCAAAAGCAGAGGTCCTGGCATCCCAGCCCTTCCCTCCCTGGCACTTTCCAAAAGCACAACAATGAAAAACAAGAGTGGCCCACTGCTGAGCAGGGGGTGGAACTTCTTCATGATGGTGTGCTGACAGCACAGGGTGGGTCTCTGAGCAGCAGCCTTACCAGGACCTTACCTGGCTGCCTGGCCACTGGCAGGAGAAAGGAAGGAGAAAGGAGGCACACAGGTGTGACAACTCCGGCCTCCATTGGCAGGAGCTATGTGATGATCCTGGCAATGGCTTGAAGGGAGGGGAAGTCATTGTCTGGGCAGTGAGCAGCGCCTGGTGGCTACTGATGTCATCCTGCACCAGCACCTACTGGCAGGTGGGGCACACAGCACTGCCGGGTGCTTGGCTGCCATGCGCTCCTCTTATTCCCCTTGGACTTGGTGTCCGCTGGCTTCTCAAGGCTGCGGAAGTCCATGTGTGCAGACAGCAGCTCCTGCTGCTTGCCCATGTCAGGCAGCAGCACCAGCAGCTCACTGAAGATCTTCTGGAAGTTCTCCCAGAGCAGGTCCCGGTGGCTGTTGTACTACTGGGCTGTGGAGATCATTCCCTGTCTGAACTCCCCCAAGTGGCTCTTAAACTTGCGAAAGTGGGCCTTATCACTCTGCACAAAGTCCTTGATAGACTGGATGAGCTGCAGGTTCCTCTTCCAAAAGTTCTCAGGGACCAAGTAGGCTCGTGGTGTGGATGTCAGCATGGGGACTTTCGTGGTGGTGGTGGTGGTGGTGGTGGTGGTATTGGTAGGGCTGGGAATGCAGGCTGGGTGGGGACTGGGCAGGAGGCTGGAGAAACTGGGGTTGGGGGCTGTCTTGCTGACAGGAGGTACCAGGCCAGGTGGGGTTGCGGGTGGTGTGCCCTTCAGTAGCACCACAGTGTTGAATCCTGGAGGAGGAGGCATCCTGGGTGGGCAGGGGCGCCCAGCACTGGGATGTCTTCCTGGGGTGTGGGGCAGGGAAGGGGCTCCGGGGGACTTGGGAGGCCCAGGGGTTCATTGGGGGTGCTCTGAGCCAGGGTCGGCTCTTCTGTGTGTCCACTGATGATAACAGCTACTGGCCATTCTGCTCTACTCACAGGAACTTCAGGGGCCTGCTCAGCCCCAGATTTTGGGGTATGGTCAGGGGGCAGTGGCAGGGACAGTGTAGTACCAGCCTTTTCAGAGCCCACCTTCTCTTTCTTGCCAACCTTGGTGGAAGTCAGTGTGGAGGCTGGATCCAGCAGAGAAGCAGCTGTCCCAGTGGGCATGCTCCGCAACTCCTGGGCCCCAAGGCCACTGCCCTGCTCCTCCACAGGGGGGCAGGCCACCCTTCCTGTGCAACCCTGCTCCCCTTCCCAGTCTTCCTGGAGGTCTGGCTGCTCCCACTAGCAGCCTGGGCCCCTGGAGTGGGTGGAGCCCCTTTCTTGCTGCAACTGCTCTTCCAGGCAGAGATGAGGCTTGGCAGGGTGGTACTGGGCTTGGATGCAGAGGACAGCAGGGCAGGGAAATCCTCCTTCTGGAAGGTGTTTCTACCCCTGGCGGGAACAGGGTACACCAACGCTAGCCCCAGAAGACCTGAAACTTCCCCTGTGCAGCAGGAGGAAGTAGAATCACAGAGGTTGGGGAAATCTTCATCCTTGAGTTTCGGAGTAGGAGGATGCTTTGGGGGTTGAGCCCTGGACCCAGGCCCAGGCAGTCTTCTTGGCCTACAGGATCATTTGCTGAGGCCTCCCTGGGGCCTAGGCCTTCACCCTGAGTCCGTTTAGGTGCCAGGATTGTGGGGCTCATTGGACCCCTGCACTGTGGCCTCTTCCCTCTTAGGCCTGCCACCGTCCTACTGCTCCTCCCTCCTGTGCGTCTCTTGCTGTGCAGCCACTGATGCCCAGATGGCAGCAACCACTTCTCGTTCCTCTTCTTCCCTCTTCTTCCCTCTTCTACTTCCAGTTTCCTTGACAGCTCTGCTGGGCTCCATGCCCGCTGGCCTGGGCCCATCAACCCTGGCGGTTGTACCTGTCCATCTCCTGGTATTCCTCACCGCTGACAATCCCCTCACTGGGACATGACTGTGATGGTGAAAAGCTGAACTGCAGGTCAATCTGGTGGTTCTGGTGTGCCTCAGCACTGCTGCGGCTGTGACAGGCAGTCCGGTGTGATTGAGGTCAATCTCAGTGCTGAGGCATGGGTGAACTGCTCTGTGCTACAGCGGCCCTCTTCACACAGGAAGCGTTTCTCCAGGAAGTGCTCACGCAGGTATGCATAGTCTCTGTAGTAGTCCTGGGCCCCATCTTCGTCATAGAAGAAGTGGTCTCTGCGCAAGTGACTCAGCAGTTCGTTGTTGTAGAACTTGTAGAGCGCGTGTCCACGGTGTGATGTGTCTTCAGGATCCCCTTGCTTGCGGTGCCAAGCCAGGTCCTTGCGCGAGTACCACTTGAGCTCCCAGATGAAGATCCTGAAGCGCTTCAGGCACAGCTTGCAGCAGAATAGCTCATGCTGCTGCCGCATGTGCTGCTCCAGGTCCCCGAAGAAGCCAAAGGGCGACAGCTGGGGGCACTGCGGGCACTCATGCTGCAACAGCTGCCTGTACAATGGAAACACTTTTCCATCTGCAAAGTCGATGTCATATTTCTTCTCGTGCTGCAGCTGCTGGATGGGGTTTGTGGCAAAGGCAGGAAGCTTCTTCCCCAAGACCGCCTGGCACAGCTCCTCGCGGCACACGGCGCAGTAGAGCTGCTCGCACAGCACCCGCATCTTGTTGGAACAGCGTGAGCACACCGGATGGTCGCAGCAGCCCACCGTCATGGCTTCCAAATCCCCGCAGCACAGCACTCAGCTCCCGCTGTTCCACTTGGGCGCCGCTGTCGCTGCAGCCGCACCGCTTCCAGGACAGCGCGTTGCCTCTCTCTGCCCACTGCCACTGCCACAGCCTGGCTCAGGTACCCTCCCCCATTTTAGTTTCTTGATGTGGTGAAAGATATGCTGTAAAATCTACATAAATCTAGGTGGAAATCATTATTAAAACTAACAAAGCAGAACACTGGACACATGGAATTGTGTTATATTAATATTAAAATAAATTTAAAAATATAATGTAATATTAAATTATATGTAGATTCCAGGAAAGATGCTGATAAAGGATATTTTAATGATCCCTGGTCATGACGGTACACACCTGTATTCCCAAGTATTTAGGAGACTAAAGAGGGAAGATCACAAGTTTGAATTCAATCTGGGTGACTTAGCACAACCATGTCTCAAAACCAAAATTTAAAACAAGGACCTGTGGTGTAGCTCAGTAAGAGAAAGCTTGATTAACATGCATGAGGTTCTGGGTTCAATTCCAGCAACACTAAAAAAAGTCAATCCCTAAATTTAAATTGTGTCATTATTGAATATTTTTTGTGAATACATTAGGAGCCATGGAATTATACCTTGTGTTTCTAAATTTCATAGTAATTGGAACTACATATTACACTGTATTTTTGTTTGATGTATCAAAATGTAAAAATGCATTCTACTGTCATATACAACTAATTAGAACAAACAATTAAAATTTGAAAAAAGAATGACTCTATTATCAGTTTTTAATGAGAACAGCCTTAATTAAACATATACTAATGATGTCCATTAGATTTGGTTTAAACACTGCCACAGTTATTTTCACATCCCACTCCTCCTTACTGCCTGATGCATCTTTTTCTATTTTCCCAAGCCTGGAAAGCACTGAGCTGTTTCTGGGAGGATATGATCACAGTCACTTTATAGATGGGCAGTCTGTGAAGAAGGCAGAACTTGGAGTTCACTCCTTCCAGCTAAGCTGGAAACTCTGTGCCCTGCAGCCAGCAGCTGTCATGTAGGGGATTTTCACACAGAGGATCATGCAAAGACTCTGTCCCAGTGCTAGCAACATGCCACCTAGTTTGTTTCCTAAGCCTTTAAATTCCAGATTCTTTAATTTTAATGTTAAAAAAATGAGGAAAGGAAAAATTCTGTTTATCCTCTCCTTAAGTAAAAATTATGAATAACCAAGAAAACATTTAAAACAAACAAAAGCAATAAAATAAACTCAGTATGATTATCCTTCATATAATAAATGCTCTTAGTGGCCCAGATCAGAGTCCAGGCAACAGTTCTGGATGAGGAGGAATTGCCAGGAGCAGGTGGCAGTGGAGCTCCCTGCTGCTCTCTGCAGCTTCTTAGATGACCCCCCAAGTTCTCATCTAGACCTGAACCCACCCCCTGGTGGACCAGATTTTTGCAATGGGTAAGGGAAGCTTCTGGAGACATCCATGGGGTTCCTCAGGATTTTCTGAAAGAAATACGTCAAGTATAAGATGTGGTAAACAGTCCTTATTTTAGGAGACCCTGGCAGCTCCTTGTCCATGTAACTCTGAGCGTGGTGGAGAGTGGTCATAATCCCTGCTAAGAGCTGGGGGAACCCCTCAGACACAGAGGGAAAGAAGAGCCTAAAAAGTGATTCATAAGTCCCTAAGCTAAGCAAGAGAGGGCAAAGACACCCTGAAAAGACTTTCAGAACACACAGGTGTTAATATGCACAATACTAAACAATCACCACAGATAGGAATATGCAGATGACCAGTGCCATGGAAGCAGGCCAAGCCATGCAGAAGTGAATTATCCAGGAATGGACCTTAAATAGTACTAATATATACACATTAGGGCCTGTTTGATTCCCTCTTACACACACACACACACACACACACACACACAATCCCTAATAGTATTATTGACTAAATGTCAAAATTTCATTGAATTATCATTTGAGTCTTAATGGAAAATTCCAGCAAGTTGATATAATTTCAGTAAATTGATAAAAGTGACATTTGCTTGTCTTCCTTCCTTCCTTTCTACCTTTTTGCCTTCCATTCTTCCATATGTCCCTCATCCCTTCCTTCCTTTCTTGGAGGTAAGTAATCTAGAAATCATGGTGTATGTAGGGGAAATAACCTACATGCATGGAATGAATAACATTTTGTAGATTGATGAGAAATAAGATTGAGGAAGAAACTAAAGCTGGAAGATGAATCACAACCAACCAAGGTCAGATTAGATTAACTGATATATGGCAGTAACAAAGCCATTTTTAATTGATTGACAGCTCAGTAATCAGCACTCTGTTGATGCACAGGTAATAATTGATGGACAGACACAGAGTAAAGAACAGTAGATGAATGGGTAGATTTGATCTGAATCAAGTGCATTTAATGTTAGGAAGGAAAGTTTCAGTTTGCAATAAACCTAACTGGTTTTGGAGAATTGGAACATCAAGGTGTTTAAAATCACCAAACCAAGACAGGCATACAAAGTTCCTACATGAAAATCAAATGCAAGCTGTAAATTACCTTCTCCAAAACCAGAATAGTTGCTTTCTGTCTCTTTTCCTCTGCATCTGACTGTTTTCTTTCTGTATTGTTCTGCACATCCTGGCATAAGTAATATAGCTGGACAGAGAACAGACTGAACATTAGTGATGGGAAAATATTTACAACATTGCAATGATGACTTTGTGTATTGTATCCTACAAAAAAATCATTCAGCATAGATAAAATATAAAAAGTTTGCTCTCATTCTTGTTCACCATACCACACCACACCTCAATATTTAATTTCTTCTGCTTACAATTGGTTATATATATACAGAAACCCTTTCTTCATGGCTTGTTGAATTTATCTTTTAATTTTGGCCTAGTAATTATCATTTCTGTTAAGACATATCACTCTGGGATTTCTCTTTGCTATATTAGTGCATCAGTCAAAAAACAAGAACTTTCTCTCAAATGGTCTTTGTTAGTTTCCATCTATTTTGAGTGTTCACATTTCACAGTATATTAAGTGATATCTAAGCATAATCAGGTAAGTTTTGTAACTGGTACTTAAGAGAGATTTCTCCCAAAAACTGAAAATTAAGGCTACTTCTAGAGGCATAATATATAGGTAATACATTATAACACATTAACATATGTTAAACTCCATGCAATATTTTGCTGTGACCTTTCCTTCAGGACCTACACTCGGTGCATATAGATGAGAACAGATATGATTCCAGTGACTTTGGTAAGATGACTTGGATTGCTTCTGCTTCAGGTTCCACAATCCATTTTGAACACCACCAAGTAATCTGAATGTGCACTGCCTCAGAGACTGAGTGGTAGGTACAAAAAGTATAAAGAGTTATACAATGGTTTTGCAAATAGTATTTGCATTAAAATAAACTATTATTCAAAGGTATGTTTTAATTGCTCCCTCAGAGATTCTCTCATTGAAACTGACAGGTCTACTGGTTTTAACATTTTTCTAGTCTTAACCAATATATAAAATACATATTTTCATGAATTTTATTTACAAAAGTGACATAGAATATTTTTGTAAAGTTGTGTAAACTTAAGCACATTATGAGCATTTCCCAAAGTTATTAATAGAGTGCACTTGCATTTTTTAATCACTGCAAAATAACTGAATAAAAAGTACTATATTGTATGATCTCAAAAGAGATCTAAAATAATATTTCCCTCGTTATTCTATTAGACACTATTCAGAAGAGACAATGATATTCCATATATAATTTTTTACTACTCTTTCAAATATTTCCTTACATGGTGGCAGCAGTCAGACTCTAACTGAAGTGGTACTGCACAGACAGGCTCAGCCCAGACAGAGAAACAACAACTCTCTGTTCCAGTGATGCCTCTTCAAGGGGCAGAAACAGTTCCCTCTGCAAGGTTCATCTCATCTGAGAACCACAGAAGGTGATATCCAGGATGGCAGCAGAGCAATCTCTGAGCTCTCCTTTGTCACTCTCCCAGGATGTGCAGTCATGGGCTTTCATGCTTCCAGGGGTCACTCAGATGATGTCAACAAATACCACTAAAGCCACACCAGCTGTTTGCTGCTAAGGACAGACCCGTTACTGATAGGATCTGACCTCTTCTAATGCTGTGTCCCAACTCTCAGAACCTGTGATCTGAAGGAGACATGTGCTTTCTACATTGTGACCACTATGCCAGGCTGAGTATCCTTGACACAAATTCATAGTGTTGCTGGTGTCTGGGATTTCCACAAGATCACAGAGTTCCTGACTCCTATTCCTGTGCATGGTGACTCTTGATCTCACACCCAGGGACTTGTTCGGACCTCAGCATTGGGGCCCAAGTCTGGGTTCCCATTTGGCTCCTCTATTTGGAGCATGTGTGTATGGACACATTCGACTCTTGGTCTCTTTTTCTGCACTCAAAGAGAAAAAATAGAAAATAAACTATGACATAGATTTGGGGAGACTGTGGAATGATCTAGTAGGTGAAAGGGATAAGTATCAATTCACAGGATTAGATCTGACAAGGTAATAAGAGTCAGAGAGGCATTGTAGATCAGCATTACTAATTCTCAGGTGCTTTTCTTGAAAGAAGTCACTTTATCTTAATCCATACTCAGGTTAGAAGGAACCAGGTAAAAGATTCAAAGATGGTACACATGTTACAAATTCATTCTGTGATACACTTTCTTCCAGTCTTCATTTTCTGGGCCATGTGTAGGCTCCCTTTTGTTGGTGTTTCTGATGGCCACACTGATCAGTCCACAGAGGCACAGTTCATCATTTAGAAGAGATGTGTTTTGAGTATTGATGGTCTTCACCAGGGTATGCAAGAGAGTCACAGCAAGACCCTGAACTCAGGCTAATTCCTCATGGTACCTTTTTTTATGTAACTCACCAAGGGGCTTTTAGTTGGAAGGATTTGGATATTAGGGATCAGGTTGACAATATTAACAAGTTCACTAAAATACATCATCACCTTTATATTTCTTAATCAGCAGCTACAAGGATGAGTTCATAACTGTGGATGAGGACCACTATCTTCTGCACAGATCCTGGGAATGACTAGAAGCTGCAATGTGAGTAGGATTATTGGGGGTGTTGTGGTTTAGATATGGGGTCTCCCCCAATACTCATGTGTGAACTAACAAAAGAATGCTGAGAATTCAAATGATTGGGTTATGGGAGCTGTAACCTAGTTGGTGAAAAAATACACTGGATTAACTGGATTGTGACTATAGGCAGGTAAGGCATGTGTGGAGGGCATGTTTTCCTGATGTTCACTTGGGGTTTATATTTTGTCTGTGGTGAGGCAAACTCTCTAGGCATCCTGGTGCCATGTCCTGACTGCTTTCTTCCATCATACTCATCCACCATGATGTTCTGCCACAACTTGTGTGCAAAGCAAAACAACCAACCATGTAGAGACCTCTGCATCTGTGAGCCCTAGATAAATATTTCTTCCTCTAAAATTTTTCTTGTTGATTTGGTCACAGCAATGAAAAAGTGATCTAAAACAGGAAGGTCTGCCAGGATGATTGTTTTGGGATTTCAAGTTGTGGAGGAGAGGAGGGATGGTCTCAGTTTATAAACTCCTATCATTTCAGCCATGCTCACCTGAACTACATAGTCATTTTAGGGGATTCAGGGGAGATGACTCATAATGCATGATAGAACACCCAGTGAGGAAAGACTAGTTCCTTCCCTTTAAAATGCCTGACCCAGTTGCAGTGCCCTTCTCTTGAAAGATGGCTTTCTTCTGGCAGTAGGGAAATTGCCAAATTTGGGAAATATACTCCAGGGAAGTGCAGAGATTATATGATTTTAGTCTATGAAATAAACCTACAGAAAAAAGAACATACATATTTTATTATATGCCCAAAATATGGAATATGAGATCAAAGGGGTCAAATGGGGGATGTGGATTGCCCAGACCTTTTGAAAAATATTTTATTTAGAGACAGGGTTTTGCTAATTTGCTTAGAGCCTCACCAAGTTTCTGAGGCTGGCTTGAATTTGCAATTCCCATGACACATCCTCCACAATTCCTGGGATTACAGGTGTGTGCCACCACTCACGGCTGAAATTATTTTCAATCTCTACGTGTAGATATTTGGTTTTATCCTCCCCAGCCCTCCATACCTCAGTATAATTACCAAGAACACATATTTATATGTGTGAGATAAGGAGGAAAAATCAAATGGCAGAGATGTAAAATAGTGAATGTCATGAGCATGCAGAGCAATCATTGTTAAGAACAGCAAGAACACTAGATTATGATGAGTGTTCATGAAGGATTTTTACATTTATCATTTTACTTGATCTTTAAAATTTTAGAAGGTGAAATGTGTCTTAACTCAAATTTTAAAGAATAGAAAATTGGGCCTCAGAGACATCACATGATTAGCAGTAGTTCACAAAATTTTCACGATGTTCCTGAAATTGTCACCCAGTTCTTGAAGGTCAGTCTCTCCTTTCCTTCTTATTTTTTGCTTCCTATGTCTCAACATCTTCTGGGTTGCTGTCATCTGGAACTTGGCATTTCCTCAGTCAGTCTAGTGAGATTGAGGAAAAGGAATTCTCCAGAGAGACAACCATCACAAGGGTGCTTCTGGTTTGCAGCAATGACACTGTGCCACTGGTCAAGAGCAGGTCTGCTTTCCCAGTGAGCTGAAGTCAGTCCAACATGAAGTTCCCAGGCACTTGTTCATTTGACTGAAGAATATGCCCAGCACCCAACTGCTTTTTCTTTACAATAACAAGTGTGGCTGCGTTTGATTCATCCACCATCATCTGTAAGCGCTGGGACGTGGTGGGAATCCTAGCTCCAGCCTTACCAACTGACCAGTTTCTGCCACCCAAACCAAGGTGCCAATCAAAGAGATGAGCACTGGTGAAGACAGGAAAGGGGCCTGAATTGGTATAGCTCTGCTGTGAATACAAGGGGATCTATCTCCTCAGCCCTGTCATCAGAGGAAGGGATTGACAAGAACTGCATAGGGAAGGAATGGAAGTGGGGTTGACAAGAGGCATACACAGGTAGCACTGCTGGTCTAACAGTGGTCTAGTAGATGTTTTCTTAGTTGTTCTGGTTGAGCTTTGTCTATGATAAGAAAGTTGCTATTTCCTAGGAACAACTCTCATGACAAGAAATATATTTATGGAATTCCTTGTTCTGCAATCCATGAGTGCAGGACAGACTGCCTCAGAGTAAAGAAGACAGAGTGCAGGTAGCAAGATCCATCAAGCTTTTGTCCTGCTTTTTGTTACCATGAGGAGGTGCTAGCAAAGAGTGACTGACTTTAGCAAGAGCAGCCTATAAGTTCTTTTCTGCAACAGGACAAATCCTGAAATCACCATATAGAGGTTGCCAAAGGGCCTGTGATGTGTTCCTAGTTTTTATGACTGGATCTATAATTGAGGCTAAAAACTTTTCTCTAGATTCCTGGTTCCTTAAAGGAAATGGTATTAAATCATTTACCACCTCTAATTTTCCTATGAAAACCTATTTATGCATTTCTGTCTCATTTTGCTAATGATATCCAATGTGAAACCAAGTGATGTAGAGAAGAAAAAAATGCTGTTCATAATTTCTTTGGAAGGTAATAGAGGATAGAATCATACTTCCCACCACTAATATCTGTGAAGAGTTTCCTTGTGACCAATAATCCTACCTGCAGAGGAAGCTGGGTCATGATTATGGAAATTGCTAGTTCATCGGCACTTCTTTCTCAACTCCCTCTCACTTCCAAAGTAATGGTTATTTTCCCCATAACAAATAAAACACGATAGCACTCTTCATCATTAAAAACTTAGGATTTGATTTCCTGAAGAACTCATGATTCACAATTTTCCAGAACCAAATTTAGAAAAAGGAGGAAAGTTTTCAGTTGCTACTCAAAGAAAGGATACCTGGATCCTCCAATCCTCTTGTGAATCTGAGTAGGGATTCCCTTGGAGGGTTTACAATGCTCAGTCACTTTCAAATGGTGACATCCCTCAATGTTCCTTGCAATCTAACAATGGACAGTTTATAATGTCATTATGAAGACATCAAGTATGTGCAGGGTATACAATATCAAATGGACATCTGAGGACATTGTCTGCATGAACTGGAATAAGAGAACTAGAATCAGAGAAGAACTGAAATTGGTGGAACAAAAAAAGGGCAAGCCATTTTTCCCAGGACCCTGGTGTCACCCACATGTGCACATCCCCAAGGTGCCAGGTCTCTGATGGGAGGGAAGCCGAGGAGCACTCTGCAGAACTGGCCTTGGAAACCATCGCCAACATGACCCACACCATTCACGGTGCAAACTAGATACCCTGGGACACACATACAGGTTCTTCATGTCAGAGTTCATTATTCACCACACAGCAGGCTCCTCCATGGCAGGATCTTACCCTCCCCAAGGCCACCATAACATCCCTGTTCCTCAACCTGTAGATGAGAGGGCTTAACAGGGGCATGAATGTGGTGTAGAAGGCAGAGAAGATCTTATCTTTGAGTGGGATGTGGTAGGACTGGGGAAGCATATACCTATACAAGATGTTCCCATAGAATATCATCACCACTATCATGTGTGAAGAGCAGGTGGTGAAGGATTTTCTCTTCCTCTTTGCTGACATGGTACAATTCACCATGAGAAAGATCTGGGCATAAGATGTGAACACCATGGAGAAAGAGATCAATAGCATCATGACATAGCAGATGTACATCACCATTACATATGTGGCCTTGTCACCACAAGTCAGTGTCAGCATGGTGGGTAGCTTGCAGAAAAGATGGTTAACTTCATGGGAGACTTGGAATGGGGGACCCATGGTGATGGACATGAGGAGGAAACTGTCTAGAGCACCACCAGAACAGGAGCTGGCCAGGATGAACCAACAAATGCAGCAGCTCATGAGAGCAGGGTAGTGCAGTGGGCTGCAGATGATCATGTGGCTTTCATGGGCCATAAGTCTCAGCAGGAAGAACTTGACAACCTCAAAAGTCAGTTAGAGAAAGTACTGGGCAGTGCAGGCAGAAAAGGAGATGGTCCCCTTGCCCATCAGGTAGTCCACCAGCATCTTGGGCACAGTGGTAGTGATGTAAAACATGTTGATGAAGCACAGTTGGCTAAGGAGGAAATACATGGGCATGTGCAGCTGAGGTTCAATTAAATCAGGAATCAAGTTGATCACAGCCCCATTGACTGTCATGTCCACAGAGAAGGTGATGGAGATGACAGCAAAGAGGACATGTGATGTTCATCTGTGAGGAAAGAGGCTCACCAGCATAAAGTTGACAGAGAAGGTCCTGTTTAATCCATGGGCTTGTGTTTGATCTGGAAAATGGAGATGCATGGGCTGATGAGAGTCACAGTGGTGTGGCAGACCATGTGAAAGTGTCTGTGTAACAAGCACTAGTAAGTTAGGATTATTTGTATGATTGACATCAGGCAATTTTTGGTGAGCTGGATTTGCAGCAACTAGAAAGTTTGGTTTTGATGTAATGAGACAAGTGGATATTGTGCAATTGATGCTCAGAGTGAGAAAGTTTAGTTATTAAGGCAGAATACCAGGGTTCCAAGAGGACTGGACATTGATTCAAATAGCCAAATAATTTAGTCAGACATTTGATCAAATCGGGAATTTTCAACACAATTTTAAAACTGAAATGCTTCAGCTGCAAATAACCATTAAGTTGTAGACACAGCTAGAAACCACAGTGAGTGTCAGTGAACAGGATGACCTCATCTATCTGATCCTTGACCATGGCTGTTACCTCCTCCTTCACTCACTCATCAATGTTGCATTCACTATCACTGTCAACCTGCATTTATGAGACACTGCTGGCAATAGTGTAGTGAGTAGTAGAGAATGTTCCACACCTTAGGTTTTTGTTACGGGAGAAATAGAGCAGGAATTAGCCAGGGGATGTGCTTCCCACAGCACCAGTTAGGGCTCTGGGTACAGCTGTGTTTGGACAGTGTGGGATCACATAAAATGGCCACGAAGGGGACCAGGATGGTACTCTTAAAGGTGAGTGATGAATTTGATGGCCAGAGCTTAATGGAGCCAGGATGACAGGTGCAAAAATTTTGTGCAGGACGTGCAGGATGGTGAGGTGCCAGGGGTTGCTCTTCTGGGCAGAGCATGGAAATCAGAACTGCTTCTAAAAGTACTGTGAGCAGAATTAAATTTGCAGATCAAAAGTTATAACTGTCTGTTTAACCTTTACTATATGTTCTTTCTGCTCTTTTTTAAAAAAGTGACCCTTTTGTACATTTGAGCCTGTTATATTTTTACCAATCTTATGTCATTGTGGTTCTTACTGGTTTGCAATAGGAACACACACATCTGGGGCAGACAGGGTGAACCAGGCTGTGCCTTCTTTCCTGGGACTTTTCTTCCCACACCTTTTCCCTCTCACAAGACTCCTGGATTATCAGTCACAAACTCTAGACATGGTGGCTGGTGAAAATGTCTGAAGGACCTTGTAGAACAGATGACACCAGGAAACCTCCCAGAGTCTCAGAAAGAGAATGGGCATCCAGGCTGTGTGTGGCTCATTCATATCTCAAAAATATAATAAAAATAAGAAAATACATTAAAAAAATCCCACAGACTGGGCAAAGATGATTTGGAGAGGACCCCAGAGGTCACAGGCAAATAAAGGACCCCAGCACTGCAAATGGCAAGCAGGCATGTGGAAAATTTACAGCTCCAGGAAAAGCTCCAGGAAACATAGATCAAAACATCACACAGTGCTGCCTTGCCTGTTAGAATAGCTTAACCCAAAAACAAGAACCAGTGAGGATGCAGACAAAGGGGCCCTTTGTACATGGTGCATGGAAAATAAATCAGGACAGCTGTGATGGCCAATGGTGTTGAAGTTTTTAAGAAAGTTAAAACTGGAGCTGCTGTGGACCCAGCAATGCCAATGTGAGGCATGCACCCTACAAAAGGAGACCACCATGCTGAGGAGAAGCCATACTCCCCAGGTACTGCAGTGCCATCAGACACTGTCCAACACAGGATCAGAAGGCAATCTAAGCAAAGAGCAAATGGATAGGCCAGGAACTGTGGGAACATGAACAGAAGGAAAACTATTTATCCATACAAACCAAGAGGCCCTGCTATCTGTGGCAATCTGCATGAACCTGTAGGACACCATGCTAAACAACACAAGTCAGGTTAATGGGAATACTGCCATGTGAAATCGTGGGCAAACCCAAGGTTGACCTCCCAGGAATGTGGGTGGTGCTACCCAGAGGCAGGAGTGCAGCAGTCAGCAGATGCCAAGTCACAGCCACATGCCCAGAGTGTTTTCTGAATTGCTGTCCAGAGGGCGATGACTGGCCACATGTACAGTGCTTTTCATAATAGTGGGAAGAGAATTTTGGTTTCTCTACCATAGAGAAAGAAAAATGCTTGGTGAGATGGATGTGGGAATTTCTCTGATTTTATTGTTACAGGGCACACATGTACCAAACCTTTTCACTGTGCTCAGGACATATTAAAATTATCAAATTAATTAAAATACAGCATAAAATATTAGATTCAATTTCAGATGTCAATAATGTCTGGATCAAAAATTAGACAGTCTGAGATACACTGGGGTGTGAGCAGTCAGTTATGACCCAACATTTGTATAGAAATGCTAGTCTTATTTTGTATTTTGTGAATCCAAAGAAGCAGAAGGAAGAAAGTATGTAATATTAGTATTAGTGAATAGAGAACTCATTTGAAATACATGTTGAAATACAAACATGATTGGCAAAACTGCACAGAATTCAGGTATTCTTAACAGGTGAGTGTGTGTGAGTATGTGTGTGTACACAGCCAGGTCTGCAGAGGCAGTGGGGCCATCCCAAGAGTCAGACACACGACACAGAACAGGTTGAGCTGAGGTTCTGAAAAGCCCCTCAACCCACTCTTTCACCATTTCACATCATCTGGCTGCTAGCTGAGTCCTGCGCCAGAGCCCCATCCCCAGCGTCACCTCTGCACGGCCACAAAGGGAACACAATTTCTACATGTTCACCAAGAGTCTACCACTGTTCTCTCACTGAAGTAGTCAGAAATGGTAAGTTCTTGCTTAAGACTCCACAAAAAAAAAAGACATGTGGATAAAAATAATTCTGAAGAGCACTAACATAATCAATGAGGAGAGTTAAAATCGAAGACTGAGTGAAGGTGTATGTGTGTGTGTGCACGTGTGTGTTCTAAAATCTGGGAAAATATGAAAGAGGCAGTGTGGATGATCAGAGTTCAGGAGATTTAAGAATGCACACCAAATAGATAGAAAACACCTATGTTAATCACAACTACAACCTTAAAAAGGATGAACACACACTCACTTCTGATCCTGTGTTGGACAGTGTCTGATGGCACTGCAGTACCTGGGGAGTATGGCTTCTCCTCAGCATGGTGCTCACCTTTTATTGGGTGCATGCCTCACATTGGCATTGCTGGGTCCACAGCAGCTCCAGTTTTAACTTCTGAAAAACTTCAACACCATTGGCCATCACAGCTGACCTGATTTATTTTCCATGCACCATGTACAAAGGGCCCCTTTCTCTGCATTCTCACTGGTTTGAACTTTGAACATCCTCACCCTTTGAACTTGTAAGTACACTCTTCAAAGAAAGCAAATGTAAAAAATTTACAAAAGAAGATGTGAATATAAGAACAACTGAAAAATGCAGAATATAATCTAAGGTAATGTTAAAAATGAGCAGGCATAATTCTGGAATTTCAGTTTTAAATAAAAACACATTATATGCTCAATACATTAAGTCGGTTCCCATGGCACAATTTTTTCACAAAATTGTATTACCATTCTAAAATAGGATAGCAAGTTTATACCTAAGTCAGAAAGGTTTAACTACTTAAACACATACCTAAAACACTACCTAGGGCAAAGAAGATTGCAACTGCAGTGATGTAACTACATCATGTGGGAAAGCTCCGATATGTGTGGAGCTCAACAGTGCAGCTGTGACAGAAATATAAGGTGAAGATTGAATAAGCATCAGTGTTGAGGTTTGATGGTGATTGGTGAGGATGAAATAAGCAGGAAAACTTGAAGATTATTGTGAATAATTTGGATTATACTCTAATGGGAAACCCTGGAGGATTTTGAGCATAGAGGCTTTTGTTATCACATTTAATATCAACTCAGATTATAAGGGGAGAAGGGAACAGAATACTTACAAGGCTACTGGAGTATTGAAGCAGTAGTTAAAGGGGACCTTGACAAGGTGGTGATAGTGCAGGTGGTAAGATTCTGGATGTATTTTGAAAGTAGAATCTTCAAACTTTACAGTTTTACTGTTAGATGTGAGTGGAAAGATCAGGGATATACCCAAAGTCTCCATTCTCAGAATACGGAGCAAAGCCATTTCCATTCATTGAGATGATATACATGGAAGGTAAAACAGGTTTAGAAGGAGAGCTCTGGGATCCAAGATGGCGGCCTAGAGGGAGACTGCACCCCCAGTTGCTCCAGAACCCAGGAGTTAAGAAGGGAGGCATTGAGAGACTCAGACTGAAATAGAGCCACAGGTGAGTCTGCCCACTGGGTAAAGCTCTGCCCGGGTGGCAGGCCCAGATAGAGGTGGCTTATCGGAGTCAGGCAGGGCAGCTAGAGTCATCCACAGGCAGCCCTGTGCACTCCGGCGGTGGGCCCCGCCCACACAGCCAGCTTCTCCAGGTTCTCGGAACGGAACTGGCCTGCTAGTGAGAGCCTTTCTGACCAGAACAAGCTCCGAGTCCCGAAGCCACTGCAGCGCAACGTACTCTGGCACACAAGCAGCTTTAGGGACCAGAATTGGGCAGCCAGAGACCTCCCCAAGTAGCCTGGACCCCTGCGGTGGGAGGTGCCTTTCAAGTCTAGCTTCTCAGACCAGACCGCCCAGTGAGAGGTTTTCTACATAGAACCAGCCACAAGTCCCCGAACCAACAGAGAGCTTCGATCCGCAAGCAGCCTCTGGGATCAGGGCAGGGCAGCCAGAGAACTCTTCAGGAAGCTCTGCCCACTCCGGTTGCAGGCTCTCTTCACAGGGCGATCCAAGATGGTGGCCTAGAGGGTGACTGCACCCCCAGTCGCTCCAGAACCCAGGAGTTAAGAAGGGGAGGCATTGAGAGACTCGGACTGATATAGAGCCACAGGTGAGTCTGCCCACTGGGTAAAGCTCGGCCCGGGTGGCAGGCCCAGATAGAGGTGGCTTATCGGAGCCAGGCAGGCAACTAGAGTCTTCCCAAGGTAGCCTTCCACACTCCGGCAGTGGGCTCCTCCCACACGGCCAGCTGCACGGTGCAGGCCCACAGTGAGAGCATTTCCGCACAGAACCAGTTCCAAACCGTGGAACCAGTAGGGGGCTAGGGGCAGTTTTCTTTGGATGCGCTGCTTTATCAGATTCCTCCAAGACACCAGGCTACTGAAGGCTGGGAGGTGATACACTGGAAATCTACCGGGACACTATAAACCAATAGCGGAAAACTGCAATATATCAGGGTCCCACTGACAGCTGACCAATATGAGAAAACAAGGGAAGAAAATGTCCCAAACAAACCTAGATACTACATCAATAAAACCCAATGACAGCACAGCAGAAGAAATGTCAGAAAGGGAGTTCAGAATGTACGTAATTAAAATGATCAGGGAAGCTAATGAGGAGATGAAAGAGCAAATGCAGGCATTGAAGGAGGAGATGAAAGAGCAAATGCAGGCATTAAATGATTGCACCAATCAACAGTTAAAAGACCAAATACGGGAAGCAAGAGATCATTTCAATAAAGAGTTAGAGATACTGAAAAAAAAGCAAACTGAAATACTTGAAATAAAGGAAACAATAAACCAAGTTAAAAACTCCATAGAAAGCATAACCAATAGGATACAACACCTGGAAGACAGAACCTCAGACATTGAAGACAAATAATTTAACCTTGAAAGCAAAGTTGGCCAAACAGAAAAGATGGTAAGAAATCATGAACAGAATCTACAAGAATTATGGGATATTATGAAAAGGCCAAATTTAAGAATTATTGGGATTGAGGAAGGTTTAGAGAAACAAACCAAAGGAATGAACAATCTATTCAATGAAATAATAACAGAAAATTTCCCAAATCTGAAGAATGAAATGGAAAACCAAGTACAAGAGGCTTATAGAACTCCAAACATACAAAATTACAACAGACCCACACCAAGGCACATTATTATGAAAATACCTAACATACAAAATAAAGACAGAATTTTAAAGGCCACGAGAGAAAAGAATCAAATTACATTCAGAGGGAAACCAATAAGAATATCAGCAGATTTTTCAATCCAGATCCTAAAAGCTAGAAAGGCCTGGAACAACATATACCAAGCCCTGAAAGAAAACGGATGCCAACCAAGAATCTTATACCCAGCAAAACTTACCTTCAAATTTGACGATGAAATAAGATCCTTCCATGATAAACAAAAGCTAAAGGAATTTACACAAAGAAAGCCAGCATTACAGAACATTCTCAGCAAAATATTCCATGAGGAAGAGATGAAGAACAACGATGCAAATCAGCAACAGGAGGCGCTAGCCTAAAGGAATAGCCAAATAAAGGAGAAACCAAATCATGTCAAAAACAAATATGAGTCAATTGACTGGGAATACAAATCATATCACAATAATAACCCTGAATGTCAATGGCCTGAATTCATCAATCAAAAGACACAGACTGGCAGATTGGATTAAAAAGAAAAATCCAACAATATGTTGCCTGCAAGAGACTCATCTCATAGAAAGAGACACCCATAGACTAAAGGTGAAAGGATGGGGAAAAACATACCATGCACACGGACACAGCAAAAAAGCTGGAGTATCCATCCTCATTTCAGATAATGTGGACTTCAAACCAAAACTAGTCAGAAGGGATAAAGAAGGACATTACATGCTGCTTAAGGGAAGCATAAATCAGCAAGACTTAACAATCATAAATATCTATGCCCCAAACATTGGCTCATCCACGTACGTCAAACAAATCCTTCTCAATTCCAGGAATCAAATAGACCACAACACAATAATACTAGGCGATTTTAAAACACCTCTCTCACCACTGGATAGATCGTCCAAACAAAAATTGAATAAAGAAACTATAGATCTCAACAACACAATCAACAATTTAGACTTAAAGGACATATATAGAATATACCATCCAACAAAGAACGAATACACTTTCTTCTCAGCAGCACATGGATCCTTCTCTAAAATAGACCATATTTTATGCCACAAAGCTACTGTTAGCAAATACAAGAACATAGAGATTCTACCTTGTACTCTATCAGATCATAATGGATTGAAATTAGAAATAAATGACAGAATAAAAAACAGAAACTTCTCCAATACCTGGAGACTAAATAATACACTATTATATGATGAATGGATAACAGAAGACATCAGGAGGGAAATAAAAAAATTCTTAGAAGTAAATGAGAACAAAGACACGTCATATCAAAATCTCTGGGACACTATGAAAGCAATACTTAGAGGAAGATTTATTTCATGGGGTGCATTCAAAAAAAGAAGTAGAAATCAACAAATAAATGACTTAACACTACAGCTCAAAGCGCTAGAAAAAGAAGAGCAGACCAATACCAAAAGTAGTAGAAGACAGGAAATAGTTAAAATCAGAGTCGAAATCAACGAAATTGAAACAAAAGAAAGAATTGGGAAAATTAACAAAATAAATAGTTGGTTCTTTGGAAAAATAAACAAAATTGATAAACCCTTAGCCACACTAACAAAGAGAAAGAGGGAGAAAACTCAAATTACTAAAATTCGGAAAGAACAAGGAAACATCACAACAGACACGAGTGAAATACAAAACATAATTAGAAGCTATTTCGAAAATCTATACTCCAACAAAACAGAAAACCTCGAAGACATCAACAAATTTCTAGAGACATATGAATTACCTAAACTGAACGAGGAGGACATACACAACTTAAATAAACCAATTTCAAGCAATGAAATAGAAGAGGTCATCAAAAGCCTACCAACAAAGAAAAGTCCAGGACCAGATGGGTTCTCAGCCGAGTTCTACAAAACCTTTAAAGAAGAGCTCATTCCAATACTCCTCAAACTATTCCATGAAATAGAAGAGGAGGGAACCCTCCCAAACTCGTTCTATGAAGCCAATATCACCCTGATACCTAAACCAGACAGAGACACATCGAGAAAAGAAAATTTCAGACCAATATCCTTAATGAACATTGACGCAAAAATTCTCAACAAAATTTTAGCAAATCGCATACAAATATATATTAAAAAGATAGTGCACCTCGATCAAGTGGGTTTTATCCCAGGGATGCAAGGTTGGTTCAACATTCGGAAATCAATAAATGTCATTCACCATATCAACAGACTTAAAGTTAAGAATCACATGATTATTTCAATAGATGCAGAAAAAGCATTCGATAAAATACAGCATCGCTTCATGCTCAAAACACTAGAAAAAATTGGGGTAGTGGGAACATTCCTTAACATTATAAAGGCAATCTATGCTAAGCCCATGGCTAATATCATTCTAAATGGTGAAAAACTGAAAGCGTTCCCCCTAAAAACTGGAACAAGGCAGAGATGCCCTCTTTCACGCTTCTATTCAACATCGTCCTTGAGACTCTAGCCAGAGCAATCAGACAAACCAAAGAAATTAAAGGGATACGAATAGGAAAAGAAGAACTCAAACTATCCCTGTTCGCTGATGACATGATTATATATTTAGAGGAACCTGGAAATTCCACCAGAAAACTTTTAGAACTCATAAGTGAATTCAGTAAAGTAGCAGGTTACAAGATCAATGCTCATAAATCCAATGCATTTTTATACATAAGTGATGAATCTTCAGAAAGAGAAATTAGGAAAACTACCCCATTCACAATAGCCTCAAAAAAAATAAAATACTTGGGAATCAATCTCATAAAAGAGGTGAAAGACCTCTACAATGAGAACTACAGAACACTAAAGAAAGAAATTCAAGAAAACCTTAGAAAATGGAAAGATCTCCCATGTTCCTGGATAGGCAGAATTAATATTGTCAAAATGGCTATACTACCTAAAGTGCTATACAGATTCAATGCAATTCCAATTAAAATCCCAATGATGTACCTTGCAGAAATAGAGCAAGCAATTATGAAATTCATCTGGAAGAATAAAAAACCTAGAATAGCTAAAGCAATCCTCAGTAGCAAGAGCGAAGCAGGGGGTATTGCAATACCAGATCTTCAACTCTACTACAAAGCAATAGTAACAAAAACGGCATGGTATTGGTACCAAAATAGACAGGTAGATCAATGGTACAGAATAGAGGACATGGACACAAACCCAAATAAATACAATTTTCTCATACTAGACAAAGGTTCCAACAATATGCAATGGAGGAAAGATAGCCTCTTCAACAAATGGTGCTGGGAAAACTGGAAAACCATATGCAATAGAATGAAATTAAACCCCTACCTCTCACCCTACACAAAACTCAACTCAAAATGGATCAAGGACCTCGGAATCAGACCAGAGACCCTGCATCTTAGAGAAGAAAAAGTAGGTCCAAATCTTCAACTTGTTGGCTTAGGATCAGACTTCCTTAACAGGACTCCCATAGCACAAGAAATAAAAGCAAGAATCAACAACTGGGATAGATTCAAACTTAAAAGCTTTCTCTCAGCAAAGGAAACTATCAGAAATGTGAAGAGAGAGCCTTCGGAGTGGGAGAATATCTTTGCCAACCATACCTCAGATAGAGCGCTAATTTCCAGAATCTATAAAGAACTCAAAAAACTCTACACGAAGAATACAAATAATCCAATCAACAAATGGGCTAAGGAAATGAACAGACACTTCACAGAAGAAGATGTACAAGTAATCAACAGATATATGAAGAAATGTTCAACATCCCTAGTAATAAGGGAAATGCAAATCAAAACTACCCTAAGATTTCATCTCACCCCAATTAGAATGGCGATTATCAAGAACACAAGCAACAATAGGTGTTGGCGAGGATGTGGTGAAAAAGGAACACTCATACATTGCTGGTGGGGTTGCAAATTAGTGCAGCCACTCTGGAAAGCAGTGTGGAGATTCCTCAGAAAGCTTGGAATGGAAACACCATTTGACCCAGCTATCCCACTCCTTGGCCTATACCCAAAGGACTTAAAATCAGCATACTACAGAGATACAGCCACATCAATGTTCATTGCTGCTCAATTCACCATAGCCCGATTGTGGAACCAACCTAGATGCCCTTCAGTTGATGAATGGATAAAGAAACTGTGGCATATTTATACAATGGAATATTACTCCGCAATGAAGAATGATAAAATTATGGAATTTGTAGGCAAATGGTCGAAATTGGAGAATATCATGCTAAGTGAGGTAAGCCAATCTCAAAAAACTAAAGGATGAATGATCTCACTGATAAGCAGATGAGGACATATAATGGGGGGTGGGAGGGGCTAGCATTAGGTTTAGGGTTAGGTTTAGAGTTAGGCTAAGGAGAGCGGTAAGAATGAAGGAAAGAAGGACTGTGTAGAGGGAAAAGAGGGGTGGGAGGGGTGGGGGGAGGGGAAAAATAAAATAAACATCATTACCCTATGTAAACGTTAAAAAAAATAAAAAAAAATATTCTATCATAAAAAAACAGCAATTTTAAAAATTATTGCAATATTGAAAATTATTATTAAACATATTACTGTCATGCTCTTATAATTGTTTATGTATGTATATGTATATTGCACCTGTTAAACTTTATGCATATAGTATATTATACTTAGAAATGCTTGGTCCTGCTCTAATATTGGTAGTATAATCTATGCCCTTTAAATGAGGTAAGAATTTCTGTAGTGATCCATCTTAAATTTTTTTCTTTATTTTTGAGGATAAAAGAATTCCTTACTTTTTCACTATACTCAACAGTCAATCTGCTTCAATTCCTGCATCTGTGATATTATTACATATTTTTAGGAGTAGTAATAATCATAAATCATAGAACAGCAAAAATGATTTTTGTGTCACATTTCCCTTGATACTGGGGCAGAAACTTTAATATTCCTTGACCTCTGGATTCATCTGCAAACACTTTGTGAAGTCTTTTCCTTTTTTTCTATTGTAAAGGTTTCTTATACATGTCATTATTAATACACAAATTCTTCATTTTATCATTTATATACATTGCCCATATCATCCCCAAACTATTTTATAGAATCCAAAATAGTATTACATTATTTAAGATCAATTTGCATTTTGTGTCACGTATTAGTGCACGTACATGCTGTTACTTGTAAATGGACTGCATTATGTGAGTAGGCTTTTAAATCTGAATGCTCTGCATAATTTTGGGATAAAGATGTGACTGACTGATACATAAATGATGTTTATGATCATAGTGAGTTTGGTATTGATTTTTTGGTTTGCACGTACTGTGATCACATATCTCAATCTTACCATCACATTGGTCAATGTTCATCTTTTCATTGCCTGGTGCATATAAAAAGGATGCTCTGTGTCAGGTTCAATCACAGAAGATGAAGGAGGGCTTGCTGTGACCAAGTCATGCAGTGCCAGGGTACTGTGGATAGAGATGTGATTATGGGTTGCTGTGTTAGCATGGAGAGTGGGAGGAAAACATCAAAGTTCTGCACAAATCCACTCTGAAAATGTGTGTTAGATGTGGGGCAGGTCAGCCCCACCCTGGAACCTTCCTCAGCAGGTTCCAGATAGGGGGAACCTCACAGTGCCCTGGAGGATTCCAGCTCTGATCTCATTACTATCTTGGGGTTTCATAAAAACAGAAATATTTGTGCCAACACCAGCTTCCCACAAAAACTTCAAATACCTTAAATGTAATTAGGAAAGTCTCTATTCATAAGGGAAGAAGAAAATCATTTGATACTAAAAGTATTTTAAAATATTCATTGTGATCAAATCTATTTAATAAACCCTTTCTATTTAAACTTCTACATGAAGTGTCTTGTTGAATATTTGTGGATTAAATAGTAAGACACCTAAAATCCAGAAATTTAAGTGACTTCTTAAGGAACATTCTAAAAATTAAAGAACTTATATGGAGTTGTCTTCCTTATCTCAATAGAATCATTAATTGTATGAATATAGAAATACGGATTAATTGTATTCAAATCAAACAAAAAGCTTAAAATACAATACTTTTAAAATCAGTATGGACTTTCCACTTTATTCATCTTTCTTGAATTCTCTGAGCACACAACAGTCCCATGATACCACAGCTAATTAAGTCATTGTAAGGCAATGTGCTCTTGTTTATTAGTCTTTAAATGTTTCTTTAATTATCAAATTAATTTTAATTAGTAAAATTAATATGCTTAAGCAATTTAATTAGTAAAATTAATATACTTTAAGAATTATTTTGAGTTAATATATCATGGAAATGTTCATGTACATGATATTTTTAAATTTATCTCAAATATGGAAGCAATACATTAAAAAGATCAGCCCCTATAATGTGTTTGTGATCAAAAAGATGTGGCCAGATGATTACAATTATGTGTGAGTCCATAGAATTAATTTGAATTCAGATTCGTAGGTCAAATTTCCCTACCTTCTTTTGTCTCCATATGAAAAACAATAAAATCATTCTGATGCTTATTTTACAGTTATGTAAAATATAACTATGGAGAGCTCAATTCTTACATCTATGGTGTACATCCATCCCATTTCCATGTTGTTATCCAAAATGAGAAAAGTTGCATTGTTTCCACTTGAACGTGCATGTCACATATCTTGCTGACCAATAGTTTGATCTGTCCTTAGTAGGGTAATTTTCTTCAATAATCCAGAAAATTCACAATGAAAGTACATTTCACCAGTTCTGCCAGTGAGAGAATGGCAGCTAGGTTCCAATACAGATGAAAAGAGCTGATGTGAATGTTGCCCTAAGCCCCACTTTGGCGTGGACCATCTTATCTAATGTGCAACAAAGAAATGAGGCAGACTTTGCTTATATTTTAGAATTGCAGATATAGAAACATGGTGTTTAGATAAATGTTTATTTTTTTTTCCTGGAAAATTAAAGAGAAATATCTTTCTTCAAAGTAGCATAGTACAGTGATGCAGCCACATCAATGTTCATAGCTGCTCAATTCACAATAGCTAGATTGTGGAACCAACCTAGATTCCCTTCAATTGATAAATGGATAAAGAAACTGTAGTATATATACACAATGGAATATCATTTGCAGATAAATGGATGGAATTGGAGAATATCATGCAAAGTAAGATAAGCCAATCCCAAAAAACCAAAGGTGGAATGATCTCTCTGATAAGTGGATGATGATACATAATAGGGGGTGTAAGGGAGGCAGGAATGGAGGAAGGATGGATTGTAAAGACGAAAGAGGAGCGGGAGGGGTGGGGGAAGGAAAAAATAACAGAATGAGACAAATACCATTACCCTATGTACATGTATGATTACACAAATGGTATGACTCTATTTCATGTACAACCAGAGAAACAAGTTGTACCCCATTTGTTTACAATGAATCAAATAAATAAATTATTTTTTAAAAAATTAGACAGCATGAACCTAGATTGCAGGGCCGAGAGTTTCCTTCCAGGTTTCCCCCTCCCAAGTTTCATTGCAACTGAATTACAACAGTTCAAGCACACATACCAAAACAAGCAACATAAAATAAATAATGGACTTCCCAAGGCATACACTGGATCAAAGGGCAAGCTTTACACTAACTGACAAGTCTATTCAAACAAGGCACATTATTTCTGTAGTCATTTTGAGTAGATGTAGTGCCAAAAATAGTGTTTTTGCACAAGGAAGTATGTGAGAAATATTTTATTAATTTATAACAAATAAAAACTATTTGACTCTGAGAATAGTGACTGAATCAAAGGAAACATTAGTTCCCAACTGCCTGTAGTTTAAATCATGTGCAAACCTGATCAGTAGGGTTCAGTGAACCTGCCATTTCTTAGGAATTGGTTGAGGGCAAGAGTGTGGGCTTCTGCATGACAGAATTACTGGTTTCTGTTAAGGTAGAGATAGTTTCTGAGAGGTAGACACACTTCCCACCCCACCTGGTCTGTAGTCAATGTCTTAAAATATGGATTGAAATCTTATCACAGAGTCATAAGAAAAACGTGGTAATGCAGGCGGATTGATTCATCAGTTACTGTTACCTAGTTAGCTCTCAGTTAATTGCAGAAACCACTGCTTTCATCTACTCAAAAACTGCCACTGCTCCCAGGGGCAGGCACAGGCAAGTTTAAATGATAGGATTAACTGCTTTGATTTAAACTAGAGCTTAACCTGAAGAACTCCCAGTTCTGAAACTCTCAACAATATTGTTTGCCTAATTTCAACCTGATAAAATAAAATAATTCAATTCAAGCATAAATAATATGTAGTCTCCTTGGAAATTAGACAAGTCTAGAGCAATTACTGTTTTTCTGCACTCACATTCAGACTTGTTTCTCTTTATACTATACATTGCCTATTGGAATATACTGTATATTAACTACAGTGTGACAGTTTTAAGTGTAACCTGTTCATTAACAAGGGGTGAAAATGTAGAGCTAACCTGGTACCTGAAAATGGAAAGTAAAACAATTGTTTCTTTTTTAAGTTATAATATACAGTGAAAAGTATTATAGAACTATGAAATTCTTACCAGGGCACCCATGATGACTGTCACAACGATCATGCTGTTTGACAGAGGTAACAGCTGTGTTTTGAAAATTTTACAAACTGTTGGTAGACAGTAAAAGGGAACCATATGGGTTAATTGGATGAGATCCAGATTCTTTAATTCTCAATTTTAAAAATTATGATATAGTCCTTAAAATGTGGAAATAAAACTGACAACAAAAGGTTTAGAGAACACTACCTCTTTTCAGAATTCAGCTCAGTCCTGGCACCAACCTGCCTCAGTTGCAGCCTCTGTGCACACGTCCAGAGCTCCCTGGCTCTGGCCCTGGATCACTGCTTACTTGTATAAAATACCTCTGCTGCTTGTGTAAAATGAAAGACACTCATCCAAAGTCCCTAGAGCATCCCACCATCAGGTTCAGGAAGTCTCAGCAGGAGCATGTTCAGTAAATGGAGATGACCAGTCATTTCCTCTGCTTATTAGCTCAATGCAGATGATGCTCAAATCCCAGGATATTGAATCCCTGAAGCAAACTTCCTGTTGGGCTAGTGCACTGTTATCATCAGGATACGACTCACTTGAAAGGGAGGCAGATTTCCCACAATAAATGAGAGAGTATATGTAAATGAATTCTCTCCTGGGAACAGAATCCACTCTGTTGGCTTGTACTTTGACAATATCCATGTGTCAAGGAAGATCAGCTAGCTACAGAGGATAGAATACTTCAGAAATACCTTCCTCTGAAAAACATTCTTAGAAGTGGGGAAAAAAAATCTGGATGAAATGCTAGTCTAGGAAAGAAAATGTTGTGACAGAAGGAATTCAGATGAGAGCAAAATTAGCCAAAGTAAAAAACAAAATGGTTAATTTCTACATATTTTATTTAATAATTATCTTTGAGTTGAATTTTGTACTTTTAGCTGTTTTTTTCTTTGGAGTGAATATAATTTCTAGATATTTTCACAATACATTAATATTGTATGTGTAATTATTTCATTTGTAAAATAAACAGATTTGCAAGTTTGTCAAATTACATTTTATTAGTAAAATGAGCTTTTATTTACTTGCATAGTTATTTATTTTGTTAAATTTTTCAGAACAGTTATTATATCATTTTTAGGCATGTCTAGTGTAATTGTGAGTGCACTGAGCCATTATAATCTCAGTGCAAATGTCATTTCATCCATGAATTATTATTTTAATACTATTTTATTTGGAATACATTTCATTTGCTCCAAAACCACAGTTCTGAAATTATGTTGATTTTAAATACCTGGCTTGGAGCCTGAACCTCATAAGCAGTTAGTTATTAAATGCCATTAGTAACATAAGGGAAGGCTGGACAGTTCACAGAAAGGGAGCTAACAGGAAAACATGCAGAAGATCCCTTCAAAGCAGAGAGTGAGAATCAGAATGACTTGAACATTTTAGCAACAAAAATGATTATTACACTGATAATGATAATTGATATTTGTTGAGTACTTACTATAATTTAGGCACTGGGCTAAGTACATCATCATCTTATCCTTCAGAACAAAGAAGCAACATAAGTTATTTTGAACTGTCACGTCATTTGAACCTTCATGCCTGTTTGAATCCCAAATAAAATATCCTGTATGTCATGCATTTTCCCATGTTAGACTTTCCTTTTCTAACTACCTACCTCTAAATGTCAGAAAATTTATGATTGCAGAAATTTCGTCTCTGAAGAAACAATTGACCCTTCTTGGGAGGGACATGATACTCCTATAACAGCCCATAGCTCAGACTCTCCTCAAACAGATAAGGAAATAACAAAATGTGTGCTGATCTACCTTCCCTGCCAGTCTAAATGGAAACTTCCTGGCTGTGGTTCTAATTGGAAATGGAACCCTTCCTTTGCTGTCCAGATTTATTACAGGTTTTCATCTAGGGGACAAGTCATTCTGGTGATGGATGAGGCAATATTTACATATAATCTTGCAAAGTAAGCAACAAGACTTCCAGTTGTAAGAGTCCAGTAATGAAAAGAGTGAACTTAGAAAATTTATATATAGCTAACAAAAATAATTTTAAACAGTGATTAGTGTATAAATTCTAGAGGTCAGAGTGCACCTTTTAATTTAGGCAGCCAGATCTAGAATGATACTCTTAAAATTTGTTGCCTGCTGTACAAAGATCTAGTTAAACAAGTTTGCTTATAGTTTGACTGATGTTTATTTCTTCAAATTTCATTCCTACTGCTTTACTATTCTGAATATTATAAGGGTTTCTTATAAAATTTCCAAGTGATTTACAATTAAATAATTAAAACCAAGAAGAGAGATGAGCCATGGTCCACATAGTTTTATCAAAAATTCTGAGTTAATTATGCTTGCTCTGATGGATCACAAAATCTAATGATAAGCTAAGGAAATAAAAGAAACACAAGTTCTTAAATATATTTAATTACATTACAAGAGGAAGCATACAAGAATAAAACCAAACAAAACTTGTTGAGGAGAACCCTTGTCATCTGTTGGCAAGGATTCAACAGGTGCATCTGATGTAAATGTTTCTTGTCTGCAAACCAACAGATTAGCTTCAGAGTGCATATTATTGCACAGAAGGACTCAGGAGGGTCTCCACAGGCAATATCCAGAGGATCCAGTTTCACTTTCAGGTATTTTGTCATGTCCGTGGATTCTGGTTGACAGGTCATGTAATCCCAAACTTTGCCTTCTTCTGTGTAAATCTGAGTCTTACACACATCATAATGTCCCCACACCAAAGGGTAGGGCTGCATCACCAAAGACACTGTAACCCAAAGGGCATGAATGGACAGGAATCTTGAAAGATACATATCTAAATCCTTTGCAATTTTCCTGGTTTATCTGTAATCTTTGTCTATTCTACATATACATGTGTTTATATATACTTATATTTATATATTTATATGTCTCTATGTAGACAGGTCTGTATATTTGAAAAGAAAAAGAAAAGAAAAAAGAGGATGAGACCTCAAAAGCAGAGTTCAAAATCAGATGTGAAGGATTAAGACACTATGCGTGTTCAGGTACATTGAAGACTTTGGTGGAAGCCTAACATACTGTGTGTTAGGCATTAACAGCAACTTGGAGCATTTTCTTCATCCTAGGACATATCAAGTTTTGTTTTTGTAAAAGATGTCCAATAGCAGATAATAATTTAGCAAAGTGATGACTCTCCCACTGTACATCCGATAACCCTGTGTGATCCTCAGTGATCACATTTCACAGGGTCTGCCCAGGCACCGCAGAGATATCAGAAGCAAAAGGATGTGCATCTATCATCTGGTATGTTTCCCATCAATCATTCTTTTCTTGTCACACCAACACCCTTTGCCTCGCGTCCAGATGGGGAGCCTCCTGTGCGTCTCCCCCTCTTGGAGTCCACACCAAGAGGGGGAATTCCTTCCCGTTGACGTCCTCTTCTGAAATGCAAAAGATCAGTGACTTTGACAGATAGATAACAGGGAGGGAGTAGGGGTGGACGGAGAGGAAGAGAGGATGAGAAAGGTGCCTCTCCCTCCAAAAATATAGTGGTATTAATGTAATCGCAGCCTTCGGAAGTTATGCCTGCCCAGTCCCCCACTCCCTGGCTCTCCGCGCCTCCTCGCGCAGCAGCTGCCTCTGCCACTTCTCGCCTTAAACTTTTACTGAGGAATTTTTCTTTTTTCTATTTCTATATTTTTCTTTCTTTTTTTAAGCTGCAGGACGCTTTCCTGATTCCCAGGGATCAGAACCAGCGGCCAGGGAGCGCTTGACACCGCTTTCATTTTATTTCAGATGAAGACGTTGAGCTTAGTCAGAAGGGATATAAATCAGGACAATTAGCATTGGCGCCAAGAAGAACCTCTAGTACCAATTTCGCCTGGGCTGGGCTTCCTTCGCGCATTCCTCCCCTCAAGTCAGAAATGTCACTGCACACAGTGTTGATGACTACGAGACTCGACGCACCCTAAGTCCGTTTGATGAAATATACATGGCCCACCATGCTTCTGGATTGCGGTGCCTGGGTTCCCAGCCCACGCCCGCGGCGCCTGGCCGGGACCCTTCTCCCGGCCAACAGCGAGCTCTTGGCAAACTTAGGGGCGCGGACAAATTAAAGAGTGAGCGCGAGGGCTGGAAAAGGGAGAAGCAAAGAAGCAACGTAGGGAAGCCGCGGCCCTTGGAGGGGCGGCATGTACGTTTCACTTAAAAAGCGATCTTCTGCAACTGCCAGCAAGTGGAAGGATTACAAACGTTATACTTCCTCCAGACCTGCCCCTCCGAGCGGTCCTTACTCCATCCCGCTCGCTGTTGCTGTTGAAGTTCTGGCCATGGCTGCCACCTCTGGTGACCTCCAGGTGCAGAGGCTAAGACCACCTTCCTCCCTACACCCTACCGGTATTCTGTCAAATTTCTTGCTTGAAATTTTTTTAAGTTTAAAATAATTCACAAGTTAATGATAAAATATTGAGTCTGATCACCCAAAACCTCATTCTTGAAATTCCATTTTTATCCTTTTTCATCTGATATTTTATAATTTAGCATAGAAACTCTTTCTAGAAAAAAATTCATATTCTCTATGGCATCAATCCTCCAATGGAATTGAGTGTGTTAAATGCACACTATACCAAACATGTAAGTTTCATTGTTTTAAGTAAACTGAAAAAGGCTGAAGATATTTTACATAAATACACAAGTAAAAACAGTTCATCTTCAGACATTGGATTAAAGCATGTATTTGAAAATATATAACAAATAACTGAATGTATAATTTTTTTCATTTAATATTAAATTCCTTAAAGCCTTTTAAATGTCATATATAGACTACAAATAAACTACCAAGTTGGGATAATTAGGTAGACTACACATTTTATTATTTTTTCCAAGAATAATAACACCCAGTTAACAAAATAAGAAACAAAATCTGGCAGTAAAATAATATAAAAAATATACAGTTGGGCTCAGTGTTGCATAAATGTAATCCCAGCATATTGGGATTATATTCAGGTTGACTGCAATAGGAGAATATCAGGTTCAAAGTCAGTCTCAGCAAGAGCAAGGTGCTAAGCAACTCAGTGAGACCCTGTCTCTCAATAAAATACAAAATAGGGCTAGGGATGTGGCTTAGCACTAAATGCCCCTGAGTTCAAAACCTGGTACCCCCTCAAATATATATATATATATATATATATATACATATATATATATATATATATGAACACATATATGCATATACAAATATATTTCATATATATACTTTTATAATATATATTTCATATATATATATATACATATATATATACACTCAACATTAATAGCCATCAGGGAAAGACATGCTAAACTCAAATTAAGTTACTACCACACTTACTATAAATTCTAAAATAAAAACTGTTTGATAACAGTTGAACAATGGAAACTCTGGCCCTGTGCTAGTGGAAATGTAATTTTTTAAAATTTTGAGTCATTGTACACAAATGGGGTACAACTTTTGTTTCTCTGGTTGTACACGAAGTAGAGTAACAAATGTGATTACCTTTGCTTCTGTTTTTCCACCACTAGCTTATTTCTTATGCAGAAAACTGAGATTCCTGGCTGGGTTGTTGGTAGCAAGAGTGGAAATTAACAAATTATCAAAAGACATAGTCTATTAACAAAAATGGAGTTGGAGGGAAACAAAAATAAGGCAATGGGGAGTTGGGTGGAAATAGATTGGAATCCTGGTTACATTTATGTTCTCATCGTGCTGCATCCTAGCAACAGACAAATCATTCACCTCCCTCCAAAGGGAGGTGCAAAGACAAAAACCTAAATGAAAACTCTACTTTCTTCCAGAAAGAAAACTGTAGAGCACTTGCATCCCACACAACCTCCCCCATAAAAGTTATCATTCCATAAAAATAAAAGAGAAAAACTAGTGCTGAATATTATCTAGATCTTGACAAAGGCAATGTCATTTTGAAACACCCTTCATCTGAGAAAGAAAGGTCACCTCACAGTCACTCTGACTCAGCCTCACCTGAACCCCAGACAATACTCCATCACCATGAAAGAAAAGGAATTTTTTACTTAGGACTGGATCTTGAAAAAATCTGATTTAACTTAGAACAGTGACCATTTCAAAGAATGGAGGTGCTAACCAAAAGGACCCTTCCCTGACAAACTGCTATCAATGTCCTAATTGCAAAAATGCCCCCTTGCTCCCCATCATCTACTCCAGGGTATAAGTGGAAGACGGGACTCAGTCTCCTCTGGGCCCCCCTCCAAGGTTTTTCCAGAATAAATAAACTTGGGTTACTATTGAGGCTCCTCTCTCCTCCCTTTTTTTCTTTCCTTTGGTTCTTTACTTACACTGAAACATTTTGGAATGGAGTCTGATTACTTTAGAAGAGTCTTCTTACATATATGTGCACCCCTTACATCATAGAGAAAATTAATCTACTTTTCATTAATCCAAAATCTCATTTCTGCACTCTTCATGATCAGACTATACCATTCCTCCTCCCAGAGGCTCAATGCTCATATGATTGCAATATTCTGCAGAACTGACTTCTATCTCCTTACTGATCTCATTTGCAAGGTGTTGCAAAAAATAGCTTAAAGGGGAGTCCCATCTTGTCTGTTTTCCAGGGCAAACCCTGTGCATTTTTACTTACAGATTTCATGAATCTCAGCACACAGTTTAGCCTCAGGGTGGTTTTTTACATTGAAGTCTTTCCCTTTCCACACTCCTTCTTTTTTCAGTTATTTTATTGTATTTGCTTTTATTAGTTGTACATGAAAGTAGAATGCATTTATACATTTTCATAGATCATAAATAAATGGAGTGTGAGCTCTCATTTTTCTAAATGTACATACTGTAGGATCACATTTGTCATGCAGTCATAATTGTGCATGAGGTAATAATGTCTGCTTCATTCTAATATCATTCCTACACCTATGCCCCTTTCCCTCTCATCACTTACCTCTACCTAATATAAAGTAACTCTATTCAATTGGCCCCCATGTTCCTTTGTTAATCACATTCTCCTTTTAGTTCAAACAGTCCTCATGTCTCCATTTCATGCTGTATGTAGCAGAATCCACTTGCATTTAACTCCTGGAAGCCACGTGGTCTTGGACTCTGTTTCACATGAAAGCCAAATGCCATGTACTTTTAAATAAGGCCAACCTGAGTTTGCCTTTTGACCCTACCTGCAATTCCTCTGCCCCTAGGCATATTAGATAATCTCTCTAAGAGTTTTGTTTCTTTTAATTTTCCCCCATTCTCAATGGGTTGTCAAACTATATAATGAGTTAATTCTTATAAATCCCCATTGAAATATGTCTTAAAGAACACATTTTTCAAATGAGTGTTACATTATTTCTTAGGCTTTGTCATATTTCTTTGTAATCTTGTGATAAGCTCCAGTGTTATAAAAAAATATTTTTGAAAATATTCTGTTTTCTTTATCAGATGATTTGTTCCTGATTATTAAACCATATGCATATTTCTTACATGCTTCTTATCACACAGGAGAGGCTCACACACAAGTGGAGTTCATCACTCCCCATAAATATCTGAAACAGGAGTAGTAGACCAGATCTGCTGGAGAGTCATGTGATAATTCCAGGTGCATGTTTCCTTGATAATACCTCACATTCACTTAGAACCTTCAGAGGCATTTTTTAATTTAGCTTAAAATGTCTACTGTGATAAATATAAGAAATTATAATTTTACCAAGGATATAAATGTACGTATTGCAAGTAAACATGAAAAATTTACCTCCCTCTTCATGGATTTAAGTAACAAAATTTCTAATATAGAGCTGTTGACTAAAGTATGTTTTCTTCTTGACAAACTCAAGAAAAAATTAGATAATTTGAAATTCATAGCTTCTCTGAGACTTACCTTCTAATTTACACAAAAGACACAGTACTACTTAGAGCTGAAAAGATTTTGTATTTTGGGAAAAATCTGTGGAACATGATTTTGATAAAACTTCTGTGGTTCACATTTTCAATCCCTCCAGGTGATTCAGTTCCTTGTCTTTAATTATAGTAAGAAATATTGAGACAGTCAACCCCCTCCTAAAGAAAAAGATCATATGCTCACCAAAGACATCAACTCACAGCTGTCAGCTTCTGAGAGCATGATTTGTGCCTTTCCTGCCTCTCACATGACAGCTTTCAGTCTCAGTGGTCTTAGAAACCAGGCAATGATTAGAGTCAGGGTGTCCTTGCCCTGGCTCACAAGGACTAGCAACACAAGAGATAAAACTGTTGAGGAATCTCCAGAAGAGCAAATTACCAGGCCTCTTAGCCTGCACTGGTATGATTTGGATTTTCTTCCTTTCTCACCTGTGTGTTCTCCTAACACCTACAGCAACTCATTTTCATCCCATGGCAGATGTGTTCCTGCAGGGTCTGACATCACCATGGTTGCCAAGTTGACTAGCTGAATACTTCCTGCTCAATTTTGAAATTTTCATTCAGAAAGACAGCTTTTGATAGGCCCTCAGTGTCAATCAATATTCATAAATGCCAGCCACCCTTACCAACATTTCACAGGAGTAAACAAGTTTTCTCTTTATTTCCTAGAGCCAACGTAGCACTCTTGGCCAGTGCCGAGTCTTCCTCTTGTTGAAGCAAGACATCAGAAGAGAGTCCTGCTCCCACCAGAGCCAGTGCCTGTGTCTGCTTCCTTTGCTGGAGAGAACAAGAATCTCAGAGCTAGTAACATTACCACCTAGGTGTCTTCTCCTGAAGCCCCACATCAAATTAGTCACATTCCTTGGAAACATGAACTCTCCTGAGATTGAAGGTATAATACAAAATTCTCTTGGCTTCTCAACTGATAACATGAATTCTCCATTTATCCCTCTCTTTCTCCTTAATCATTCATACATCAATGATTCCATTTTTACTCTCATTCTTTTTAAGTCTCTCTTATTTTCAAATTGTTTCTTTTTTTAAATCTCATAAAATTGAAGAAAAAAGGTTTTGTTTTAACATTTCAAAATACAATAGTCTTCCTTGTTCTTTGGCATCAGTTACATATTAGTAAAACTCTGTTAATGTTCACCAAATGTTTCTCAAACTTCTGAATAAAGTGGTCCCCTTCAGATCATTATTCAACTTGATATGTCTATGTGCATGATATTATCATAATATATATTATTATTTTTTGAAATTGGAGGTTATTCTTCTGGTTCTATACTAGTTGTCTTGTCATTGTCCTCAAATAGCAGGTTACTTCCCCTAATCTGAACACCTAAAACACCCTAAATCCACAACTCTTGAACAGCAGTTCCTGTCATCATTGGGTGAAGGTCCTGCCCCAGTGTTTCCAACAGAGCTCAAACTGGTCTACATTTGCTTTCTGTCCATGGCTGCCTTGATTCGTCTTTATTTCAAGAACTGTTCTTCTTTGACTTTTCTTCATACTTTTGATCACTGCTTCTAGATGATGCATGCAATTTGTTTTCTGAATACCATGTGCTATCAAGTGCATGACACATATTTTCTTTGATAGACCTTCCTTACTGCATGCTTGCAGGCTCATGTCTGAACTCTAATCTTTCCATGAATCTGCTGTTGTTTTAATGCTGACTTTGGTTTTCATGTCACCCTCTATCTTATGAATGGCACACCTCACCTAGGTGTTCAGCAGGAACTGTACCCTCACAGGGAAATATCTGCCTTTTCAAAAGTACTTCCTGCTGGAAAGGGATATTATCAAAAGTACTTCCTGCTGGAAAGGGATATTATCATATCATCATCCTCTTGTAAGGCTGAGACAGGAAAATCCTAAGTTCAAGGTCAACCTGGGCAATTTAGCAAGCCTGTCTCAAAATAAAAAATTGAAAGGTCAGGGACATAGCTCACTGTCAAAATGCCTGCCTAGCAGGTACAAGGCCCAGAGTTAAAACCCCAGGAAGACAGACAAAACAAACACAGCAGTGACAGCACACACCTAGCTGCACACAGAATCCTTGGACTCTTCTTCATTCTTATCATCTGTGTGCATGGGAAGAACATTTTCTTTCACTGTGTTCTCAAAATCATTTGTCATTGTTTGATGGCCTATTAAATTTTTCTGAACCTACTTTATGAGAAATGATATCTCACTTTTTACATTAATGTTCATTTTCCTTACTGATTTGGGAAGTTATCTCATATATTTATTACCAATTCTCATTTCTTCTTTAATTAATTCAATTTGAAACCACTAATGTTTTCTGAGAACAAAATAAAAGTGTAATTTTAAGAATTTCATGTAAATTATCAATTTTGCAAGAGTTATATAACTATATTGATTTATAATACCACCTAAGGTCATTTACCAAACGTCTGTTCATAAAAATACATTTTCCTAAAATCTTTAAATTTATTTCTTTTAAAATTAGAAAATTATCTGTTTATTAATTTCCATGACTTAAGAGCAAATATTGATAAAATGAAAGAAGGAATCTCTGGTTTTATTTTAGTTGCAAGGATTCATTAAGTGTTCTTTATCCTTTATCTTTCATCTCAAATGCTTAAATCTGGGCTTATTTGGTTTTTAAAATAAATAATTTTAATGGAAATTGGTAAGACAGTAGAATGAACTGGACATCACTTTCCTATGTTCAAATATGAATATATGACTAGTGTAACTCTATGTTATGTACAAAAACAAAAATAGGATATTATACTGCATGTACATATAATGTTGAAATAGACTCTGCTGTCATGCATACCTAAAAAGAAAAAAAATAATTTTTCATTTAATTCACATAAACTAGGGAGCTTATGGTTAATAACAAAATAATTTCTGTTATTTATACAGTTTCCATAGTCTGTGACTTTCTGAGAGTTTGTTCTGTATAGCCATAAGTAGAATTAGTGACTTTTAGTTTACATGTGAGTATTAATTAACTAGATACCATGAGACTGCTCTCTGAGATGGCAACATTTGACCATGCTTCCAAAAGTAGTTCACAGAATTGAGATCTGCATACATTCTCTGAATCACTTAGCTTCATTCAACTTTTGAAATTTTGCTAGCTTATTGGTCGAACAAGTGATGTTTCACTGGTTTTTATTGTTACATCTCTGATAAATTAAGGAAAGCAAGTTTTCAAAGAAATGTAGATATACATTTAATATTGTCAAATTTATTGAATTTTCCTAAAAATAATAAATCATCTTTTAATTGATCAGTGTGCTAGGTTTGGTAATAATGTGCTACACTAAATAAATAATTTTAATATATATGAATTAAATACTATTTCATTGAACTTTTGTTGTTTAAAATATGTCGTATCTACTTATGAGAAATTCATGATTATACATTATGTTTAAATCATTTTGTATTCATATAGCCTATGTTTATGTCTTTAAACAATCTGGAGTTCAGTTTTAATATATTTTTAGATAGGAAAACAATTTGTTTTACTTAGCATACTGAACAAATTTTCTCCAAACCAAATAACATTTTTGTTCTTTTTATATTTAAGTTCTTCATTGTCAGATAATGTGTTTCTAAAATTACAAGATTTTTTGTATTTTATTGATTAATTATAATTATACATAATGGTGGAATTTACAGTAACATATTTGTACATGCACACAGTATGACAACCTAATTTGGCCAATTTCATTACCCAGAATTTCCCTTCCCTCCCTACCCCACTCTGATTCCTTTCTTGCCCTAAACTGAGCTCCCTGTTCTTTTCCTTTTCCTTTCCCCCCTCTAGTCTCCACTTATGACCTGTATAACCCTGTATTGACTGTTTGTCTTAGTTCAGTTAACAAAATAGTCTCAAGTTTCATCCATTTTCCTGCAAGTGACAAAATTTTATTTTTTTTGTGACTGAATAAAACTACATGTTGAACCTGAGTCTTCTAATATACTTTTCTTCTATTGTAATTTTATTCCTCATCATTGCTATTAATCATCTATGCATATGTAAACTTAATCATTTAAGAAACACTGAAGGAAGCCCAGTTAATATTGGGTATCAATCACCAGTAAAAACCAGCAGGTGTGATGTGGGTGCAGTTAGAAATGTTGATGCATAGAGAATCTGCTCTGAGGTTTGCAGAATTTTTCTGTCCCTGGTGAAGATAATTGAGCCCTAACATATTTTTATGTTCTTGTGTCTAAATTCTACTAATGTCTAATATGAATGCTAAAAATATGTAACATAACTATAAATTACAGAATAAAATCAATAAATTGAATTCTCTAAAAGGAAATTTGGAGCAAAGCTGAACTGGGAATTTATTGAACTTCAACAAAATTTAATCTTTTTGCCTTCTGTTCCTCTTGTATATACCACAGTTTGCTTTTGTGGGTGAATAAAAGGACTTTTGTAAGTTTTGTAACAATGTTGTCTTCATGGTGGAATTTATAATTTTTAAAAATATTTTTAAATATAAATAACAAATATTTATATTTTAAGTGTCTATGTTCTTCAAATGGCACTCTTCAAAGTTTGGGACATTTCCCTCTGGGGCTAACATCATTTTATTACAACTGCACCAATGCAAGTGCAGTGAGGGTCAAGAGTGCTACACCATGCTCAGAACTGAAACCCCTACTGTGCCACATACTATCTACAGGGAAGCCTGAAGGAACCTATATCATCACCCTCAGTGGAGTGACTGGCACATCTGCTGGAGAAGTATCAATAACATCATAGGCTACAAACAGATCCAAAATCAAGAGAAGTTAAAAGATGAAGAAGGAAATAGATAATGGAAGGAATAAAAAAAGTGCCTATATCCAAATGAGTGCTCTTGCTCAGTCAACATGATAACTCTGAACTCAGACATTCAACTGTCAAATGAAGAAATCTTATCAATCACATGCAGTTATTGATGTTTTGTTAACCTAATGCATTTGAAGAACTTTTCACAGTGCTCACCACAATGCTTTAATTTTATGGCTTGGGTTTTTGTATATAGAATAAGCATATTGTATTATGTGCTAGTAGTAACTGGGAGTGATTCAAGCACTCAGAGTCACCATCTGGTCCTCCAGTAAGTAGATGCCACCCACTGCATTGCTGTTCTCCTCTTCTGAAATTGGGTGCACCCCTCCTGACAACAGGTGTGGACCTGTAAGTAGGACAATGAAACATCAGCAGAGATGACTGACAGAAGCAGAAAACCAGTGTGTACACTCCCACATTCTCAGTCTGTGCAGTCGACCTTCCACTGTGTAATCTGCCTTCTGATGCTCAAAACAATTTCCTGTCAAATTTTCTAACTTTAAAACTGCTACACCTGTCTTTGATGTTCATGAACATCAGACTTCTCATGTGAGTGCTATTTTTTTATTATGATTCTCATTGGAATCATAATATACATTTGAATTATTTTTGACCATAGATTTTACATTATTTACTGTGGACCTTTATTTTTGAAACACACACTTTGATTGCTTAAAACATATTTACAAAAACTTGCTTACTTGTGAGTTCAAGGTTTTTTTTTTTTTTTTTTCGACATTGGCGTCAACCTTCTGGGAAGGCATGTGGGGTTGCCTAGATTTACATTAATGCTTAGGATGGAACTTACAACGTGGATAGTTTTGTCTCTGAGGTGAAGCATTCTGATTGCTGGGCCCTCTCATTATGTTTTCCACATTTTTTTATTCAAATGATTACATGTTATATTTCAGTGATACTGGGTTCTTATTTTGTGATGTTTCTGTTAAGGGCACACTGTGTAGAAATCCCCTTCCCCCAAGATCTTCATTTGACAGGTATTGTAAACTGAAAATAAAGCTGGAGTGTTAGGATTATAGTTGCTATCACTGTATAACCTACTACACAACAGTTGATACTGTTGACAATCAAAATCATTTTTTTTCAGTGGTATAGTTAAAAACTTTGCCTTGCAGGTTTAGGCAAGTGCTTTGTCACTGAGATGTACACCTCACCCTCAAAATAAATCTTTCAGGTATTTGATGCTAAAAAACCAAAATAACATTATTTTAACCACAAAATGTTCTTAAAGAATGTATGGAGTTTAATGAAGTAAGAAGTGGTAAGAAAAGAAGTGTATATTCCTTTAATAATTCTAGCAAATCATTTTTAAAACATATAAGCAAGCAAGTAAATATCCTCCCAACCCTTGAATATGGTTTTGGCAAAAACACAGGTCATTTGGTGAGGGTGGTAGAGCAGCCTCTTTTCCTTGCCAAGAAAGGAAACTTGTGAGACTCTGCAGTCACCCTGTTCTTGCTCCCATTCCTCCAAGTTATCTTCACAGGGCACACATGTTCCTCATATATATTTTTCATATTTAATTTTGGATGAGTGAATAATGTAATGCTTGCATTTCTTCTAATATAACCAATTTTGCCTTTGAAAATAAATTGAGACCATTTTAATCTTAAGTTTATTACTATTTAACAAATGCATGACTGTACAATAGAATTTTAACACAGAATCCTCCTAAAAATAACATTTGGGCTTTCTAAGATGGGTTATATTTCAGTGGTCAGGATTGAATCCAGGGTCTCACACCTGCTAGGCAAGCACGGTACCACTGAGCTACACCCAGCCTCCTAAAGTTGGGTTTTTAGTGAGAGTCTTTTAAACTGAATAACAGGTATATCAGGTCATTTTTAATGTCAACTCTGTTACTCATGGCATATCCAAATTATCCAAACCTCCTCAAAAGGAAAATGTTGATGTAGGATGTATTTTAATGGTCTTATGTATTACATTCATATAAGAAATATGCAATAATCCATCCTAATGAATCACCTCAGTTTATTACCAAAACATGAGTAGCTTAGGGCAAGCCTCTTTCATTTCCAGTGTATTTCCTGAATTAAACATGCTTGTCAAGATTTTCTAGATAGTTCATTTCATTTCTTCATTTCTAAGACTGTAACAGGGTTGAAGAGTTGGGGGATGATGGAGTAGAATACAGAAAGCACAATATTCTGGGTGGTGGCGGACACTGCAGATGGCCTCAGGTAGATGTAAAAGCCTGAGCTGTGGGGACTGACACCATGAGGAATGTGGGGGACACAGGTGGAGAAGGCCTTTTGTTCTATCTACTCCAGCTGGCAACCTGAGCACAGTAGAGAAGATGTGAACATAAGACCTGAGGGTGAAGACAAAGCAGCCTCCACCGATCACCAGGCTAGAGATAGCAGCAGTGACCTTGTTACTGAAAGTGTCAGAGCAAGAGAGCTTCAGCAGAGAGTTGATGTCACAGAACAACTGCTGGACAATGTTCGACCTGCAGAAGGGCAACCAGAATGTATTGCTCATGTGCACGGCACAATAGATCAGACCACTGAGCAGTGAGGCCAGGGTCATCCAGGTGCATGCGCCCTGGCTCATGACTGCCAGGTAGTGGGGCTGGCATATGGCTATGTAGTGCTCCAAGGTATGACGGTGAGAAACACGAGCTCCAGATACAGAGAAAACCACCAGGAACACATAAGCTGCACACCATGCCCTGGAAATGCCACTGCTGCCCAGCAAGGAATTTTTGCATGACTTAGGGACTGTCATTAAAATGTAGCAAACGTCCAGCATGAACAGGTTTCTGAGGAAGAAATACATAGGGGTGTGGAGACTCTTGTCGATGGTGGTGACAACCACCATGAGAATGTTTTCCATTAGTCACGAAGTAAATCAGAGAGAAGGATGTAGCAAGTAAGACCAGCAGGTCTTGCACATCAGAGAATGCTACCAGGAGAGAGTCCATCATCAAGGTGGAGTTGGGCATGTGCGGGCACAGCTCCTGTCTGGGAAGGGGAGAGAAGTCCCAGAGCCATGTTAGCACGCACAGTGTGACCGCTTCTTCCTATTTACTTAGTCACTTATGCAAGCATTTTGTGGTGCTGGGGATGGAAGCTAGGGTCTCAGATGAGCTGGGAAAGTTCTCTACCAATGAGCAACCCACAAGCCATTGATCTCTCCCTCTTCTTATCTGTACCCTGGGCCTAGCATTTTTAAAGTGATGATTCATTGGAGTACGTGACATTCATTTTATTCAAATTGAGAAGATGCTCCATTGTTATTGTTGCTATTGTTTGTAAGTGTTTGAAGGATTAATTTATGCAAAATTTTGTCTATGATGGGGTAAAGCTCTTGATATTATATACATGTTTTTAATACTGAATAAGTTGCAACATCACAAAAATATTTTTCTCATTAATTCATCATATACAGTTTTGAGTACAGATGTTGACAACCTTTCATTCTCATTACTATGATATTACCTTGATGTGTTTAACAATTGAACAAACAAATTCTGTGTTCTGGAGAGGATTTTGTTGTTTATTTGTTTTCATTGGGTGGATACAGTAATTTTTAGAAGTTAGGAGTATAACTTCTATTCCTGTTTATCTACTTCAAAATCCTAGTGTTTTTATGGTGTAAAATGCACATTTATTTATTTGTGCATGCACTGGGGTTGAACACATCTTATGCATACTAAGCATTTGGCCCAACAGTAAGCTACATTCCAGTCCTTGAGCTGGGGTATTATGAATAGGCCCAGATTTTGCTTCTTTATTGAGCCACAAAAAAGGTCCCTTCCTCCTGTGGAACATGGACAAGATTAGATGAGCTAACATGCATAGCACACTTGGAAATGACCCAGGACCTCACCATGTTGGTTTCACTGTCAGGAATGTCACCATTGTGATTGCCCTGTCTCAACATCTTCAGAGAATGTACAGTTATGAACACTGTTTAGGAAGAGTTCTCTTATTAATTCTGACTGTTTCAGGTCTGGGGAGTTAATACTTCAACCTCTTTATAGACAGGATTCCTGTCTGGTTTTCAGCTGCTGTTTCATAACAGCTACTGCTGCATATCAAGCTGCCCCTCTTGGTGGCTCTGCTCTGAGGCTGCACTTAGCACCCTGGAGCTCCTGCCCTTCCAACGTTTCTGCCTGTTTTGAAGGAGTGTCATTTTTGTGTGTGGGAGGCAGCTTGGAGGTACTGGGGATAAACTCAGGTCACATGCATGTGAGGCAAACTCCACCACTGAGCTTCACCCAGGCCTATCCTCATGTTTTTTTTTTTTAATTTGTTTGTTTTGATGGTTTGGGGGTTGGAACCCAGGTCACATACACACCAGGTAAACCCTCCACCACTCAGTCATACCAAAACCCTGTGCTCATGGTTTCTTAAAATAATGATGAGCTAGTTATAATTTTCTCCTCTTTTTTGTTTTGTTGATGATTTATTAGAATTTTACTACATAACTTTCATTTACTATTGTGCTAGGTACCTACAGCATGTGGCCATCAGATTTTTAAGCAAGGCAAACGAACTCAAGTCTCACCAGGACCCTCACTGTAGAAGAGGGAGCCAGGAGTTTGACTCTATTACTTCCACTCACCAGGCACATAAAGTGGTTTCACCCAACAGAAATGCCTTCATCTGTAAAAACAGAATAGTGGTTTGTGCTGTTGTTTCCAACATAAGTGACACATATTTATTCATTTATTTTATTCCATATTTAATTATAACCACAAATATGTACTAAGTGCTACTATCAGAGGAATTTTTTGAGTAATAAATGAAACCAAAGTCACTAAATCTCATGACATTTTCTTTTATTTGAAGAGACTGATAGTGTAGAGTTCAACATCAGAGGAAAATCAAATTTTTCTGATGGTTTTAGATGATTCTGTGTTAGGAGAGGACAGCGTATGTGACTAGGGTGGAAGCAGAGCATAGCCAATTCAACAAGAATTATGGAAAATCAGCAAACCACTGTGGAAACAGAGTCCCATATTTTAACTCTTTCTGGGCCCCGATGTTTTGTTTTTGCTTTTTGTTAGAAGTCTAACATGTGTCTATTGAACAGATTTAATAAATTATATTATCACCCAAGAACTTCATACATTGCTTTGAGCAAAAGGCTGAGTTGTCAAACTTGAATCCTAATCCTACGAAAGACTTAAGACCAGTTTTGACGTAATAACCTTATCCTGGCAGATGAACTAGAAACAAGAAAAAAATAACCTTTTGAAAGATTGAACTGATCTATAGACTAAAACTTCACTATTTAAAATATTTTTATTATTGAAGAGACAGAGAGGAGTGAAGGGAGGGTAGGGGACATAGAGGTTGGAAGGATAAGAGAATGAATTGGACATTTTTACTCTATGAGCATATATGTTTACATGACCAGTGTAACTCTTCATTTTGTACAAACATAAGAATGAGAAGTTAAACTCCATTTATGTAAGATGTGTCAAAGTGCATTCTACTATCATGTATGACTAATTAAAGCAAATTTTAAAAGTACATTGGAGACAAACTGGTGGTAGCACTGACACTGAGTCACTGCAAAGTAGAGGGTGACACAAACAGAAGGACAAAGAAACACATTGTAGTAATTTGGCACAGGAAATATCTGAAGAACAGAAAAGCAGTATGATCTTATGACTTATAGGGTGCACAGTGTTGTGGTGTTTGAAAAATTCTCCAGGTTTCCCTACTTGTGAGAAAATAGATGAGGCAAAGAGAAACCTTGAGTATGTCACACTGGAGCTTGCTGCTGCAGAAACCTAGGAGATTATAGCAAATATTGCTACACTGTCCTGGTCATTTCTTACCATGAGGCCTAGGGTGCATCTGGCAGTATGTGATTGAAGCAGGAGCAGAGTTTCTATCCAGGGAGGTAAATGAAGAGATATTAAGGGTGTATAACTAAATCATTTTCATGATGAGTATGGTAACTGAAGAAAGATGGGAAACTCAACTGATGGTTATGATTACATTCAGGTGCGAAACATTTGAAGGCCATATACATGGGTGATGGAGTATGTTAGAATATGCACACTGCATCTATGGTTGGTTACTTTTCCCTGGAAGTGAAATTCCTGGGAGGCTCCAGAGTTCCAGATTCCCTGAAGAGTGTGACCTTTGCCTGGCTCTGGGAATGTGCTGATATAATATCTCTCTGGAGTAGATACCACTCAACAAATTTCCAACATTCTAATCAGATCCAAACCATGGCCATCGAAACTTTCCATTTAGAACTCTACATCTGCCCTGCCTTCAAGTCCTTCAAACTAGTCTGTCCCCCCAAAAAAAAAAAATTTCAATGAACGGCATTTCTCACTCCATCTACCTCCTCAAACTGGGAACAGGGAAGTTGAGAGTTATTACAATCAGCTTTGTTTCCAGACCACTGCAATTAGCATTTTGGTAAGAAACACAGAAAAAAGAAAGGTTTAACAATTCCTAGTCCTCACTCTGTATACAGGTTGCATAGCACAAGAAGAAACAGAAAGAAAGGTAGTCAGACATGAACAGTAAATATTCATCCTTGTCTTGTTTCACTCAACTTAATGGTTAACAATTCTTTGAGTTTTCGTTACATATTTATTTTGTGATCTGGTAGAATTTGGTGATTGGTTCATATATACACATATGCAAACATTTGTTTCCTTTTTGTTTTTCATCATTTTATTATTCTTTCATTATTTTGAAATTTTTTAGGACTAGTGGGAGCTGTTTGTTGTTTTATTTTTAATTTTCTTCTTTTGTTACTCTACTCTCTGTTTTTCTCTATTGACCAAACACTCTTCCATGTATATCTACATATAACACATATGTAAGTATACCTATAACATATTTTTCCTTTATTTAATATTTTCCTTCTTTTTTATGTCCTTCACTAGTTATCTCTCTTCTGCTTTCTTTCATTACATTTTGGATATTCTAAACATCCCTTTGCCCTTATACATCATTTTATTTTCTCTTAACACACTCTGTTTTTAAAGTCTTTTAGAACTATTTTGATTATATAATTTCTGTGCCCACCATTTATCTGCTGATAATGTGGTAATTTTTATATTCTAGATCCAGTTCATGACTTTTTTTTTGTTTTGGTTTTGTAAATTTCAAATGTCACCATTCCTGTTTTTGTGATTATTAATGTTACAGATGTCATAGCAGGCACCTGGTATTTATTTAAAATTTGCATATTGTTTGCTGCTATTGTTTGTTTTTCTTTTTCCTTTGAGGTGCTGAGAATCCAATGTGACAGTACTACAGTTTCATAGGGTAGAGTCACTCCTGCCCTGATCAAGAGACAGCAGACCTTATTCCATACACAATCTAATCTTGCTCAAATTTCACCAAATATTAACACAAAGGATAGGGAAGACAAAAATCCCCAACTAACAACCAGACCCCAAGTACAAATGTCTCTAGGGCTTAGGCCCCACTCATAAACATCCAGTCCTGCAGCAAAAACAGAGAGAAATAACACATAGATTCCAGGCATCACACCTATGGAGGGCCTCAATCTAGACTGTCCCCATACACCTTTAGAACATAAAGAGTTGTCAAGTCTATAAGAACACCAATAGAGTATGAACTGTGTATACCCTGCTGCATGCAAGACAACTGCCTGATCTATGAGAAGGACTCCACTCTCCAAAGAGCTACACAGAATGTTGGTTCCTTAAGCTCTGACACAATACATGCTGTATCACAATTCACTAATCATCACCAACAAACTAGCAGTCAAAATACAAACAACAGTTGAAAACATATACAATTCACAATGTGATATTCCAAAATACTTCCCCAAGAAAAGGCTGTACTTAAAATGACCCTCACATAAAAGTGGAAGAAAAAGACATCCTAATGGATGCACAAGTTCCAACTCAGGAATACAAGAAATATAAAAATGTTATGACACTTCATAAAGTTCAAAATTCACCAGACACTAACTATAGTAATATGAAGTTGGATGAAATACCAGATAAATAATTCAAAAAGAATGATTATTTAAGAGTTCAATGAATTCCAAGAGAACACAGAAAAATAACTGAATAAATCAAGGAAGTCACTACAGGATATGAGATTCAATAGAGATACTGGAAAAGAACCAAACAGAAATCTTAGAAACAAAAAAACACAAAAAAAATAAAAATTAAAATACCCCTTTGTGTCTGGAGTCCACCATTCTTTGAATCCATTTCTAGACTATATCAGAAGCCCCAGTTTCTGTGCTACACAGTTGCTGCACAAAAAAAAAAAAAAATAGGGGGAACACTAAGCATCCCGAAAGTCAAGAAATGGACTCCATCAACACGGAAGAGAAGCAGTTGTAGCCAAAAGCTAAGGAAAACCAGAAGCCATCAGATTTGAGAAAATGCCAAGAACAGTTCTCTCCTAGATCCTTTAGAGGAACAATTGACATTCAGGGATGTGGCCATTGATTTCTCTGAAGAGGGATGGAAATGTCTGGATCCTGCTCAGCAGACTTTATACAGAAATGTGATATTAGAGATCGATAGAAACCTGGTCTTTCTGGTTATATCTTCTCATCAAACCCAAGAATTTTCAGCAGAGCAGGGAATAAAATATTTATTCCAAACCTGATTAAGGGAAACTATGGAAAATATGATATTGAAAATTTACCTTTAAATAAGGAATGAAAAACTGTAGAAGAGACTGAAGGTTAGAAAATTTGTCTTAATGAACAGAATAAATGCATGATGATTATTTATAATAAAAATCACACTGCCTTGAGGTTATGTTATTACATAACATAGCACAAGACTGCTCAATTTTTGCCAGTTCATTTTGAGGACCTACATGTGCATTTAAATATATTTCTATAGCTTTGTTGGAATTATAGTCTTAAAAATGGAAAATTTGCTCTGGGGACTATTCTGTGCTTCAGTTAGTAACTGGAATATTTTAAAATGTAACATTGAGTTAAACATTCACTCAAACATTTCTGTAGAAAAAAGACTAATAAGTAAAGAACACTTTTGACTCTGATCGATCTGATTATTCCTTTCATAAAGGCTGAAATGAACAGTTTCTACTTGTGACAAAGCATATAATTTCAATGAATGTAGGAAATTTGTACTTACCTACTATTGCTTAATCTAAATTCAGATATTGATAGTTGGAGAGAGCTCTATATTTATGATAAATCTTTCCAGAGTTCTACCCTAAGTAATTATCAGGACATTTATTTTGGTATAAAACAATATGAATACTGCAAAACTCTTAAAATATTAATCCTTTTTTAAGTCCTAGAGAGCATCAGTGTGACTATTTAAAAATGAAAATTTACAGAGATAATAAAAGTGATAATGTATTGGATCAATGCTAAAAATTCATTCAGCCAAGCATTGATATTCAAGAAAATAACTATAAATGTAAAACATGTGAAAGAGCGCTAAATAAAATTGCAAGCATTATTGAACACCAGAGAATTCATACTGGAGTGAAGTCCTACAAATTTAAAGAATGTATCAAAACATAAAAGATTCCTCACTTCTTTATCATAGCTTTGATAAACTCCTTGTATGTCAAAAATGTGGCAAATATTTTAATCCAACTTCAACCCTTACTAAACACCATAAGGCTCACTATGAAGAGAGACCAAACACATGCAAGAAATCTGTGAAAGTCTTCAACCCTTAGTAAACAGTACAGTATTCACACTGAAGAAAAGCCCTGGAAATGTAATGAATGTGGCAAAGTGTTTAATCAAAACTCAGACCTTATTGTTCACCAGAGAATTCATACTGGAGAGAAGTCATACAAATGTAAAGAATGTGGCAAAGTTTTGACTCAAATTTCAAACCTTATTGATCACTAGAGGATTCATACTGGAGAAAAGTCTTGGAAATATAAAGAATGTGGCAAGGTTTTTGCTTTTAGTAGAAACCTTATTGTTCACCAGAAAATCCATACTGGAGAGAAGCCAAACAGTAAAGTAAACAGTGTGGCAAAGCTTTCAATAACATGATGTCACTGATTCAACACCAGATACTTGCTCCTGGAGAGAAGCCCCTGCACATGTGAAGATTGTGGCAAAGCTTTTACTCAAAGATCACACCTTGCACAGCACCAAAGAATTTATGCTGGAGAGAAGCCATACAAATGTAAAGAGTCTGGAAAAAAAATTTAATAACCCATTTTCTGTTACTCAACACAAGATACTGGATGAGAAGACCCACGCAAGTGAAAAATGTGACAAAGCTTTTATTTGAAGGTCACACCTTTCAGAACACCAGAGAATTCATACTGATGTGAAGACATTAAAATGGAAAAAATGTGGAAAAAATTTTATTCAAAGATCACACCTTACACAACACCAGAAAATTCATACTGGAGAGAAGTTGTATAAATATAAAGAATGTGGCAAAACTTTTACTCAAATTTAAACCTTATTGATCGCCAGAGAATCCATACTGGAGAGAAGGCCTACAAATTTTAAGGATGTGGGAACTTTTTATTGAAAAGTCAAACCTTACTCAACACCAGAGAGTTCATACTTGAGAGAATCCTGACAAGTATGTAAAAAAAGCACGTATTATGAGATCATACCTTACTGATCACCAGAGAATTTGTATTGCAAATAAGGCCTAGAATTGCAAAAAAAAATTTGGCAAAGGTTTTAATGAAAGCTGTATATTTTCAAAGTATTGAAGTTATTATAATAGATTAAAACATACAAATGTAGAGAATGTGCAAAGCCTTTAATGCAAGTTCACACCTTACAAATTGCCACAGATTTAGCATTCAAGAGAAGCCCTATACATGCCAAGAATATGTCGAAGTTTTATTCAAATAAAAAATATCACACTCTTAAAACTTAATGCATATAATACTTGTAGAAAAACCTCTAACATACATGTCTTACATATCAGCAATATATTTATTATTAAGAAAAATGCTGACATGTGAGGTTAGCAAACTCATTATGCTCCATATATTTCTGAGACTCAAGGCAAACTCTTAGCTTTAAGAGTAAAGATCAAAAGCAAGTGACATATATCCAATATAAAATGGCACAATCAGAAATACTTCTGATTTCTCAGTACAAACTAAAAATCCAGCAGGGCTTGGAATGATGTATTCTAAGCTCTGAAAGAAAATATCTACCTTCCAGGATTGGAATATCCAGTAAAACTAACATTCATAATCAAAAGGGAAGTAGAAGTCTTCCAATGGAAGCAGAAACTAAAATAATTTATGACTACAAAGCTGGTGCTGCAGAAAATACTTAAATTATAAAACCATAAACAATTAAAACCAAAGTTCAGAGCTCACAAAAGGATGAATCTCACTTAAGTTAGTTCAGCAAATAACATTTCCAAACTAAGCATTAGAATTTAACCAGATTACATTATTATATCATGTGCATGTATGAGTATATAATAAAATGCCATTATGTACAACTATAAAAACACCAATAAAAATGTGGGAAGAGAAAAAGAAGAAATCAAATGTCAGGAATCAATGAATAATTTTGTAGAATAACAATATAAATGATATCAATTTTCCAATTAAATCATACAGACTGACAGAATGAATTAAAATGTGACACCCAATTATATGTTGTGTATGAGAAACTCATATTACAGGCAAAGACAGTCACAGGCTGAAAGAGAAAGGGGAAAGTTGAAAATAATATTCCTTGGAAACAGAGGTCCTAAATGAGCAGGAAAATCTATGCCCAAATCTGATGAACCAGATTTTAAGCCAAAATTAATCAGAAAGAAACAGAAAAGTCACTTCATACTGAGAAAGGGAAAAACCCAACAAGAAGATAGAATGATAATAAATATTTATATTCTAAACATTCATGCATTTAAGCACCAAAAAAACCACTACTCAATGACTCATTTAGATCCCAGCAAATAATACTGTGATTTCAACACATCTCTCCCACCCATTACTAACAGCAATATAGACTCTTCAGACCTAAAAAATATTATAAATCAAATGGACCTAACAGGTTTCTTTAGAATATTTCCTCTAAAAATACCCAAATTCACTTTCTTCTCAGCTTCTCATGAAACTGTCTCCAAAAGAGACCATATTTCAGGCCCCAATGCAAGTAATAGCAAATGCAAAAAATAAAAAATAAAAAATTAATTCCATGCATCTTGTATCAGAGTAAAAATGAAATTAGAAATTAACACCAAAAACATAAAACATGGAGATTGAACAATACAATTTTGAACAATGAAGGAGTTCTAAAAGAAATCAGGAGAGAAAAATAGACTTAGAATAAAAAAAGAATCGTGATGCAACACATCAGAAGCTCTGGAACACTATGAAGGCACTTCTAAAAGGAAAGTTTATCTCTGAGTGCTTACATTAATAATTCAGTACCAGGCTCAGTGGTTCACACCTGTAATCCCAGCAGCTCAGTAGAATGAGCTAGAAGATCCAAATAAAATATCTTCAACAGTCCATACCATTTCATCTCGTGACCCAGACAAAAATACAACAGAGGAATTGCTGGATAAAGAATTCAGAAAATTGATGACTCAAATGATCAATGAACTAAAGGAAGATCTAAGAAACACACTAAGAGAGAAAACATGGGAAATGCAAAAATATTTGAATGAAGAGACAAATTAGACAAAGGGGAAATAAAAGGAAGGGGGTATAGGAATAGGAAAAAGAATAGAATAAATCTAACATAACTTTCCTATGTACACTTATGAAAATACCTAAGTGAACCCCACCATTGTACCCATAAACAAGAATGGGGTCCTAATTAGAATAAGATACATCCTATATTTGTATTTTATCAGAATGCAATTCTATTGTCATGTATAACTAAGGAGAACCAATAAAATGAAATTTAGAAAAGAGAATAAAACAGAATTTTCTTTAAAAACAATCAGAATATAAAGCATAATAAATCAAATAATTCATTTGAGAATGTCACCAACAGATTAGATTCATTTGACAGTGTCACCAACAGATTAGATTAAACAGAAAACTGAATTTCAGGCCTCAAAGACAAGGCACATATTAACTGGAATCCTCAGTAAACAGCAAAGAAAAATAAAATATAAAGATCCTGATCAGAAAACACAAGAACACTTGCACAAAAGTAAGAGACCACACTTAAGAATCACTGAGCTTAAAGAAGGCATGGAGATACAGATTAATGGCATTAAGAACTTTTCAGTGAAACAACATCAGATAAATTTTCAAACCTTATGAATCAGATGGACATTCATATTCAGAAGGCATATAGAACTCCAATAGATAAGATGACAAAAGAACTCTCCAAGACACACCATCATCAAAATGACTAACTTAGGAATAAGAATAGCATATTAAAGGCTGCAAGAGAAAAAGTATTAGATCACACTTAGAGGCAAACCAATAAGGCTCATGTAGTACTTTTTTTTTTTTGCCTCTAAAACAGTCCATATCATTTTGGACTCTAAAAGCCATGGTTTAGAATGAGATGATCCAAGCTCTGAAGGAAGCAATTACCAGTCAAGATTTCTATATCCAGAAAAGCTATCATTCAGATACAAAGTAGAAATTAAAACTGTCCAAGATAAAGATGAACAAAAAAATCATATCCATTATAATGGCACTACAGCAGTGTGCACAGAGAAAACCTAAAATGTAGAACCCTAGAGCCTCAAATAGATGAAGCTTACAATAACTCCATGTAAGAAATGAAAATTAAGACTGACTTAAACACATAAAACAAATCAAAGTGACAAAAAACATTAAAATTCATTCTGTAATAACTGAATATAAAATTTCTCAACTCTCCGATTTAAAGAATTAGATTAGTAGAATAGATTCAAAACCAAGATTGAACAATTGACTGTCTACAAGAAACTCATCTAATAGACAAAGGCATCCACTGGAAATAAAAGGATAGAAAAAAGATATTTCATGCAAATGGAGTCAAAAAAACAAGTGGAGGAGAGCTATTATCATGTCTAACAAAGCAGATTTTCAAGTCAAAATTAGTGAGAGGAGACAGGAATGTCAATACATACTGGTAAAGGGAACAATCCAAGAGGAAGTTATAACAATAGGAAATATTGGTGCCAAAAATGTCAGTGCAACTAATTACATGAAACAAATACTTCTTAATATTCAGTCTCAGATAGACCCCAATTCAACAATACTCAACAATTTCAATATACCCCTGTCACCAACAGAGAAGTCATCTGCATACAAAATCAATATACTTCAAGTTGAGTGTCCCTGAGTTCAATCACCTGTACCCAAAAGAAATTCCCACTATCAATACAATCAAATTCAGATTATGTGCCCATTGCAAAATATTCTCTACCACAGTTGTCTTTATGTACTAACCATATATAGTGAGGTAAAATAAGGGCAATGTTGTGTGTATCTATTTCATTCTTTGCCATTCTACCACCATCACTATCAAATTCCAGAACATTTGTATCACTCCTAAAAGAAACTCCAGACCCATTAGTCATCACATTGCCATCTACTCTCATCCCCCAGAAACAACTAATCTACCTTTCATCTCTGTGAATTTGTATATTTTGAACAGTTCTTATAAATTAAATCACATAACATGTGTTTTTGTGTCACAGTATTTGAACAAAATGGGGACTCAATAAATATTTGCTGAACCAAAGGAAAAGCACTAAAAAAATAATTCATGATCTAGGAAAAGATCACAAAATTTTAGAGGTTGGAGGAAATTTAAATATCATCTAGTCCAAATATCTAATTTTCCTCACCTCCCAGGTGAGGAAATCTAGATCCATGAAAATCTTTGACTAACCCAGAGGCAACCAGTCAGTCATTTAGTGACAGCAGTAAGACTTAAAAATACAAAATATTTGATTCAAAATGTAGGAATTTTATAAGACTGACTCCCCAAAATAAAAATTCCCTTTTGCTTTCACTTCACCTAATAGGATACAGTGACCATCATCTCCCTACGTGTTGGGCTTGCTTACCTGCTTATGTCTAAATGTGGTTGGTCTTTTTCTGCTGTTTTAGAATAAACTTGCTTCAAGGAAAAGACACAAATCATTTTCTCAAAATAATCAGCCCCTTTCAATCTCTAGTATTCTGTTGTTACCATGCTTTTCCCTCTGAGTAGGTGTTTTGTGGAAATCAAAAGTACAGTAAGGAAGGAGATAACTCTATATTTTCTTGATTTATGTCTAAAATTACCTCTGCAATTACATAGAGGAAGATTGGATTGTCTTTTTAAAAATGGTGGAAATGAGACATGCATGGAAAATAATAAACCTTTATCCTTAACTCAAGCTATACACAGAAATTTGCCCTTTAGGTTTATTCTACACCTATATTCAAAAGCTAAAACAATCAAACTTCTGAATGAAAACAGAATATTTTCCTGACATTGGGCTGGAATAGGAAAAGATTTCTATTTCATACATTAAATCAAAACAGAAAATTGATAAATCAGACCTAACTAAAATATTGAACATCTATCTCATTATCAAAAAATATTATTAAGACTGTAAGTACATCAGCTATCAACTAATACAGAATTTGTATACAGAATATACAAAGAAACCTTACAAATCAATGTGAAAGACATTTCAATGTTAAAATGAGAACAAGACTTAAACAAGCCTTTCGCAAAAGACATTCTAATGACCAACATACATTTGAAGTGGTGTTCAGAACACTACCAGAAATGCATTTTAAAACCACAGACGGATGTTCAGCAAAATGGTTAATAAATTTAAATGGTCATTATCAACTGTTGCTGAAGATACGGAGAAACTGGAACTCTCATGCATATTATTTTTTAGTTCCTTATAAAATCATAACCACTGACCCAAGATTACAGCCACATACTCAAGAAAAATTATTTCACTGCCCATGAGTGACAAAGATGATGGCAGCGTTAGGGCCAGTGTGGGTGCAGAGAACATGAGAATTCCCTATACACTCCATACACTTCATACACTCTTAGCAACTTCTCCCTGAATCTAACGTTCTTCCAAAATTAAAAGTTTATTCTTAAAAATTAAACCTTGGCTTTGAAAGAAGTTTGACCACTGAAGCACCACATCAGAATCCATTTGCTAAGAATCCTCTGTTCATTTCCCCACAGGTTTGATTAGTTTAAGTGAGCTCACTTTTTTTCTTCACTTCAAAATTTTTATTTTAAATGAAAGTACACATCACTATCATGAATAGAAAGTCAGTTTCTCCTGCTGCGAACCAGTGGTGACCATAAGGTCAGGTGTACACAGCAGACAGATGCTACTGCATGTCAGCCAAACACATCATCCCCAGGGAGGACTCTGACCCTGCTTCTGCTTCCTCTCTGTTCACAGGGAGGTGAGCAGTGGGACCAGGTGCTGAAGACCTATCAGCAGCACAGGCCAGGGACGTGTGGGCATCAGTTCCTAATCTTGTCAGGCTCACCAAGCAGCCTTCTCCCCGCTCCAGGCCCTTCTGCACCCCTCATGGCTCTTGAGCATTTGAAATGTGGCTACTATGACTGAGGAGCTGAGTTTCAATTTAACTTGATTTTAAAGAGCCTGTCTCCATTTTTTGTATTGCTGTAACAAAATACCTGAGTCTGGAGAACTTATAAAGTGAAGAGGTTTAGATGGCTCATGTTTCTGGAAGTTGTAGGTGTGAGCCAGCATGCTGGTGAGAGCCACCTGACTACATCACTGCATGGTATAAAGGAACTGTCAAAGGCACAGGTGAGTGAGAGGAAGCAAGAGTGGGGAGGAGCCGGGCCCACTCACATCAACTTGCTCTCCCAGACAGTAATCTGCTACCAAGACCCCACCATAAAGTCCAGCATATGTTGTTGTGACCTGGTCACCTCCTCCCAGTCCCTCCTCTCAGACCCCCATCTTTCAGTGCTGTGATATTGTGACCAAGCTCCCAACCCACATGTGAGCCCTAGTGGAGGTCAGATCTGCTCCTTTCTTGTCTCAGATGGTCGTGGGGGGCTGCCACCAGCACAGATGGAGTCCCTTCCTCCAGTCCATCATCCTGCTTCCGAGTTTCACCCTGGGGAGATCATTGGAAGTGTGGAGGCCTTTGTACCTGCCGAGGTTGTGCTGCAGGGCTGTTGACCACAGGGAAAGGCCAAGGCCAAGGCCATGAGGCACTCCTGGTGAGGCATGTTATTCCTGGTGGGGTGCCAGAGGGGTGCCAGAGGGCCTGGTGGCTCCACAGACCAGGATGCTGACAGAGGAGCTTCCGCTGGCCCAAGGGAAGGCAGCAAGGATGAGGGTGGTAGGGGTGCGACCACCAGGTGAGTGTGCTGTGCACTCGTGGCAGCAGCAGAGGGGCAGGAAGGGTGACCCTGAGGAGGGATGCTGCATAAGCACCAGGAGGAGGAATGAGTCTTTCAAACGGGACAGTGGCCCAGGTGGGGGCATGCCCTGGGTGCTGTGGTGCAGGCTCAGGACCTAGCGGGCCTTTGCGTCCTCTTCCCCAGCCATGCAGCCCTGGTGTCCAGCACCAGCCCCTTCCAGCATCAAGTGGCCTTTCAAGCGTCCAGGGTGGGACACTGTAGTTTCAGAAGGGTTTTGCTGACGGCAGTGCTTGGAATCTCCCTGTTAGCAAGTCAGCTCTGCTCCTAGCAGTTCTTTGTCCTGCTCCTAAGACTAACCTCACGCAGAGTGTTTGGGAAATTGATGGAGGACCACGTGCCACCTGAGCCCCACTCAGCAGGCACAGCACATGTCTTTCCCATCCACCTGCCTCCCTTGGGAGCAGGGAATAGTGTCACCACCTCACAGATGGGAGACCTGAGAGAGGAGGTGACTTGCCGAGGTCTTGCTGAGTTCTCCCCACTGGTTAAGTGAGAACCTGGCCAGGTTCCAGCCTGCTCAGGAGAAGTTCCCTGTCTGTGGGCTGCAGCAGGTCTCTGGCCCATCCACCTTGAGTTCAACTCCTTGGGCTGCTACGTCCTTTAGGGGACTTCACTGTGGAAAGTAGATGCAGAATCATGGGCCCAGTCACTCAGCATGTACGCTGTCACACGCAAACCAAAGAGGCTGAATGCTCACCTGACCCAGAAGCAGAGGCACAGAGGTTTCTGCAGGGAAAGGAGAGAGAAGAAGTCAGGAGTTGTAAAGGTGTGGACCAGGAGCCTGGGACAGTTGCACTCTGCTGCCTGAAATTGACATAAAGTCCCTGAATGGCCTTTTTCCACCCGAGCCTGAGCCACCACCTTGACTTCTCAATATAACCAAATGGTAGCTTCAGTCCAAAGAGTTTATATATCAAAGGACAAAAGCTTCAGTGAATTTGTTTTTTAATGTCCCCTAACCTCTGCATGGCATAGGGTGTTCTCTGACATTCGCAGAGTACTGTGCCCTCTGTACAGCTTAGGGTGTTCTCTGCCATTCACAGAGGACTGAACACAGCTGCCGTCCCTTCCTCTCCAGCCTCCTGTGCCTGCAGCCCAGCCCCCTCCATCTGGGGAACTGTGGAGAAGTGCTGATGCCTGTTCTCAGTTCTCAGTACTCCCTGAGGCTTCTTTGTGCCTTTCTGAACAAGTTGTGCTAATGTTGACTTCCCTGTGGGAGAAACAGCCCACGATTTTGGAAAACAGTGGGCTTGACAAAAACAGCCAGCAGCCCACAGTGGCGATGGGAGGGGCAGGCAGGGACAGGGATGTCCTGGGAAGCAACCTACCAAATGAGTGCACAGCAAGTCTCCCAACAGCTGTTTCCTGGGGGTGAGGCCATCTTAGCTGCTGCATCTTGGAGTGTCCACATCTCCTTGGGGATGACCTCAGACCACCCCCAAGTTCTGGGGTCCCCCATCAAGGGACAAGGCATCTTCCTGACAGAATCATCCAAGTGTGGCCGGTTGGTTTTTGTGTTTTCAACCAATGTCCCCATGATTGCTGTGGCTTCTCTCCAACATCTCCAGGTGTACCTGCCGCACTTGGAGCCAGTGGGCTGCAGAATGGCAGCACGTCACACTTGTGAGGAGTCGCTCATTTGTATCTCATTTTCGAGTTATTATTGAGCTGCTGCTTGTGAGAGTGTTTTGACAGCAGCTGTCAGCAAGGTTCAAGTGGCTGCCATCACCTCCAATTGGCTGAAGACCCCTGTGGCAGCCCGTGGAATAATGGCCAGGCCCAGCCCACCCTGCCTGGGGAAGCATGGGGACACACAGGATGGGGGAAGAGAAAAGAGCCTCCGGACCCCCAGCCCCCAGCCCTGGACTCCCAGCCCCCCAGCCTTGGCAACATTGGTGTTTTTCTGACTCCTGCTAGAGAAGGCAACTGTAAAAGACAAGGATGGTGTCTTATGATTTATTTAATGTATTTTATTTGAGGTTCCGGGCAGCCAGGGAGGTGGGAGGAGAGAGGATCCATCCAAACAACCATTTAGGCTTGTCAGAGTCTATTTACTGAATTAGTGAGGTGACTGCTCACTGCTCCAGGCTGCGTGGCTGCAGCCCCCAGGGCAGGAGTGGGACACTGGAGAAGGAGCTCAGATGCGGGAGCTCAGATGCTCTGATCAGTGGTGTAGACCCCGAGAGCCTGGTGCCCTCATCAGTGACGGCCCTTCCCTCTCTCTCTCCTCCCCCCTCCTCTCTCTCCCCCTCTGCCTAATTGAAGTGCAGCGGGATGCCCGTGTTCCCCTCCTTCCGTGAAGATCCATCTCTATCACAGTACAAGCCATTACCCATGCATTTTTCCAGAGGCTGTGCATCCGGGCAGGGGCCTGAGAAAGGCTGGGAATTGCTGCCTTTCACCTAAGCACTTGAAATTCCTTGTTCATTTGGTTGGTTTCATTTTGTTTTGAAGTATGAAAAAACTCAGCAGCACCAGAGGCAGATGTTTGGTGATGGGGAAGCAGGCACACTCTGCCTTACATGGAGAGCCCATGGGGTGCTCTCAAATGCACAGTGCTGCTGGAGAATGTCATTGTTGTGCACACAGGAGAGAGGCCATGTGTTGTTCTCCTTTCTACCCAGAAACTCCCAGAGCAGCTCAGCCTTGCACCATGGGTCTGACTTCCCCTCCTGTGTTAGAGATTGGGCCTGGATCTTCCTTGCCTGTCGGTACAAGAGAGCTGAAGAGGGCAGTGGTCTCAGGATGCAGCAGTCAACCAGGGACCCTGGTCTTGTCAGGGCACACACGGCGATGGTGTAGAGTCACATAGGGTTGTCAGGATATGGGGTGCTGCCTGCCTCTAGGGTGAACGTCCCTCGAAGTGCAGGACAGCTGAGGTTGATCCTTGGGTCCATGAGGAAGGGGCCTAGTCAGTGACAGAGGCAGCAGCGAGCTCAGAGGCTCCAGTGTCCTAAGCGAGGTGCGGATGGCATGGGCAGGAACCTCGGGGCATCTCACAGGGGAGGCTGCTGCCCAGTAAATCCAGTAGTACTCCTGGACATTGTGGCGATCAAAAATGGCCCCACATATCCCCCAGGCAGTGTTACCCAGGAAGACCATCCACTGTTTATTTCTTTTTCCAGAATGACCCTGTGCCAAACACCTTGCTAAGTTTCCATGCATCGCTTTTGATGTTCAAGTGACAGTTCCACCAGGTGGAAGTTTGCCTCCACTTAGAGGCAGGGCAGAGAAGAGGAGCTTACAGATGTGCTGCTCCTGCAGCTGAAGAAGGAGAAGGTGGAGTTCTTGTTGGTTGTGGATCCCCTGGAACCTGTTTCCTTATTTGTCAAATGGGACGTTGATGCTGTGTGCCTGCTCCACCTGCATCCCTTGATAACCCTGTGCACATGAGGAACCTTTGAAAAGATGAGGCGTCAGCAGGAGGAAATCTTGACTGTATCATACCTGGAAGAACTGAAACCCACATGCATGGTGAAAAGCTTGGCAGCCACCAGGACGCAGATGTGGCAGATCAAGGTTTAAAGCCTGACTGGGTTTGGGCTACAGTCTAGTGATGCACAGCAGAGGCATATATGCTTGAACTGACACAGTGCTGCTGTTTCAAGATGCTACTTGTCATGTCGTTGAGCAGCCTGGTTATATAATGTCATTTCAAACAAACTTCTATAATTGTTAAGGTTTTACAAAAGGTACCCAGTGTAAAGGTAAAGGCCCGACCCCGAATCTCAGTGCAGTAGCCTTCTGTGTGCCCACCAGCACACCAGCCTCCCTCGGAGTCTGGCTGCAGATCCAGATGGACTCAGGAACTTTTAAAACCTTGGGGTCCAGGTGCCACCCAGATCAGCTAAATTAGAGCCCTTGTTGTTGGCGTCCTTAGGCACTCTGCGCACAGCTGACCATGCATTCACTTTTGCAGCCAAGGGTGAGGCACTCCCCCTGTAGGGCAGGTGTGAGGAACCCACTTTGTAGGTAGAATGGTCTGTCTGTCCTGCTGAGCAGAACTGGAGACAGAGGTGGAAAAGTGGCTTGGGCTTACCCAGGCAGTCTTTATTTCAGGAGGTGATGGAAGGTTCTGTCATTTTCTGTGTCATGAAAGTTATTCTTAGGATTCTCCCCAGCCATTTAAAACCATAAAGCCATTGTCACTGCCAGCTGTACCTAAGAAGGGTGGCCCGGCACCAGCCATGGTTGGGTCTGGGTGACGCTCCCTTCTCTTCGAGTGTGAAATCAGGATTCTCTGAGGAAACAGGCTTTCTCCCTGAACCCTACATGTTCCCATGCCAGTCACCTTTGTTCTTAGGGCTTTATGGCCTTGCGTGATGCTCGTTCCTCTCCACTCTGATCATTAAGGATACCCCAGCAACCTGGCCTCCTGGCCACCAGTGCCCTTGAGTCACCTCCTCCCTGTGCCTGGAACCATCTTTTCCTGATACAGATACACTCCTGTACCCTCCTTCCCAGGCTTCATGGTCTCTTCCCATGTCCCCTCCACAGTGAGGCCACCATGTGAGATAGCACCGTCAGCCTCCCACTATGGGAAACTGCACACTGCACTGACCTCCTGCTGGCCCTGAAGAGTCTGAGGGCCTGGCTCCTCCCCTGTGAGCCTCCCTTCAGAGGATGCTCCGTCTCCCATTTCTGTTCCCTCCACCCCTAGACCAGAGCTTGGCACATAGTAGGCACACATGATAGGCACCCAGGAAGCATTTGCTAAGTGGATGAGCAGACGCATCAACAAAGGAGCAGAGGAGAACACCAGAGTCCCTTGCCTTGGGAGTTGGTGTCAAAGCCACCCCATGGGCCCCTCCAGTGGCCCTGGGCCTCCATCAGAGGAGCGTGGCAGTTGTGTCTGGACTGAGATGAGGACAGATCTTTGGCAAAACAAGCAAACATGCCAACACCTGGGGAACTGCCCCTGTGAGGCCCTAGTGTTCTGCTCGGAGCCGTACGTGTTGGGGACAGCAAGGTGTTGGGGACAGCGAGGCCTCAGTGTGGCTCTTCATGAAATGCTTTTTATTTTTAAAACCCCTGAAGGACTCTGTGCCTACCTAAATGTGCCCAGGTCTGTCCCAAGTTCAAATGGCAGAACTAGGGGTGGGTGACAGAACATTTGGTGGTAAATATTTTTTAAAACCCCCAAAAAGAGAAAAGTTGCAAAGAAAACTAAGAAGCCATGTATAGCCCTGAATGTGCCTGTCTTCCTGTTCTGGGTTTTCACACACACATGCTGGGTTCTTCTGAACCACGGAGCCAAGACCTGCTATGTGGGGGTAAAGTTGGTGCTTCTTCACCCCTAACTATTGAAGAATTGAAAAAAAAAAAAAAAAGACTTTTTTCAACCCACAGTTCCATTGTGAGAACCCAGCAGTTTCAATCCAGTATTATCATCTCACCTGCAGACCTTCCTCAGAATTTTGCCCATTATCCAAAAAATGTCTTCTTTAGAAAACCATAGGCAAATCCCACGAGGCATCTCCTCCTGTCTGTGCAGTGCCCTTGCGTTCTGGAAACCTCAGCTGGTATTTCTGTGGGCATCATGACCCTGATGCTCTCGAGAAGTGCTGGTCACTGTCTCATCCAGTCTGGTCTGGTCTGGGTGGTGACTCTTGGGCCACACGCTGGCTTGCCAGCTGCTGATGGTGTCGACTTCCATCTTCCCGTGAGCTATGCAAGGTAGGTTTCTCCACTAAGTTGATGTCCCTCATTTTGCAATTAGGGACCCTCTCAGAGGGCACTTTGAGACTCTGGAGACCTCCCTGCCTACCTGGGCCACTTTCTCAGTGTGAGCATCTGCTGGTGGTTCCTGCCCAAATCCCACATCACCAGGCTGGCTGCTGTGGGCAATGGTTGTTCCATGGTCCCCCTCACTGCAGAGCTGCTGCTCTGCTCCCAGGAGAGGCTGTTCTCCATGCTACACACCTGCAACCTGGACACACGCACACGCACACACACACGCACACAGCATTTATTTTCTTATTTCTCAGTGTGAACCCGGGTTATCTTATTCAGCGGGTATGAACCCTCATAGTGCATGTGTGTCATGACTGAAGTCCTCCTGTCTGGCCTGTGGGGCCTTCAAGGTCAAGCATGTCTCTGGTTGGGCACCCTGACACTCCTTTTTAAAGCACTTCCTTGAGTTCATTCTTCCAGTCGGAAGAGACCTGCTGCCAGGGTGCTAGGTGATGGGGTCTCGGTGTCCACGTGGGCCCAGTGGTACCTGGTGGCCTTCATGTGGTAGAATGTGGTACAACAGTCCTGGCCTCTGTCCCCTGAATGTCACTGGCACCTCTTACCAAGTCCTGACAACCAAAAGCATGCCAGGTGTTCTGGGGGCTGGAGAGGAGACAGGGGCAGAATCTCACTTATTGAGAACTGGACCCTCTTCGCAGACAACCCCAGGGGAGACAAATTCCTGTGTGCACACATGTGGAGCAGGTGCATATCTGTGGACAAACACAGGCAAACACACAGTGCCTGTGAAACTGTGAGCTGCCAATGCAAAACACCAGGCCACAGTTTCCACCGAGAGCGGTGATCTATCTGTCCCCTTCACCATCACAACCCAGAACTGTGCAGGCACCTAGTAGGTGTGCAATAAAAATGAGTGCTGTGGCTCGGATCTGATGTGTCCCCAAAGGTCCCTGTGTTAAGACCTGGTCCCCAGACCACGGCGCGGCGAGGTGACAGGAAGTCTAAGATGCAGGCCCTTGTGGGAGGTCTTAGGCTGTCGGGGGTATGCCCTCCAAGGGGACTGTGGGACCCTGGTCTCTCTGGTCTGCCTCCTGTGGGATGACTGGCTCTGTCCACCTCGCATGTCTCCCAAAAGCAATGAGTCCGCTCAGCCGCAGACCAGAGCCTCCACAACCTCACACGGAGTCAGCCTCCCTGTTGTGCAATGGCTTCCAGTGTCCATCATGGCAGTGGCCCCAGGCCTGCCCGTCCACCTGGCCATGCTCCATGGTTGCTCTGTGTTCTCTGCAAACTCGTGTGGTATTCAAGAGCTCATACCCACCTGGAGAACCTCCGCCGGGCTCGCTATGTCCCATGTCTTATTCCACCTCGTGTGGACTCGGGTTCTCCCCATGCAAGGGAGAGGAGGGATAGCTCTGGAATAGCTGCTTTTGTGAGCACTGGCCAGGTGTGCTCAGGACCCAGCTGGAACAGAGCCACCCAGAGTGGGTGACATGCAGCTTCCCACATCTGACCTGTAGACAGCAGGATGGTGCCCTGGGAAGCGCAGAGACTCAGACCAGACAGCTCAGCCCTGTCGGGCATGGCCCTGTCTCTTACCCACCTGGATGTGCTTTATCTCCTCGGGGTGAAGTGGGAGCGCTGATGCCCACCAGTCGCACTCAGCACCATCTTTGTGGTTGAGGACTTGAGGTCAGGATCAGGCAGGCTGTTTGGAGGGTGGCTCTGCCACACTCCTGATGTTGACCTTGGGCAAATTTGCGCCTGCCTTGTGTATCTGTTGGGAGAGCCAAGAGGTGTGGCTTTGCCCAGGTGAGCCCTGGACAGTGAGGTGGTGGCGTGGACCCCACAGACACGGGAACCAGTTTCTGAGGGAGCCTTCTGCTCCCTCTCCTGTGGCAGCTCAGCTGTTTAGGCCTGGCCAGCTCCCCACCCTGTGTGGCCCACTCTTCTGAGGGCACTGCCTGAGCTGAACAGCCACCCTGTCCTGCTTCCCACCAGTGCTGGCCACCCCATCTAGGCTCACTCGGTCCAGAACACCAGTGTCATTTAGTCACATACTGCCACCGTGGGTTGCTTCAGCAGCCTCTGTGCCTCCTTGAGGTCTCTGGGTTTCTGCGCAGCATCTTCTTTAGTGAGGATGCCTTGCCTTTGGCATTTCTGACCCACAAAGTTCTTGCTCACACTTTTTCCTCCTCCCTCCCCTGCATTTTCTTTTTCCTTTTCCAAAAAAATATTTAGGCTTAACGTTTTTCAAGGACTTCATGTTCCACCTGACTCCCTGCCCAGTGATGAAGGGCGCTGCATTTGTACGGTGTGTGGCCCCCCGGGGTCTCAGGCAAGAGCGCGGTGGGTCTTGGACCCCCATGTTGGGACCCTTAGTGTGGTCCCAGAGTGTCTCTGGGGAGGTGGGGGTGTCTGAGGTTCTGCTGGGAGCTGCATTTGACAGGAGGCACGTGCTTCTCCTGAGACTGTCAGAGGGTTGGGGGCCTAGCCAGAGTCCCCGGGGGCCCAGGTACCCCAACATGCTCCTGGCACCTATCCAGCATCAGCCCTCCCCTCCCCACTGCCTCCGTGGTTCCCAGTCCAGTGCCTTCTCATCCCTGGGGTGCTGATCAGCCACTGCAGACCTTCGTCCTGAGACTCCTTCTAGATGCACCTGGAGCTCCTTTAGAAGGTGCCAGTTCTTTACCTCTGAGGAGGAAGAGTGCTGCCGGAACAGAGTTAGCAGGAATTGGGGTGTTCTGCTGTTTGCCCATCCTGCACCTCCGTGGAGTGGCCAGGCACTTCGGGGTCAGCGACCTGCTCCAGGTCAGGGCCCCATGGCCAGGTTTCAGATGGAAGCTCTGAACATCAGGTGGGAGTGGAGAGCTGGGTGCGTCCTGGGGGTCCCTGGAGCAGGCTCATGGTGGCTGCTCCTGCCACCTGCCAATTCTATTCCCTGAGATGGGAGAGCAGGTTCCCCAGTGGATCTGGTATGTGGCTCCCAGAGGACAGAGGCCAACAAGAGTCTGTGCCAGACCAGTGGGGGCCTGGAGGGTTCTGAGATGGATGCTCCAGGGGAGGGCCCAGCTGCTCGGAGTGACACAGGACATGCCAACCACATGCCTCCCAGCAGGTAGCATGGCCGCACATGGTACCACACAGGACAGTGGGCCTCCCAAGGAACCCGCCCACCTCCATACACCCCCAGGAGCTGGCAGGGCAGAGCCGCAGTGCATGGTGGGGGACACGGACTCTTCCCAGCCTGGAGAAGCCGCTGCCTCTCAACCAGGCTCCAGGGTTGTGGCCAGGGCTCCCTTCCCCGCCCACACCACCCTGAACCATTTGAGTGGTGAGCACAGCATTTTCCCTCTCATCCATCTTCCTCCACACAGGGCTGTGGTGGGGGGCGCCAGCCACAGGCTCTCGCAGGCTGTCCCTTCAAGGAAAGGATCTGGTGGCCAGAGGAAAGCCAGGTTCCCAGTGGATGTCCCGGTTCCCAGTGGATGTCCCTGCAGCTTCTCTGATCCACCTGTTTCCCTCCCAGAGTCGGGGAGGCAGGCTTTCCCACCTGGGGCTCGCTCTTCCCTGTCCCTAACTGGGGACTCCTGTGGCCACAGGAACATAATCATTTTTTTCTGGAGGTGGGGACATCAGGTCACACAACACTCTTCCTCCCTTCCCATGACAGCGTTCATTTATTCCAAGGTAGCAGAGCTCTGGGACTAAAGCACCACGATGGCCGTATCATGGCAACTGTCCCAGCCTGGACATCAGTCACTCTCCCTGCCGCCATGACCCTGGGGGACCTTGCTTGAGAGAAGTCACAATCGGACCAGGGATCTGGACAGGCACCCTCGGGAGCCCCACCGCAACCACAGGCCCATCACGGTCCCTGGGCACCAGCCTTGGGTGACGAGGCAGATGGGGTCCAGGTGGTGGGCATATGATGGGGGTGCACACATGGACAGGCCTGCAGCCCGCTGGCATGTACAGACCAGTGACACTTGAGGAGGGCAGAGGCTTTGGGAAGGGGCGAGGCAGAGTGGGCCGTCTTTCTGCACTCCTGCATTTCACCCTCTTTTGTTCATTTCTTGGACTTCTGAGCCCACGGCAGGGCCCCGGGGGATGCATTGGTGGCCCTCATGTCACAGCGCTGGCATACAAGTGAGGACAGAAACATAGTCACAGGGTGCAGGCTCATCGCAGTGTTGCTAGGCCACAGCAGGTAGGGAGGGTGACCCAGGATGCACCTTTGACCTGACACCTGCAGAGGCCAGGTGGGGAACCTTGTTGGTGGCCATCCCTGGGTGAGTGTGGCTGCAGCCGCTGTGCCCTCCTGCTCACTTGGGCACAGAGCCTTGTGAGGACAACCTCAGGTGGCAGGGTGCTCCCAGCAAGGGCGCAGAGGAGCCGCCCGCTTGTCGGGGCCTCGGCTGGGGTGCCAGATGCTCAGGTGGGTGGAATCCATATGGGTGTGGGCAGGGCGAGCCTCAGAGACGCACCCGGGCACCCAGAGGCCAGCAGCCACAGGGCCCCATGCAGTGTTCACCCTCCCTGTGGGACTTTTGTCAGACGGCCATTCTTAGTTGGGTCTCTTGTACTTTATTTGGTAGCCTTTGTCACTATCCTTGGGACCTGAGGGAGGGGCTGGAGTGTGTGTCAGAGCTGCCATCACCACAGAGGCACTGTTGGGAACCCCAGAGCAGGAGGTCATTGGGAGGAAGTACCCAGCCTCTCTGCTCAGCCTCCAGCCTTTCCTGTGGGAGTCGCCGTGTCACCCTGCCCAGGGACCAGGGTGCCAGGCAAATGCCGTCATGTGGGGGGTGCTCGGGATCCACGCCAGAAAACTTAGGCCAGGCAGGGCTCCTGGCGGGCATGCTGGGTGTGGCCTGGGCCCCCTGGCATCCTAAGGAAGAAGGGCAGGCAGTGGTTCCGGGCCTGTGGTTCTCGGATCAGGCAGGACCCCGACCTCTCGCTGTGCTCCCATAGGAGGAAGAAACAAACTAACCCTCCACCCTGGTGGAAGGGGCAGTGCTTGGGGCTTCCATGGACCTTTTCCTCTTTAAAAATGGCATAAGATAGGTGGGTTTTCAAAGAAGTGGTGAACTAGTTGCAAAGCAGCCAGGGCATGGAGCAAGTGCTGAGTGTCCTCTGACTGGGTTCTCTCAGACCAGAGCCTGAGGGGACAGGCTGCTTCCTGGCAGGCAACCCCAGGGTGCACAGAGAGCAGGGCAGGGTGAGGTCCCACATGGTGTGTGCAGGCCACCACTGTGGGTGACGTCTGAGGAATGCCAGGATGCCACACAGAAGGTCCCCAGTCTGTGCCTGGCACTCAGCCCAGGAGTGACCCAAGGCCTGCCCCAACCTGCCCTGCTCTGGACTGAGCTAGCCCAGCAGGAGGGCAGAGTACTGGTGGGACAGGAGGTGACCTCTCACAACACTGTGCCCAGGCCAGGGCCCAAGGTGGCCAGAGGGCAGCACATGATGCTGGCCCTCAGTGCTGCACACAGGTACAAGTGTGTCCTCACACAGTGGGGGAGCCCCCTCCTGAGTCATCCCTGCCCCCCACACACCCCTTGGTGACTTTCTGGTGCCTGGATTTTGTTTTCTTTTCACTTGGTCTCTCTGGAAAGCAGTTTCCTGGAGGGCCTCCCCTGGGGCATGCATGTGAGAGTGTGGCCAGGAGAAGGCCCCTCATTCTGAGCCCTGCCTGGCCACTCACAGGCCAAGGCCAGGATGGTGTACCTCTCCCCTTCACTGTGGAGAAAAGCCGGCTGGGGAAGGCTGCAGGCAGTGCCAGGCTAAATCTCAGCTGTGTGCTCATTAAGACCCTCAGGTAAACTGTGCACTGGGAGGGAGAGGCCAAGAGGACTGAGGAGGCTGGCCATGGGCCTCCCTAAGGGCTGCCTCTCCTCTGCACCCCATGACCCCCTGAGGAAAGAGAGCACACCAACAGGGGGCAAGGAGGCAGAGACTCCTGGTTTAAGGGGGATAGGCCAGGACGCAGTGTGTGGGCAGGCACGGTGGGAGCCAGGTGCGGGCAGGGAAGAGGTGAGCTAGAGCCAGTGGGCAGTACCTGCAGAAGCCAAGAGCGAGCGCTGGGCTTGGTTGCCAGAAGCTCTGCCACCACAGCTCAAAGCAGCCACAGACAGACGAGGATCCAGTAAAGTTCATGTATCCAGAATGTTCAGTGGGTCATACGTGGCCATGGTTTGCTGACTCTGGTCTGAAAATATTGGCTCTTCCTTCTCTCTCATCATGTGGAATGGGAGTTGCCAGCCAGCCCCAACAGCTGTGGACAGCACACAGCCAGGGCTCAGTGCCCCCCAGAGCCACCACCATTTCCTCCCATACAGTTCTGCAAGTGGTGCCCTGGAACTGACTGGCCCGGGGACAGTGGTGGCCCCACCCTGGTTCTCCTGCTGGCACTCTCACCCCCTGCTGCAGCCCCGAGGTACCAGGTCCACTTCCCTGCCCCATGATGAAGATGGCCACCAGCCTGGGCAGAGAAGCCCCGGCTCTCAGCTGCCAAGACCATCCTGGCTGGGCCCCTCTTGCCCTGGCACATTTGATTTGAGTCCCGTGTCGGTTGGTCTGGCCCCCAACAAATGGCCCATCTTCCAAATCCATCTCAGTCTTTCCTGGCACACCAGCCATCCCAAGCTCTGTTTTTTTATTGTTGTTTTTTTCCCCAGACTTTTAAAAATAACACTGGTCCCTGCTGGGGTGGGCTGCCCTGCGCATGCTGCTGTTGGCAGGCTCAGCGGCATGAATCACCGCTGCCCGCTGGCTGCCTCCCTAGTGCCCAGTAGGGCCTCTGGGCCTTCTCTCCAGTGGCCCTTGATCACTGGGTCAACAGTAGGCTGGCACTCTCTGGAAACTCAGGGGTCCAGGCCTCCCAGTTATGGAGATGCACCCCAGGCTGCACCCCATGGGACCGGAAAAGTGGCCACCTCCGAGCTGCCACCTCAGTCCTGGGTCTTGCCACCAAGATGCAGAGGCTGTGAGCCTTTCCTAGCCATGGGTAGAGCCAGGTGGCTGTTGGGGACTCACGTGATGGGGTGGGGGCCTCAAAGTGGGGCTCCCAGAGCCCTGGGGTCTGGAGTACTCCTCCTAATGGCAGCTGTTGGAAGAAGCCTTGAGAAGCCTGAGCCCTTCAGAAACTGCCTCCACATCTGTCTTCGTCTCCACTGCCCTTGACGCTTCCCGGTGACTGGCAGCTCTGGCTCCACTGAGGAGTGAGTTCAAGGGCACGATGCAGTTACTCTCTCAGAGAGGTACAAAGTGGGAAGTCAGGGAACTTCACAGGCTGACAGACCGGACACAGCCCGACCTTAGAGGAGACCTCCCGTGATGTCCCCACGGGGTGACTCTGGGCCCCAAGGAGCCAGGCAGTGCACTCAGCGCCCCATGCAGGGCACAGGTACTAGGCAGGTGCCCCTCCCACATCCTACGCCTGTGTCTGATATTGAGGACCTGGGCCTGAGAGGGCCAGGAGCAGAAGCCAGGCAGAGACGAATGGTCATTGGGAACTCCACCTGTCCCTACTGACAGATGTTCGTCACTCTGTACCTGCCATGTGCCAGGCGCCATTGGCTCTGTTAGGGGTGCTGGCCATTTGGTAGTCCAGAGGAGACAGACTGTAAATACATAGGACAGAACCCAGGGTGGAAGCGAATTGGGCAGTGCTGGGGAGGAGTCTGAAGCAGGTGGCATAGGTGCGCATCCTGTGCGTAGGCACTGGGAGGCACCCTCCCTGCTGCCCAGTTCCCCTCACTCTGACAGCTGTATGAGGCCTCCATGGGCAGGCCTCATGGGCAGGCCTCCTGGCCAGGGCAAGGTGTGTGGCCCTGGCCCTGGGTGCACACAGCCCTGTAGTCACACTCTGTCTTGTCTCCCGCCCCTGAAAGACAGGTTCCCCCACAAGTGACATTGCCACCTTATGCCGTTAGGCTTCCGTCCCTGCGGAAAACAGTGAACTTTCAGTGGGGATACCCCTGAAGCACACAGCGCCCACCCTGCTACTGAGGGACACAGTGCCCAGGCTGCAGCATAGGCGTGTGGGTAGGCATGTTAAGATCTGTCCCTATACAGTGACCCTGGGTTGCAGGCTTCCCAGTCACCTCGATACTGGGGGTCTGGTTTAGTGGTCAGCAGCCTAAGGCTTGTTTCTACACAAGGCCATGGCCGTTCATCACCCTGCCGCTGGCCACTGTCCTGCCACGTGGCAGAGTTGAGAAGTTGCAAAGCCAGCACTGGTGGCAGCCTCACCCTTGTGGAGGAGCGTGTGTCCTGGTCTCAGGGCAGCGCCGGTCACCACGTCTTGGTGCTTTCCACTGCTTGTCACCGCCGACCCCTCTACCTGCTCCACTGCTCCTGGAGCAGGAACTGGTGCCCAGGCTTGTGAAGTAGGTGTAAGCAGGCCTTCACCTGGGCGGTCAGCTCCGGGCTTCCCTGCAGGCCTGTGTGGGTGCCCTTCCCTTCCTTACGGGCTCCTCCCACCCAGGGGAGGCGGTGACCACACCCGTGCCAACTGGAGTGCGGGAGGTGGCAGTGCGACAGGTCTTGCCCCACACCTGCTCTCCAGGTTTCTCTTCCAGTCCCTGCTATAGTACTGGCTCAAGTCCTAGAGGGTTCCTGAACCCACTAGTGGCTCCCAGAGCCACACGGCAGTCCCTGGAGGGACCCTGTCCTGGGTGCCCTCAAGATGCCTGCAGACTCGTCTGGGTGCTGGGGTGCATCACTTGGTGATGCTGCAGAGAGGGCCACGTCTCAGCAGGCACCTGCTCCTGTTGGGGCTCCCCAGGCTCCCCAGGGAACTTCAGGAAGCGAACATGGTGTCAGTGAGTGACCGGACTGCTTCTTGGTGCTTCCATGATAAATTTTCTGCTCTCCAGTTGCCAGGACTCTGCCTGCCCACGTGTGTCCCTCCAGGTCTCTGCAATGCACACCTGTGACCCTAGTGACCCAGGAGGCTGAGGCAGGAGGATTGCAAGTTCAAAGCCAGCCTCAGCAATTTAGCGAGGTCCTAAGCAACTGAGTGAGACCCTGTCTTTAGATAAAACTCAAAAGGGCTGGGGGTGCAGATCAGTGGGGGAGCCCCTCTGGGTTCAACCTCAGTGCCAGGAAAAGAAAACCTGCAACACCCCATGTGCTCCCTGAGCACTCTCGGCCTTTGAGATGGCACTTCTCTCCCTTCCCCCGTCCATCCTCTGGACTCCTCCACTTGCTGTCAGGAAGATGGATGTCCTTGGAAGATTCACGCTCCTTGTTGGTGTTAGGACGGCCACGCCTGGTTCAGAAGAACAGTGCAAGGCGACATGGAGCGGCTTGGCGTCCACAGTGAGGTGAGGTCCTTGTTCAGGTTCTGAGCATTGAAATGGGTCCCAAAGATGTGAGATGGACGGAATCTTTCCATGTGCATATTGCATAGAGTGGGAATGGGAACCCAGCAGAGCTCACCAGTGCCTCCAGATGGGGTGGCCCTCCTGATCCAGCCTCCTGAGCCAGCCTCCTGAGCCAGGCCTGAGGTGGTGGGGCATCCTCCTGCCGGAACCAACTGGAGACTGGGTGCAACCACCTGCTGTTGTGGGAGAGCTCACCCCATTTCCTCTGTCACCCCACATGTGGCTCCACGTTCCTGGGACCCCAGCTACATAGTGGCAACTCCAGGTATAGTCTAATTGGCGTCAGAGGTTTCTGGATTTGGGGTGATTTACAAGAGTCCTGGGGGCCAGAGGTTCAGCCTCCGTGGTCCTTCTAGGAACAGAAGAGACAGGAGATGGGCAGAGCAAGTCGGGGCATGGACCAGTCAGTCATCACCATGGCTGTGACCTCAGGACATTCATGGTTCCTGGAATTGTCCTGGTGAGGCCGGGCATGGTGGAGAGGAGAGCAAATGGCAAGGCGTGCCGCAGATGAATTCCTGAGCTGTTTTTTTCTCAACCTTTCTTTTGATTTTTGTCCCTCCTTCTCCCAAACATTGGCAGTGGACAACGACCCTGAAAGGTTCTGAGTAGGGTCTCAGTGTCCACCTCTGCCTGGCCACGTTCTCATGACGATTTCATCAGCCTGAATTGTCCACTTTATTTTCTTGTAATGGGACCAGCCCTATGTGCAGCAGTGGGCAGGGCATCTCTGTGGGTCTCATCTACTCGCTCTGCGGAGGCGGGACCCACCAGCATCTGCACCCCCAGCCACAGGGGGTCTCCATCTGCCTCATGGAAAGGAAGGGAGTGGGAGCTGTTCCCAGGCCTGGCTCAGCCCCAGATCAGGCCAGGGTGTGCCTTCTGGGGACAGTTTCTTCTCATTGTCTCGAAAACTAGTCGGACAAGCATGTGAGACAGAGAACTGTTCCTCTGTCACAGCCTGGAAATCACCTCGTCAGACTGGTCCCTTGAGCCTGGGTCCCCTGTCTACCTTGCTCCTTGCTGGGGCCTCAGGACCCACCAGGAGGGATCTCCTGTGCCCAGGCTGCTCCTTCTCAGCTCTCACCAAGAGGACCTGGGAGGTGTCACTTGCTCAGCACTGGGGCATCTTCCTGGGGTCAAGGACATTCGTAACAAGTGCTCACTAGCGTGGCTCCTGACAGGTGCCAGGGACCAGAGGTCATGCTCAGTGAGATGACGATTCCCACTTCACAGGTGATTGAAAATGGGCCTCAGGAAGGTGGCAGCAAGTGCAGCCGCCTGCAGACTCTGGGGCTTCGGGGCTTCTGCAACTCACCTCCCTGTCAGAACCAGGCTCCCTGCAAATGCTGCCCAGTGTGAGGTGCCTGGCAGGTTAGAGACAGGCCTGTCACCTCCGTGTGCCCTGCCTGCCTGCCACAGCAGCCACCTTACTTCCTCCTCCCTCCCCTGTCTCCCCAGCAGTGCCCTGAGAGGTGCTGATGGGTTTTCTTGTTTGGGTGGTGGGGCTGCAGCCAGAGGAGTTTGAGGAACACTGTGTCTGCTTGATCCCCGGGTGAACCTCCACGCTGCTCATGGCCAAGGCCCTGATGGGTCTGCAGCAGGGATGCTTGCCAAGTGGACAGCACCCAGGTCATTGGGTCCCAGGGTAGTCCATTTTCCCGTGTGCCTCAGATGTGCCAGAGGTAGGTGGTGGTGGCCTATTTAAAGGGCTTTTAATGCCAAGAGGTGTGGCCATTTTTTCTCACCTCTAGAGGGAACAGAGGAAGCCTGCAGCTGACCCTGACACAGCCACCCCCATCCTGCTCTGCATCCCTGGTGGCAGCAGACTTCCTCAGCAGGGCCATGAGTGCAGGTGAGGAGGAGGCACCCAGAGACCCTCCCCAGGGGCTTCATCACTCAGCTGGCCTCTGGTTCTCCCAGCAGATCCAGAGAGAGATCAGGACTCCTGTCCTGGGAGCGGGAGGCCCGGCTTGGTGCCTGCCTGGCACCTGCCCACTGAGCATTAAACCGCCCGGAGCAGCGGGAAGAGAGCTCAGCATCTCTGCAGAGCTCTCTCCCTCCTCTGCTTCCTTCCCCAGCCCACCTCTGCCCCCGGGACGGAGAGACACAGGGTGATTCGGGCCTTTTCATTTGTGCCCAGGGCCAGGGCTGCAGGGCAGACAGGGGTGCAGCTTGTGGAGGGAGTCGCCCGGGCACCTGGTGCAACCTGGCTTCGTGCACCAGACTTGAAATGGCCTGGCACCTCCCACCCCACAAGAAATTAGAAATGTGACAACAAACTCCAGTTGTCACAAACCCAGGAACTTCCACCAATCACGGGACCCCAATCACATGCCCTGCATGCAGAGGGGGTGGGGCAGGGTAATTGGCTCATCCAGGTGAGTGGTGAAATTGGAAGAGCGAGGTGTGAGCATGGAGTGGGGAGACCTGATCAAGGGCCTGGTGGCCTCCTCATTCACAGCTTTGGATATTTGCTAATTTGTGGTTTCCAATATCCACACAGTGGGGAGTGGCTGGGGAGGAGGCCCCTGTCCTGCCGGGTCCTGCACCCGGGCCACCTGCCCAGACTGTCCCCTAGCCTTCACCCTGGGAGGCAGGTTCCTGCAGAACTTCCCTGGGAGGGCTTCTGACCTGGCATTGGAGCGACCTCTCGATGGTCTGGCTGTGTTTTGATCTTGCTTACCTCCTGGAGTTCACGGAGCTTTGTTGGTTTCTCCCCCAGCCTTTCATTCCCTCCTCTTAATTATCTCCCCATATCTCTCTGCCATCATAAGCATTGGCCTGACATGATCCCACATGCTCTCGCCAGGGTTCGGGGTCACCCAGGACAGGACAAGAGCCCTCATGTCCTCGGGTCCCAGGGCTGTGGATGTGGCTGTCAGTCATCTCTTGGGTCCTTGGTTTTCTCAACTGTAAGCCAAGAGCTGGCGTTGCTCTCATGCCCAATTGCTGTCACCCTGAAAGTGGTGTGTGTCTCAGAGACCCAACCCTGACAGGCCCTCCTTGGTAGCAGCAATGATGGTGTGCTAAAGCCTCAGGACACTGGGCGCTGAAGCCAGGTGCTTCTGAAAGTGTCTGCAGATGCCAGAAAGTTCCTTCTGGATCCAGCCCCATCCTCCAGCTCCACCATACCCCATTTCCCAGAGCGGCTCCCATACAGCTGCCAGGGCCTCCAGACACAGCTTTTCACTGGCTCTGCCCTCCCTGAGACCCCCACTCCCATCCCTGCTGAGTTCTCTGGTGGACCCAGAGCCCCTGCTGAGCTCTGCAGCATCCCCTCCACTGGCCACAGATGCCCAGCTCTGCCAGCCCCTCTTTCCAGCTCCTCCTTACCTCTTCATTATCTCCTCGCCTTTCTCCAGACCCTGGGCTGCTTACCATGCAGGAAGCATCCAGCTCCATGGTGCTGCAGAGGAGGAAGTAACTCAACAGGCCCCTCTCTCCCCCTGTCCCCTCTCCCTTCCCCTCTCCTACCCTTCCCCTCCTCCCTCTCTTGCTCCTACACACACATAGGCTGACTCTTTACAAATCAGGGCTAGGAAACCGGGCAGAAGTCAAGGCCACACAGGGACAAGGCTGTGGGCCCTGCGGGCACTGTCGGATTTCCACAGGACTGGACGGAAGGCTCAGGCATCTCCCTCCTTCCCTGTGGTCCCTGGAACTGTTGGGCTATTCCCCTGCCTTCCCTGGGGCTGAAGTCAGCTCTTCATCCATGAGGGCCACACGAGGCTTTCCTGACCCTGCTTACAGGGCCTCCTGCCTCATGTCAACCTGGCCAAGCCTCCAATAAAAAGACACCACACTCCTGCAAGTGGCTGTGCTGAAGGGCAGGCAGAGTGTCCAGGCTGGGTCTTCACTTGCTCCAGCTCTGCCACCCTGAGCTGGTCCCCAGCTGTACCCTGGGGAAGGGCTGTTGACAGACATGTCTGCATGGACCCTGCATCCCCTGCCTGGGAGGGCAGGCATCAGTCCCCAGTGGCAGTGTCCACTGGGGCTACCATCGCCTGTTTGTTGGGCTCTCCAGGTGTCCCCTCAGAGCTGGGGCACTGTGCTGCTTGCTGCAGATGCAGGGTGACAAGATCGCTGTAGTTTCCACGATGCAGAGCTGACTTCAGTCCCATGGAGAACAGGGAAATGGATGTCCACCCACCCCACAGTGTCCAGGGCCACAGCCAGCCAAGCCTTGGGGAGGTCAGGAAAGGCTGTTCCAGGCTAGTGGAGACCAGGGCTGTCGGAGGACCAGAGCCCTCTGTCCCCACCAGCAGACACTGGGCCTTGTAGCCACCACACACATCACCCCTGGGGCCCCAGCCCCTCTCTGAAGAAGTTGGAGCCACAGAATCATGTCTCTGAATGTGCCTACCAGGGGACTTAACCACCAACCCCCCAGCAGAGTCACGGGGACTTGGATAAGTGGTGAGAGGTGGCATGTCTTTAATGGGATGTGCTGGCCTTTAGGTGAGAGAATAAAGCATGTTTTGTGGGCTGGCCTCCTCTGCTCTCCAACCTCACCACCTTGTCCCATCTGCCTGGCCTCTGTCCCCAACCCTGGTCCCCCTCCAGTTGAACCAGGAGCCTCCTCACAGTGGGAAGAAGACTGATGGGCTAGCTCTGGCTCCTCTTGTCCCAGGCGGCTGGCCCAGCCACCAGTGCCATTCCTAGTCACCTGCACAGAGGAGGAGCCAGGAGGGGCAGAGCCGCCCGGAACTCCAGGGAGATATGCAGATTCATTTTGAGGATTCATAATGCTGCATTTGCACACTGTCCTGCCTCCAGAAATTGGACTGGAACGTTCCTGGTCATGCTGGCAGGGCCGTGGGTTAATGCCTTGGATTTAGTTTATGTCATTTCTTGAGAGCTGACGGCCTTTGCCCATGTTTTTTCCCAGTTGGTCTTTGGCCCTGAAGCATCCAAGACCATCAAGGGTAGGTGGGCGCCCGGTAAGTCACGCATGTGTGGAGATTTTCAAATCAAGTAACACCTCTCTTCAGATGCTGGGTGCATTAAATATTTATTGGCAGCAATTTGTGCATATTTATTTGATAAATGGACCTTAGGATGGGGCTGAGGTGGGCAGCGAGATGACAAGGCCAGGGAGGCCCGAGGAAGCCTGGTCCTTTTGACCTGGCTGCTCTCAGAGCTTGGACTCATGGGGGAGTCAGTGACAGTGTCCAGCCATGTTTGCCGGTGTGATCCCTGTGGAGGAGCGTGGTGTCCTCCAGAGTTCTGCTGGCATAGGCTAAGACAGCAGAGGAAGGCTCGGGGAGGGACACGGGGTACAGGGGATGGACTTGTGTCAATCCAGCCCAAGCCCCGCGGGCACCTCCCTGATCCTGCCTGATCAGGACGGGGTTCCCAGCTGGATATGGAGGCAGACTGGACCCCAGGTCCAGAATCTGGGGCCTCCCTGGCCTGACCAAACATGCACAATTCTGGGCTTCCCCAGCAAATGGCTTCCCTGTCAAGAAGGGGAGGATGGATGAAACAGAGCCAGCAGCATCTTGGAGTGGAACCGAAAATTCCCATCAGTATCCCCCTGACCGTTCCCTGCCTGGCCCACTTGCTACCCAGGACCAGGGAGAAGAGGGCGCAAACCCAGAGCGTGCTGCCTGTGGGCCTGACCCACTGTGTCGTGCACACCTGGAGCACCTGTCTCCAAACCCGGAGGTGCTGGCAGGGGACCTCCTGCCACCCCTGCCTCCTCTGAGGGCCCTGGTGCCCAGACCCCTGTTTGCCTTTTGTTTCCAGCACCTTCTGGGAATTGAAGATGGTGCACTTGCCAAAGAAGATGGCGGGGATGGGCACACACTGGCGCTTCGGGTTCGTGGACTTCCTCATGAAGCAGGATGCCAAGATAAGTTGTGAACCCTCCCTGCCCAGCCTCTCCTTCCAGACTCTGCAGGAGAGGCTCACTGCCTCCTCAACGCAGCATGGCGCCACCCCTGGCACTTTCCTCCTCTTCCCTGACCTGCTAATTCATACAGCAGCCTTGGAGGAACACCTCTGGGTGTTGTGTCTGCAGGACGGGATGGTGCTGGGTTTCCTAGGCCTCTGCCCACCAGAGAGAGAACTCTGTGGTCCAGGAGGACCTGGGCAGGCAGGGTGGGAAATGCTGTGCAGTAAAGATCTCAGAGAGGAGAGGGAAGGTCCAGGAGCAGCCCATGGGGACAGGGCTTCCCCGTCGCCTTTGTGCCCTGGTGGATCTGGCTTGTGCTGGTCATGCGTGTGAGGCAGTCCAGGTGGCCCTCGGTGTGTGCGTGTGTGCTGCCCTTCCACCGGGCTCCTCCAGCTGGAACGTGCTTGCTGGGTTGCTTGAATTTTGGGGTGCTGAGTACGGAGCCCAGGGCCTTGCACCACTGAGCCAAATCCAGCCCTGAAGCCTCTGCTTGGAGCTGCGGCACAGCAAGTTGGCTTTGCTGTGGGTACCAGGTCATCGCCTGCCACCAGCAGGTGTCCCACTGTGTCCTTTGTCACTGCTCTCTCAGGCCCAAGCTCCAGCAGGCAGGGGACTGCCAGGCTCCCCTGTGGGCCTCCCCACTGTGAGCTCTGACCACTAGCAGCATTTCCCCTTCCTGGGAGCAGGTGGCCCCACCCTGCACCAGCAAGGAGTCCTTCAGAGGGCAGGTGCTTCTTGAAACTGCCCCTGGTGTCCTGAGGGGTCCAGTGAGGGTCAGCTACTTGGAGTCCAAGGTACAGCCCCAGGTCACAACACAACCCCCACAGCCCTGGGACACCCCTGAGGGCCTGCTGCCCTTGCGCCAGGTGCCTATGCTGTGGATGCATGGCCATGTTTGGACACCTGCTCCTCTCTCCTGGGCTGGCAGCCTTTCTGTGCCTCCTGTCAGGGCCCAAGGGACAGCCCCCTGTGGGCAGCATGCCCATGGCAGCAAGGGAGGCAGCAGAGGTGGGCTTCTGGGTGGCAGCACCCACCCTGCCTGGGCACAGTAGGTGGCACGCTGGTCCGCCCCGGCACGTGGTGAGTGCTGCACATGACTCAGCTGTGCCCTGCTTGCTGCCACCGTGCCTGGTCCCCAGGCCGCCTTCCTTGGTCCACAGGTGTGCACACCTCCAGGGTTCTGGGCAGAGAAGGCCGAGGTTTTGGTGCCCTCCCCCAGTCCCCAGGTGCTGGACAGGGAGGGGCGGCTCCCTACAGGGACGCTGGGGTCAGTGCAGGCCCCTGTCCTGGGAAGCTCCTCTCGTGAAGGCCACGGCCAGCACTAGCGGTTAACACACAGACCACAAAACCAGCCTGCAGGAGATGGCATCCCCACGCTGCACCCCCTGCTGTGGGAGCTCAGGTCCCCTGTGGGTGGTGGTCAGTTTCCTGGCAGAGTCACCTGAGGACGGGGTGCAGTGGTGTTCCAGGAACAGCCGGCCCTGGGCAGCCTCCTGTTGGCCGTGAGGGGGTCATGGTGGGGGAGGGGCCAGCAGCAAGGTGCCCTCCTGCCACCCCAGAGTGGGACCACCCTGCGACACAGCACTTGGGTCTGGAGGGCAGGCCAGGTTTGTGTGTCCAGCCTGGACACTGCAAGCCCCAGGCCAAGTCGTGGTGAGAACAGCCAGGGTCATCAGAAGAGAGGCCCGTGTGCAGGGAGGGCGTCCCCCACCCAGGGGCCACGCTGGGCACCCAGGCCAGGCCCCAGTGTCCCCAATCCTGTGCAGCCCTCAGGGCCCCATGTTGAGGGGGCAGCTCCTCCCAGCCGTCCCTTCCCTGCCTCCATTCCTGGCTCCCAGGAAAGTTGAGGACAGGAGGGCTCAGCCCAGCCTCAGGAGTGGCGCACCCACCCTCCTTGGCCAGGCAGCTGACTCTGGCCTCGCAGGCCTGTGGTGGCTCCTCCCCCAGAACCAGGGCTCAGGTCCTTCACGGTCCTCACAGCCAGCAAGCAGAGCTTCCAGAAAGTCCCAGCCACAGCTCTTCAGAGCCTGCTCCGTCTGCCTCGCTACCTCCTCGGAACCACCTCACTGTCTGTGCCCAGGCTCACACTTCACCCTGACCCAGGGGTCCATGCTCTGCAGTCCACTTGTCACGCATCACTTGGACACTCTGGATTTCAGGTGGCTTGAGGATCTGGGCCTGAGCAGGAGCCTCCCGGCCCCTGCCTGGCTGCCCTGTGGAAGTTCTGGGGCGTGAGTCCTGCTTTAGCAACCCCACAGGCCTGGTGGACCCTGACCCAGGACCCTCCCGGGTCTTGCAAGGCCTTGGTGTCCTCTGCTTAGTGCCACCATGAGGAGCAGCACCTGCCCCTTCCTGTGCCAAGAGGCCTGTTCCAAGCCATCCTCAGGCAGGAGGAGGGGACCGAGAGCAGGGAATGGGGTAAGCTGGCAGGAGACGCAGCCATCGCACACTCCGGCTGGTCGGGCACTGGTGGTCAGCGCTCCCCGAGCAGGTGCCCCAGGCAAAGCTGGGTGAGGTGTCCCCGCCACACCAGTCACCACGGTGGCCCCGAGCACGTGTTGCCTCTATTGCCCCTGAACAGGGGACCCTGAGTCCTCTGTCCCCTCTCCAGAGAGGCAGGTCTCACCTGGCATCCGGGGCCCTGCGGAAGCTGCAGGGGCTGAGCTCAGAGTAACCAGGCAACTGAGGACAGTAGAGGCACCACGAGTGCCACCTCAACACAGGACAGAGTCCCCGAATGAACACATCGTCCCCTCCAGCCTGCTGTGCCTGGGACCCCTGGGGCATCTGCAGAGGCGCTCCCTCTCCCTGATTCCTGCCCCAACTCCGCCAGCCACACTGGAGCCTGTGAGCCCACGGGCAGCGCAGCCCGGCCTGCCACTGAGATGCCCTGTGCACTGAGGGCAGGTCCAGCCGTTGGCCCTCGTCACAGGCATGGTGACCAGAGCCCTGCTCACAGGAAGCCGGGCGGACAAGCTGGTTTCTTCTCCCAACCCAGGATGTTTTATGAGCTTTTGATGTCCCGACAGTAATCTTCAGTCCCTCCGACAGCACTAGGGTTACCTAGCCCTCCAGGCATGACAGCAGCGTTGTCTGAAGTGGGGTTCACAACTGCCCCTGGAAGCAGGGCTGGTGGGGTGCTGGGTGTCCTTGGGGCCCTCGGCCTGGCTCAAGTCCTCTGGGGGGGGCCTGGCCCAGGCCTTGAGCTCAGGCCCAGTGCGGGGGGCCACACAGGTGACTCACCCAGGGCCACCCCGTGGGTCACGGTGCTGTCGGTCACCATGTTTCCTCGCATCCAGACAGTGACAGCAGGTGGTCCTGTGTGGCATGATGGGTCCTGCCTGTTGGCGCTGGCTGCCTCCTGGAGGAGAGGGCCTGGGCCCTGCGGCCTGGCCCAGCGGTGGGGTGGCGTGTGGCCCAGCCACCGACAACCCACTTCTGCACCAGCTCTGTCTGCACTCCCTTGAGCCACGCCACCCCACCAGGGGGGCACAGAGAGGTGGAGGCTGTTCCCTGAGGCCACACAGCTGGTCTGTGCATAGCTTGGTGTGGGGGTGGGTGGAGGGTCTCGCAGGAAGGAGACCCCTCAGCTGCTCACGGGTGCCGCCCTAGACTGGTGGCACTGCATCTCCTCTACCGTGGGCCTCCCTCTGACCCCGCAGCCACACCCCCCATGCCACTTCCCAGCATTGGGAGCAGAGCAGGGACTGAATGGGCAGGGGAGGTGGATGGATGACAAAGTCCAAGAGTGGAACAGGCCAGCTGAGCGCTGTGGGGGAGGGACAGGAAGAGACCAGAAGTGGGGGACATGGGGAGAAGTGGAATTTAAGTGGGGAGGTCAGGGGAGCCTCACCACCGTGGCCCCTTGGTGGCTCTCCAGATGGAGGGAACAGCCAGGCAGGGCCTGAGTGGAGTGGCAGGGGGCCCAGGAGCTGAGGCAGTGTTGACAGGGTGACAGGCCTGCTCCAGGCCCTGGTGACCAACCAGCAGATTCGACTTCCCAGAGGAGGTGACACCCACAGAGGTTTGGAGAAGGGAGTGGAGGCCAGAGTCCACAGCGCCTGGACCAGGCCTGCAGGGAAAGGGAGCAGTGCTCAGGTTCAACCTGTTGGGAAGCTTCAGCCAGCATCCCAAAGGGAGGCTGGTCCCCTGCCAGGTTCAGGCTGAGAGAATAAAAAGTTCTGTGGCGCTAAAGGCAGTGACTGTGGCTGACCCTGGGACCCCAGGCCAGCGTGGCCCAGGAGGACAGGCCCCAGGAGACCCTCCACCCCTGTGGCCGCAGGTGTGGGTGGCATGCCCACAGCCCGGTGGCTGGCCTTCTGTTTACTGGTGCCTATTACCTGCCCACAAATTCAATTCCAAAGGCCATTGTGTACCTCCAGAGCTGGTGATCACTGACCTTGAGCGGCACGGGTTGGGGGAAGCCACCAGCCCCACAACCCAGCTCTACGCTCCCATCCTGTGGGCAGCTCAGCAGCACCCTTGGACCAGGGGCCCACCTGCTTATCCTCCAGGGATCTCAGGAGCCCCACTGTGTGCCAGACCATGTGCTGAGGCTGAGGTCACAGAGCTGCAGGGGACAAAGGCTGTCACATGGTGCTGGGTGGTGGTGCTGGGGCTGGAGCCAGTAGGGGATGGGGTGGGCAGGAGCTGGACCAGGCCTCCAGGTGGCCCCCTCCACAGCCTGGACCAGCTCAGGCAGTGTCCAGGGGATGTGGGGTCTCTTCCTATGGGACTGGTGCCTGGGGCACATGTGCAGGGGGCTCCCAGGAGGATGGGGTTCCCAGAGAGAAGGTGATGGGGCTCCATCAGACCAGGGCCATGTCCATTAGTTGGGGGAAGTAAGCGGGGAGGCAGCTCAAGCAGGTCCCCCTGGACCAAGTGCTGAGCTGCCACCCTTGGGGCCTCAGCACCTGAAAGGCTGGAGAGGAGGAGCGGGAACCGTGTGAGGCTCTTGAGACCTGCTCTGTGCAAACAAAGTCTTTGTTTGAGTGGACTGTCCACCAATGAGCGGTTGGCACAGCAGGACTGACAAAGAGGCAGCCCAGCGCTCGGCCTCGCTGCCCTGTCTCCTGAACCCCTGCTCCTGCCACTGCAGGCAATAACATGGGCTTCAGCATGGCCTGAGGTCAAATCCACACTGCGCCCTTCTGGCCGACCTCAGACCCTGCCGCCTGGCTCACCCTCACCTGCACAGGCAGTGACAGCTGCTGTGGGTGGAGAGGAGTCAGGCATGGCACCAGGAGGGACGTGTGGGGGCCCAGGCTGCCTGCCTCCATCCCTCCTGCCCTCTTCCCTCTGTCCTCACAGAGAACTCCTCTGCGCTCCTCAAAGCCCACCCCAGATATCCCCTCCCGCCAGCCACTCCCCATCGCCCCTCCACACCTCTCTGGGGCCCTTCAGTGAGTTGCGACTGGGTGCCTGCTGCTCACTGCGCCATGGGAGTCTGTGGCCTCCAGCCCCAGGAATGGGTCCTGCTTGTCCCCTCAGCACGGGCTGGCCCTTGACCTGCAGGGAGGAGGAGGAGGCTCACACAGGGCCTCCTCTGCAGGGATGATGGGGAGGAGACGTGGAGGCAGGGGGGCTCTGAGCTGTTCCCTGCCCTCATGCCGCCCTCTCCTCTGCCCTGCTCTCCTTCCCTCTCCCCTCCCCTGATGTCCTCTGTCCTCCCGTCCTGCCTCCCAGTCCTCTTCTCCTCCCCGTGCCCTCCCCTCATCCTCTCCCTTCTCGTCATCCTCCTCTCTGGCCATCTGGGCTCCAGAGCCCCCAAGGAAGAAGTGGTTTGTGGTGTTGGACAGGATCCTGGAGCAGCTGCAGGACAGTGACCCTGACAGAGAGGAGCAGACCCTTCACCTGTGAGCTGGCACCAGAGGCACGTGGCTGGGGTCCTGGCTAGGGTGGGGCCACCACAGGTCCAGAGTGGAGGGGACAGAGCCCTCTGGCCATCTGCCCCCAGAGGGTCCCACTGGTTGCTGCACCCTGCCAGCCTGAAGCCACCCAGGGGCCCATCTGCTGAGAGGAGGGTCAGGTTTTCAGGGTACAGATGCTCGGGGACTTGCCCCGGGGGCACAGCCACCTGAAGCCGGGACCCTGACCCCGCCCAGAGTAGGCAGTGCCAGGCAAGGCCTGTGCTCAGGAGCCAGGCTGTCCAGGCAGGACCCTGCCCACCAACTCAGGCTGGGAGGTCCTGGCCCAGGTTTCTGGCCTCCCTGAGGCTGCACCACCTCACCGCCTGGTACCTGCAGCAGCCCATGAAAGGGACAGCCACGTGTCGAGCAGGTAGGAGCCTCTGCCCTTGCCTCCCCCAGGGCTGCTGTGCAAGGATCCCACCTGCATCTGTCCAGGGGACTCTGTGCACCCATCTTTGTCACATGGACCAGGAACCTGGGTCTACTTCAGGGACACCTCAGACCACTTATGAGAAGCATCAGACCCCAAGCCCAGCTGTCACCAGTGCCAGCCATGCTCCACTTACAAGGTGGGGGCCTCTGGAAATGCCACAGACCTCACCTGAGGGCAACTCCCCAGGCAGGGTTGTGCCAGCACCAGCAGCAGGCAAGACGTCACAGAGCTGAGAAGCCAGGCCTCGGTCTCGTCTGAGCCCCAGCAGCTGTCCCGGCCCCTTGACTGCAGACCTGGGTGCTCCAAGCCACGGTCGTCCTTCCGTCAGTGGGTGCTGACCTTGCTGGCTTGGTCAGTGGGCCAGGGAATAAACCTCAGGACACTTGCGTGCTGTCTGCTTCCTAACTGGGACTGTTAGGGGAGCCTGGCGGGAACCCAGGGACCTTTGGCATTCTGTGTCAGCCCCATCATACATTTTTGTGGGGACGAGGTTCCAGTCTTTGTCCTGTGTCCAGGGGCCTTGGGTCCCGAGCAGGGCTCTCCAATGTCCAACACTCGGCTTGCTTCCTGTGAGTCAGGCTCTGCTTGCTGCCAACTCATCCCTGGGCACAGTGGAGACAGACCCAGGAGGCTCGCTGCCCAGCACTGTTGCCCCTCACTGTGGAAGTGGGTGGGGTGGACAGCAAAACCGTTGTGGAGGGTGAGGCCAGACAACTCCAGGCCCCTGTCCTGGGTCACAGCCTGAGGGCCACGCAGGACACAGGCCAGATCTGTCTGACCCGAGACCAGGAGCAGCAGAAAGGAGGTCCTGCTCCAAAACTGCCCAGGGTGTCCCTTCCTCGAACTGAACCGGCCCTGCCGTGGGGCACGCTGCAAGCAGGGGCAGACTCGTGAACAAACAGGAGGTCACTTCTCCACAGAGGCCTCGGGGTGCCCAGCACCCAGCCATCAAGCCATCCCGTGAACTGGATCTGGCTGGTCCAACTTAGACCCTTTCAGGGCCTCCCCTGTGCACTGAAAGTCAGGTCCCCTCCCCAGTGCAAGGCCTGACCCACCTGGCCTCAGCACCACCGTCCCTTCCCAGGGTCTGTGCACGGTGCCTGCCCTCATCTTTCCTGTTTCCCCCAAGACTTGGCCTGAATGGCACTCCACTGATGAGCGCCTCTCCCGGCCTCAGCACCCGTCCCCTGTCCCCAAGCTCGAGGAGTTACAGCATTTAGTGCAGGGGACAGCTGGAGTTGGAACAAGGGTCTCCATGACCCTGGGGCCTTGCCTTTGGAAACCAGTCTTTAAGAAGTTAGGGGCCACCAGGACCATTGTGATTTTTATGATCATGCTGTAGTCATCCTGGAATGAAGTCACGTGGAGCTAAGTGATGAGGGAAGCCAGGCTGGGTGTCCACCTGCCCAGAGGAGGGGCTTCGTCATTCCTCCTGTGGGGCTGTGGCTGGAGCCCTGCTTCGTCCAGCAGGTGCTGTGACTGGGGAGACTCGGCTACCTGGCAGGAGGTGGGCAGCCCTGGAGCACAGCCTGGGGGCCTGGCTGGACCTACTTTGGGGCCTGCACATTTTGACCCCGTAGTGCCTCCTGCAGGGCATTTATCATTGGGAGCCTGTGGCCTCCAGAGTGCCAGGAGGGAGCCAGGAAGAGAACTTGACCAGCTGGACCAGAGAGTGTGCCTGGGAGACAGAGGCAGCGCCCAGGCCAGAGGGAGGCAGAACACAGGGGCCTGGGACCTGGAGAGCTGGAGCAGCACTTGAGGGACAGGACAGGCTGCGTCCAGAGGCAAGGACCCCACCTGTTGACCCTCACACACACCCCCATGTGGACCTCAGGCCTGCCAGCTGACTGCATATCCCAGGTCCAGTGTAGCCAGTGGTGGGCACCAGCAGGCGTGGGAGACCAGAAGAGGAGCAAAGCCACCCTGTCCTGCGTGGCCTCCTGCTGAGGTCCAGTCCTGCCTCTAGTGCCACCACCCTGCCCAACTCCCTCCTGTTGTCACCCAGGGCCTCTGGCTCTCAGTCTCCTTTGTTGCAGTTCCCCTGCTGTGACAGGGTCAGCCTGCTGGGGAGGCCCAGGGGGAGGAGTCTGGCAGGACCTCAGGGGACAGGAGTGCAGCTGGGAAGGACAGCCACACCGGAGGACTGGGGAAGCTACTGGGCCTGGCAGGGAGGGGCCACGCAGTGGACAGGGTCCTGGCTTCTCCACACAGGGCCTGCAGCCTCCTGCAGGAGGCAGTTGGAAAGGGCCTGAGGGAAGTGAGGGTTGAGGTGGTGGCAGCCCTACGTCAGAAGACCCCCATCCCAGTGTCCAGGTCGCTGCCTCTGCGCCATTTCTTTGTGTTTTCAGAGAGGCATAAGAATCCCAGGCTGGCCACGTCTGTTAAAGAACACGCAGGTCATGGGAGGACAGCAGGGTCTCATGCCTCCTGAATGCGAAGTGGGGGTCATTATTATGATTATTATTAAATTATCTTTCAAGGAGGAGCAGATGCCCAGGAAGTCAGATCTGGGCTGAGCCAGGCTGTGCCCGTGTGCAGAGCACAGGGCAGGGACAAGAGGCCCCAGGCAGAGCCTGCATCTGCAGGAAGGGTGGGCAGGCCAGGCTCTCCTTACCCACATGCCCAGTCCCAGGTGGGCCCACCCACATTTGGTGGGAAGAAGGTGAGTCTGCCCCAGGAGCAGGTGCCCTCCTGTTGCTGCACTTAGGACTGAGTGTCACCGTGTGGCAGGGGACCGAGAGAATCATCTTTCTGCCTAACTAGGGGACACTGGGTCAGCACTGGCACCAGTCTGCAGATGCATGTGTGGAGGAGGGGCAGGCAGGAGGTGGAGTTCCAGCAACCTGGAGTCTTCGGCCTTCTTCCCGGGGACACAGGGACACGCAGGCTGGTTGGCGCCTCAAACAGAAGCCTGAGGGTCCTTGGCCAGCATCTCATCAATTCTCAGGAATGGGGCAGGTGGAGAGCAGCCCACTACCCTGTAGGTGGCAGGCAGGGACCAGCGGGCTGACCCTCCTCATCCTGCTCATCCTGCTCTCCATCACGGTCCCGGCCCAGGGGACCTCTGTGCTGTGCAGGGATCTGAGGTCGCCCCACCCACCTCACGTGGCTACCCTTGCTGGGTGGACATGACTGCCTTCTGGCCCTGGGACTCCATGGGTTGGGCAGGAGTGTCTCTTGCTCCATGTGGCCCCACAGGCAGTGGGCCACTGCTGGGCTCCATAGTGACAAGGACAGAAGGGATTACCCAGGCCCAGCCTGCAGGCTTTGGCGAACAGCACTGAGCTCAGTCTCCACAACTGATTCGATTTGTTCTGCTGAGATTGAAATAGGAAATGGTTGCCAGCCAGATGGTCAAAGGACAGGAGAGAGGGAGGGGCGCCCACTGGAATTTAAATTTTAATGGAAATGTTTTAACCCTTTGGTGTGCCTTGCAGGAAAGGAGCGGGTCCCCTCCGGTGGGTGCAGGCTTCCATCCCCCTTGCTGGGCTCTGCCAAGAGCCTGTCCTTGTTCCCAGCAGCATTCAGGATGAAAGCCCAGGGCGGCCCTTGCTTCCCAGGACAGGGTCCCGGTCCCCATGCTGCCTCCTCGTGCCCGGGTGCATCACGGCCGGCGATTCTCCCAAGCTCCGTCCTGGGCAGGCCTGGCCCATAGATGCTCTGCTGACACCCACCCAGGACCCTTGCTGCCTCCCAGTTCTGTGATGTCACCTTTCCTGTCCTCTGAATACAGAGCAATGCCCTGTCCATGCAGGTCACGTCTCACTTCCTGGTGTGCGCTTAGCCAGCACTTGCTGAAGAACAAGGGCCACTTCCTCCTCACAGCAGCCAGGGGGCTAAGGCCAGGCGGTGGGATATGTGGACACAGATGGGTGACCTGCCCACCAGAACACTGCACAGAGGGAAGGGACTGGGACCAGGGCCCATGGGGGAGCAGGCAGGCTCCACCTGCAGGATCCCAAGAGACACAGTGCCTGCCAAGTAGGTGGCAGTGGACAAGACCACTGGACAGAAGTCCAGACCTGGACAGAGGAAGAGGAGCAAGGGCACCAGCTGAAGGGTCTGCTGGGAAAGTGGAGCTGCAGCCAGCGCCCCAGGGCCCTGATCCAGAGATGCACTGGAGGAAGCAGGAGCAGCACCTGAGGCCGGCTCATGGGAACCAGGGGTCAGGTTTTAAATCCTTTGGGCTGGAGGTGACCAGGGGCTGTCAGATGGAGACCCCTGGGCAGGGGAAAGTCCCTGTGCAGGAGCATGGACCGAGGGCATGATGGGAGCTATCCCTTTGCTTTAATAACTAAGAGGCAGAGGGGTGTCTCGCCCATGTAGGCAGAGCTGGCACACAGCTCAGGAGTTTCTGGGTCATAATTTGGTTGGGTTTGGGCTTGGCCTTGGTTTGGTCTTGTCTTGTGATTTTGCAGAGTTTGGGGTGGAACCGGGGCCTCGTGTGTGCCAGACAAGCAGTCTGCCTCTGAGCTGCGCCCCAGGCCTGCCAGCCCTCGAAGTGACCATAAATCCTTTCAAAACAAAAATAATTTAGCTCATTTTCACATTTCCCACAAGTGCAGATCCATAACTAGCTCACCCAGTTTGTGGTTCTCTCAAACTCCAAGGAATGCCCATGAATCGATATGAGGAAAAATATTAAGAATATAGATATAATGAAGCACAGGGAACAAAGGAACATGACTGAAATCACAGGGCAGCAGACCATGGGTCAGACGAGCTGCTGTTTTTATAAATAAAGTTTATTGGCACACAACCATGTCCATTGGTTACTCATTGTCTGAGGGAGGTCGCTGTATGTGGCAGAATTGAGGGGTTCATCAGACCCACCTGGCCCTTTGCATCCAGCGCTGACCCTGGTCCCAACCAAGGCTCACCTGTCTTACAGATTGGAAAGTCAGTCCCAGCGAGGTCAAGTGGCTTTCCTGAGGTCACTGTGGCAGAACTCCCCTGCCCGCCCTTGCACCTCCTGTTGCCTGGCTTGTCCTGGGCCCTTTCTCCTGCTCACCCACACCAGCTGGGTCACATCCCACTTTCTGCAGCACGAACTTGACCTCCTTCACGACCTCTCTGTGACTTAGTGTCCTCCTTCTGATGCACAGGGGAGGTGCCAGCCATGCCTGAGCTCTACACAGCCTTGTCCCCGGCACCAAGGTTGTGCTCCACGGGCTGGCAGGCCCTTCTCATCCCTGACCCCTAGGAGGCTGGAGCAGTTCAGCATGAGCTCCAGGCCAAGGTCTTCTAGATCAGCCACAGGACAGAAGAGATGCAGCCTCGTTACAGCATCGCCAGAAGCCAGGCCTCATCCCTCCCATCCCTTAATGAGCCCCACTTCCCCTAATTGTAGCTCTCGTGAAAATGACCCACTGGGGCCGCAGCGCCCCGTCTCTGTGCTCATACCAACAGCAGACATCTTCTTTTGCAGATTTCTGGATGGCAGCTGCTCCTGCCTTCCCTGGGGACTGTTGGAAACCCTCCCTTCTCCTGGTCTTGGGATTCCAGGTGACGCTGGCATGGGCACTCAAAGCACCCTCAGGCTCAGTCCCTCAGTTAAGTCTTGGCAGGGTCACAGGGTGGGGCAGACGCTCCCCTACAGGTGAGGAAACAGGCTCCAGGAAATGAGCCAGCCACCATGGCCAATGTCCCAGGAAAGTGCAGACAGGAAGTGGATCTCCAAAGAACAGCGGTTTGCTCTAAGATGGGGGGATGGCTGAGTGGTGGCCTTCAGGGAGACAGTGGTAGGTTAGGGTGTGTTCAGCTGTGGTGCCAGACACAAACGTCAGCAGGCGTGTGTAAGGCAGGGGATGTTCTCCCCCAGGGGACTGGCGGGTGGTGAGTGTCCCAGTATGACAGGGACTGTCACAGGACACCAAAGTTAATCCCCTTACACAACCCAGAGGACTGCCCAGGGCTGCCCCCCAGCCAGCGTGAGGGGAAGGGACATGAACTCATGCCCTTCAGGGACAAAGCATGGACATCCTCCTGTGGCTCCACCCACAGCCCTTTGGCTAGGACATGGACACACGTCCATGGCTGAGCCTAGCTGCAAGGGATGCTGGGAAATGGAGTCATCACCCTGGAGGCAGTAGGTCCCACCATCAGAGTTCCTGGCACTGCAGGGTCAGGATAGCTCTGGCTGCTGCCTGGGGCATTTTCCAGATGAACCTGACCTTGATGCCCACCTCGTGAGCTGGCTTTAGAATTTAGCCACATAAGCATGTTGGGTCCAAAAGTCGAATGCAGTCAACCATTCTTAACCCTCTGAGCCCCTGAGCAGGAATGTCCAGGAGAAACCCCAAGGAGTGCGTGGAGCAAACAACAGAGATGCTTCTCTCACAGTTGAGAGGCCAGAAATATGAAGTCGGGTTGACCAGCAGGCCAAGGGACCCTCCCTGGCTCTTCAGCTCATGGTGGCTTCATGTCTCCTTGCACCAGAAGCACAGGCTGGAAATCCCCCCTGCCTGGATTCTGCTCTCTGGGTTCCCATGAATCTGCACCTGCCTCCTCACGGGGATGAGACTGAAGCTCCAAGGGCCACTATCAAACCCCGGGGATGTGTTCTGAGGTCCATGGGAGGCAATTGAACCCCTTGTCCCTCAGACTTACTAATTGCTGTCCAATACCAGGCTGGCGAGGCCGGGCTAAAAGTCCAGCCCCATGGACTTCTCTCCAGAGCAGCCGTGACACTGTGGTCCAGACAGGGACAGGACCATGCACCAGGAAGGAGGGGCGAGGAAGATGAAAGAGAATGTTCTGGCTGAAGAGGAGACACAGTCACTGCAGTGGGCACAGCCAGGAGCCAGTGGGAGCCTGTGCCAGCCGGTAGCTGTGCCCACCTCAGCCCCTTCTCTGTTGCCTACCCCTTCTGGGTCTTCGGGGGAGGAGAGCACCCAGGACACTGTGAGGTCCCCCTCTGAAGACCCACGCCATGGGCCAGGCCACACAGTCCTAGTTTCCTCAGCCTCCCCAGGTGGGGACATGGGCATGCGCTGCCTGGGGTTTCAGATGAATCCACTCCTGCATGTCAATCAGCGAGGGGACCCAGGTTGACTAATAAGCAAAGCTTTCACCCCAAACTGGGTCTGGGAATGGAGAGTGGCAGGGGCAGACAGTGGCCAGGTGTGGGCACAACGTGACCAGAAGAGGAAGACCTGAGAGCTGGAGGCCCCAGGGGGCCCATCTCACACCAGCCTCGGGAGCAGAGTCCCCATGGGCAGCAGGCTGGATCCCTGGCCACAGCACCACAGTCAAAGGGAAACCTTCAAATTCAGTTCCTGCATCTGAGGGGGACAGAGGGCACGGGGCTTTCTGGGGGTGGAAAGAGGCAGCTGCCATCCCACCAGAGGCGGAGGGTGTGGCCTATTGGGAAACATGGTCCAGTTGGCATGGACCATGGGGGAGCCCCGCAGGGCCTCCCATCCCAGCTGAGAACGGGGTTCTCCTGTCTCCAAGCTCCTCCTGACCACAGCTGTGCAGCCCAGGACAGGTGGGCTGCTGCCCCAGGAGGGCCAGGACCCTGGGCACAATTATCCTCCTGACACCAGGACACTGGAAGTCTGAGCACTGCTGTCTGACAGCCTGACCGCAGCGCTACTGCTGACCAGCCCTGCAACTCGGGAGAGTCTGACTGTCCCCTGCCTCAGTTTCCTCTTACCTAAAATGGGGAGGGTCATCTTGTGGGACTCAGTGGGGGGCTGTGTGGCCCAGGTCAGATGCTATTACTCTCTGAACTGGGTTCCCATGGGCAGGGTGGACTCAGCAGGCCAGAATGAGGTGTATGACGCCCCCAACACACTGGGCCCTGGGCGAGCTCACTGCCCTCGCCTCCCCCAACCCAATCTCACCTCCCCTTCTTTGCTGAGCAGGTGACATCATTGCCTTCCATGGGTTAACCACAGTCATGCTCCAAACTCTTCCAGTTGGGCTCCTCTGTTCTTATACTCACTTCCAGTGAGGCAGCAGAAACACAGAGCAGTTAGGATACTTGTCCAGAGCCACACAGCTTGTCCAGCCAAGGACAGAGCCAGGCTGGGGGCAGCACTGACCACCCTCACTCCGTAGCCCTCTGCCAGCAGTAGCAGCCTCTGCCTCCTTGCGAAAGCACCAGGGAGGCCCAGGTGCCGTGGGCAGTTGGTGGCCAGCAGCCCTCCCCTTTCCTGGGGTGAGCAGTGCTTGGGTTTTTCACAGGCGCTTATGAGGGATTTGCCGAGAAAACGATCAGCTGGGATCGTTGACCTGCCTGGTGCCACGCTGTCTTGGGGACACAGTCCCAGAAGCAGCATGTGTCCTTCCTGACAGCGGGTAGGGTGGCCACACAGCCTGGCCACCAGGGGAGACAGTGGCTCTGCTTTTGAAGGCCAGACCAGATTGTCCAGGATTTTGGTCACCCTGGAATGGGGACCTGGGACAGGGACTGCAGGGCCGGCAAGGCATGGGTGGCTCTGCCGACAGGCTGCTGATCTATAGCTCCAGGGGTGCTGCTTTCCCCCTGTTTTACCACTGAGGAAACAGGATGGCCCCAGGGTGACATGGCCCGGGAGGTGGGCCCGGCATCCCCTGACCTCAACCCTCAACCCCAGTGCATCCTGTGGACCAGGGCCTGGTGGGAGCCCAGGCACCACCCATCCAGCACGCTAGACACGCCCGCGGCCACACCAGCCCCTGCCTGGGAGCTCACAGCCTGGGACAGCGGACCACTCAAGTGACCACAGAGGACAGAGAATGCTGAGCCTGCAGCTGTGGGTGTGAGGGTGTGCCCCTGTGTGTGGGAGGGGCCAAGAGGTGGGCCCACATGTTCTGTGGTCACCATGAGCTACAGCCAGGGGGACTCAGCCTGGGGTCCCTCCCCAGCAGCTCCAGTATAGAGGTAGTGTAGACACCCGCAGCCTGATCACCCAGGGAGGTGACAGGGCGTCCACCTTCATCCTGGACAAGCCCGTCCATCAGCTCCCTCAGCAAGGACATTGTGGGATCCTGGGATGACTCACTGTGCAGAGAGGCCTCTGGGGACGAGGCCCCAGGCCACTGACAACAATCGGTCAGGAGTGGCCCCTGAGAAATGCCACAGCCGTATTTGGACTCAGGCGAGTCCAGTGTCTGGGCCCAGGTCAGACTAGGGGGTCACTCAGGTGGCCCAGCCTGTTTCCCAGCCTGCCGTGGGGAGGCATCTCCCTCACCCTGGGAGGACACTGGGCAGCCTGTGCTCCCTTCACAGGTAGGGACAGGATGGACACAGTCCACCAGCACCACCACCGTGGGAGGCAGATAGTGGTGTTCTCCCTCATCCCAGACAGGGAGCAGGGTACAGAGAGGTGCTGCAATGTGCCGAAGATCACACAGCTCCACAGCCGCAGGGTGGGGATGAGATCCTGAGAAGTCGCTCCAGAGCCCTCACCCTGGACCCCAGCACGGTGACACTGGAGTGACATCACATGCCCATGAGTGCTCCCAGGGACCCCGGCAGGAGCCCCCGCCTGTCCCTCTGCTCATGGACATCAGAGCCCATCAAAAGAAATGGGATTCAGTTGGACACTGTGGCACAGCCTGTAATCTTATTGATTCAGGAGGCCTAGGCAGGAGGATGGAAATTTTGAGGCCAGCCTCAGCAACTTACCAAGACCCTGTCTCAAAATAAAAAACAAAAGGACCAAGAATGTGACTCGGATCTAGAAGCCCTGGAACTTAGTCCCCAGTAAGAGAGCACTTCGCTCTCTGAAGCACCTAGTCAGCTCCCTCAGGTGGAAGCCAGGCTTCAGGTTCTGGAAAGTGTGACCTGGCCAGAGGGGCCAGGTTGGATTAGTGAGGAAGGACTTGGGTCCGTGTCCTCTTTCCTGACCAAACATGAACATGGAAGGACATGATCAGGAGCACCAGTCTTTGGGGGCTCCTCCCACCAAGTGTCACAGGGAAGCCCAGGCCCTCCCGCCTTGGCCTGAGCCTGCCCTGGCCCCTGACTCTGAGTGCCCCTTCCCACTGCCCATCTTCTGAAGAGTGGCCATGGTTGACTTGGTCAGTGAACATTGAAAGCCCCCAGGCATGGGGTGCAGCACGTCCCTGTCCCCTCCCAGTGCAGGAGGAGGACATCCAGCAAGCAAGGTCTATGTCATGTCAGACTGAGGTGCTGGAAGCTGGAGCAAGACCCAGGATGACCTTGCTGATGTGGTGACAGCAGGGCCACACATGTCATTGTGTCCTGTGAGGGCAAAGAGGGAGCAGTCTACAAGGTGCCTGCACACATTAAGTGCTCAATAAATGCATTCTCCACGGTGGGGCTGTTGGCGCTGTTCTTTGTTCTCAGCCCAGTGATGCTGGAGCAGGTGCCAGGCCAGCTGGGAAGCACCAGTCTAGACGGTGAAGGTGGCGGCTCTGAGGACCCTGGGAGCCCTCCAGGCCCCTGCTGCTCACTCCCGCTCATTTCTGTATCCCTCTCAAGGGAGGCTGGTGGTCTCTGTGCCTGGGGAGGCACAGCCAGTCCTCCAGTGTGCCGCACCCCTGGCTCCGGGTCTGGCCGTCCGTTCTGCTCCATGTCCCTCATCAGGTGCCGCAGCAGCAGAGAAGGTTTGCTGGCGAGCTCGGGGCCCAGCCGGCCGTCTGGGGAACCCTGAGTAGTTTCTCACTTTCCCCTTGAGTGGTTTCACGGCCCAGTTCAACCAGTCACGGAGGTGTCGAGAATGGAGGCCAGGCCCTGTGGAGGCGGGAGAGAGGACTGAGACCCCTCCCTACACTGTCCCCACCAGGAAAAACAGTAAATACCCAGGAAGAGCTGGGGTGGGGGGTGCTGTGGCATGCTGGCCTGGCCCTGGCAGGGAAGCAGCAGGGAGCCATCACCAAACGGGAACACGCAGCCCACAGCCCACAGCCCACAGGGGACTTTTGTCTTGGAAAGTGAACTGCACGGACACCCTGCTCGGCTCTGTGTCTTTTAAAGCAGAAATCTGTCCCGGGCTTGTTTCCTGAAAATGTGGGCACCTCGTCCTGCCCTGGGGCTCCTTTGTCCCTTTGGGATACTCCCAGGTCCCTGCGGGAGTCTGGTCACCTTCCACTCGGGGCTGTGGGAGACCCGGAGCCTCCCTTGCCTGGATCCTCCTGGACAATGCCTGCCTGTAATGTGGGGGGGGGGGCGGGTTTCTTGTGACCATTTTCCAGGTGTTAAACCAGAGGTTCAGAGAGGTCAAATTCGGGTTCCCGGCTGCAGTCCTGTCAGATCTCAAAGACGATGCCATTTCCAGAAGATTTTCTGATGGGCTGCAGCAGCTGTGACAGCAAAGGCTGACCTCTGGGCTCTCCAGCCCCCTTGCTATCTGTCACTCAGCACCAGGGGCCAGGAGAGGTCCTGCCAGGCCAGACTGGCCCAGCCTGCAGGGACCCCTGGATGCTGCCCTCCCCTCCCAGGGCCCCTGGGCCTGACAGGGGCCTTCCAGCCTGGGCTTCGCCAAGCCTGGCCTCTCGGAACCTGGAGATGTCAATGGGGCTGAGAGTCTGCAGAACTTGCCTTTCTCCCTCTGCCCCTGCTGGTGACAATCCTCAGAACCAGCACTACAGTCACTTCTGTACGTTTTGGTGCTGGGATTGAACCCAGGGCCTCGCACATGCCCTACCACTGAGCCACACCCCCACCTGATTCTCAGGACAATCCTGCTGTCCACTCTGCTCCAGCCACTGGGGCCACCTGGCTGTCCGTCCCACATTGAGCTGGTAGTAGCCTCAGGAGTGGACTTGTTGGCCCCTCTGCTGAGGATCTCTGCCCCTTGGCTTCTCCCAGCCTCACCAGAGGCAGGGTCAACAGGTGCCACCCCTGCACCCTGGGCACAGCAATGTCCCCGCTGTCCTGGCTCCCTGGCCCCCATCTTCCTAGCATGAACCGGGTACCTCCAATGTGCTTTATGCTTCTTTGTTTATTTTCCATTCCTCCCTCCCCAGCTGGAATGCTCCATGGGGGTGGGTGTGCTGGCCAAGGTGGAGACTCGGAGTGGACACAGCCCATGCTCCTGCTCTGGGCCCCTGGAGCCCTGTGAGGGGAGCCTTCTCACCCCACTTCACAGAGGAGAGAGGAAGCACTTGGGCCCTATGCCCCAAGTGTCTGTGACAGTGACCCCCAGGGCCACCGGCATGACAGGACTGTCCTCCAGGAAGGAGGGACGGCTGGAGCTTGGAAGGATGAGAAGGAAAAAGTCCAGGCAGAAGCTGGGCACTTGGCTTGGCCACTGGCCAGGTCCCAGCGGTTGGTGAGCTTTGTTAGAATGTGTCTGCGAGCGCCTGCCATCTCTCTGATGGCTGAGTGATTGGCACTCACAAATTATCCAGCCCAAAGTGTCGAGTCTTTAACCCCTGAGTAACATCGTGGGCAAGCCTGAGATTTGCCAGGATTTTGTCATCTAATTACTACAAATCCCCTGAAAATTCACTGGCTGGTGAATTCTTAATGTGGGGCAATTTTAATGTGATATGTGGCCCAGATGGTTCCTGCGTCCCTCACCTCTCTCTCACACTCTCTCTCCCTCACCTCTCTCCTTCTCTCCCTCTCTCCATCCCTTTGCACTTTTCTCTCTCTCTCTTTTTTAATCTCACAAACTTCAGAGTGAACTGGAACAGAGCCAGGCAGAGTCATGGCCAAGTCACTGCCATCCGTCTGACCCTTGCTGGGTCGTGTTCTTCGTGTTCCTACCCCAACCTGCATGATGTGCCCAACCAGCATCAAAAGCAAGGCAGCCACCTCCTGCAGGACCCACCTGGTGGGGGTCACTGTCCCTGGGCAGGCGGGCTGGTGAACAACTGCAAGGACAGAGACACCACCAGCCTCTTGGGAACAGCGAATGCCTGACTCCTTGGCACCCCAGGCCCTCGGAGGAGGGTGCCCCAGCCTCTGGTGCCCAGAGCTGAGATGACCCCGTGACCTGCTCCCTCTGACCCCAAGGAGGATGCTGGGTTTCCCTGGCCATGTGCCATGTGGACCTGGAGACAGAATCACCTTGGCCTTCAACCCAAAGCAAGGCAGACATCACGGGGTCTGCAATTCCCTACAGGTGCAGAATGATCACCAAGTCCCAAGTGGGAAGCGGCCCGGGAGACAGAAACAGAAACGTGGGTCCCCCTCGCCTCACAGTCACCCAGGTCACATGGGGTGAGACAGTTTCCCAGTCTTCATTTTTCACCCATTGTGTGTAACTGAATTCTTATTTCTAAATACAAAATATATAAATATATACAGACATACGACCTTTTAAACTGTGTGCCCGGAACCACTCTCCAAAGGGCCTTTCCTCCCGGATGGGAAGGACCCCGGTGTTCCTGCTGATGACCTGGGAAAGGGACGGCCCTGCCACCCTACCTGCCCTCCATGAAGTAAACCGGGTCAGCCTTTCAGCCCATCTTGACTTACACGTGTCCTTGGCTGATGAAATATTCCGCTTGGCCCTTCTCCCCCTGGGACCTGCTGTCTTTCAGGAAATGGGTATGTATGACAGCGACCGCCAGGGAGCGCAGACAGGGGTGGTGCTGTCTCCTTGCTCCCTGTATTCCCATTCCCTCTTTGGTTTTGATTCCAGCATGGCTGCAGACGAAGGGCTCAGGCTTCCCTGGGATCTGGCCAAGGCCTGGTGTTCCCCAGAGGCCTTGAGAGAGAAGGTCCTACCCGGGTCTGGCCCCTGCTCCCTGGAAACACCCCTGGGGCTGCCAGACCTGCACAGAGGCCCATTCCGCCCTTCTGCAGAGCAGGCCCTGTCTGCACCCAGAGACCCCCCCAGGGTTGGGGGTAGGTGCATCCTCTGTCCTGGATGCTCAGAGGTGATGCTGGACAGAACCTGGATGAGGGCCGGCTTCTGAGGAGCAAGCCTGAGCCCAGTGCAGTGGACAGTGTGTGTGATCCCAGTGGCTGGCTCAGGAGGTTGAGATAGGAGGATTGAAAGTTTAAAACCAGCCTCAGCCATTCAGTGAGTCCCTGTGCAACTCAGCAAGTCCCTGTCTCTAAATAAAATATAAAGCGGGCCTGGGGTGTGGCTCTGGGGTTAAGCACCCTGGGTCAATCCTGGTACCAAAACAAGGAGCGAGTCTGGCTTCCGGGATCTTGCAGCAGTGGGAGGAGAAGGCTGGGCCTTGTGCATGGAGAGGAGACCAGCTCTGCTGTGTGGGATGGACAGAAGTGTGCGGGCTCTGTCTGGAGGACCTGGTGGGTCGCACACAACTCCCTGCTTCCTCCCCTCCACTCCTGCTTCCTGTGTCACTGAAGTGTGGTGAGCCGCCTCGCCACCATGATAAGATGGCGCTGGCTTCCTGAAGTGCTTTCTAGGTAAACAAGCCCATATTTGGTTGAGCTAACTGTTGCAAATGGGAGCACCTATGAACATAGGCCAAGTGGCAGGAGTAGATTGGCTATTGCAAGAGTATAAAAGTGTATGAATTCAGCTCAAGAGGAGAAGAAAAACCATGGTTTTATAATATTAAGGTCCTGATTAAACTGCTGAAGGAAGATTCCTGTGTCGTGATTTCTTGCGGGCGAGGGACATGACAAGTGGTGCCGAAACCCGGGAGTCAGAACTTTCAGTGGTCAGGGGGTGCACCGGTAAGTACCACAGGTAAGTGGGGTCCACACATAGTGGGGCGCTCCTCTGTATAAAGAGAGAGAGCGGGAATCGACCTTGCATAGTCGATTAACAAAGATAAATTCAACCGACTTTGTGTAGTCGGTCAGCAAAAATAAATTCAACCGACTTTGTGTAGTCGGTCAGCAAAGATAAATTTAACCGACTTTGTGTAGTAGGTCAGCAAAGATAAATTCAACCGACTTTGTGTAGTCGGTCAACAAAGAAAGATATTTTGTTTTCGCTTTCATTCTGCTTGCTCTAAATGCTGCTTTCATTATGGGCAATTCTCCATCTAGTTCATTAGTACAGCCTTTAGATTTTTTGTTGCGCTCTAAAGAGCTCAAGGTTAAACGCAGTACTTTAGAAACATTCCTTGTAAGAATTGATAAGGCAGCACCATGGTTTGCTGTCTCTGGAAGCTTGACTCCTGCCAGCTGGGATAAGTTGGGAAAAGATTTGGATTTCCTTCAGGAGCAGGGACAATTGGAGAAAGGAGTGAAACATAGTGCAGGAGAGCAGGTTTATGGAGCTATTCCAAAGAGGAGACTATACCCAGATTTAAAAGCCCTTAGAACACCAGAAGATACAGGGGAGTCAGAATCAGACGGTGATGAGAAAGTGAAAGAGCTAACGCAGCACTTACGGAAGGTAAAGATAAAAGAAGGGGGAACTAAGAGGCAAAAAGATTTTAGACAAAAGGACTATGAGGAAGAACAGAAGCCAGCTCTAGCCTATGATCCTCCCCCGTATGTGGGAGGGGTTCCGAGCACGGGTAGAACTTTTAACTCTGCAGCTTGGAGGGCTGCCCATGTAGAGTTGGGGTTTGCCTGTCCTGTATTCCAGGACAATGATGGGGGAAGACATCAGGAACCCATAGAATTTAAAATGATAAAGAATATAGCAGAATCTGTCCGCACTTATGGTGTGGATGCTACTTTTACTATCGCCCAAATAGAGGGGCTCAATAGATTCTGCATGACCCCCTCGGACTGAGCCAGTTTAGTGAAAGCTTGTGTTTCCCCAGGTAAATATTTAGACTGGAGAGCCTTCGTGTTAGAGGGGGCCAATGAACAGGCTGCACACAACCAAGCTATGGGCAAACCTGCCTGGGATGTGGATATGCTTCTGGGGCAGGGTAGATTTGCCAATCAGCAAACGGGCTTTCCATTAGAGGTTTATGAACAAATTAATAAGATCTGCATTGCTGCATGGAAAGCACTCCCTAATAAAGGAGAGGTGCGAGGTAACTTAACAAAAATTGTCCAAGGCCCCACAGAAGCTTTTTCAGATTTCGTGGCTAGAATGGTAGATACAGCAGGGAAGATCTTCGGGGATGCTAGTGTAGCTATGCCTTTAATTACACAATTAGTATATGAACAATGTACAAGAGAATGCAAAAATGCTATTAACCTGATTTCTCAACCAGGAAGAAAAAGGGTTAAAAAGTCCTGGGTGATCCTCCCTCCCCCCTGCCTGGCCTTGCTGAAGCCTGCATTGGAATGTAAACTGCAACAGTCTCAGCGGGAAAGGGGGTAGCCTGAAGATAAGAAAAAAAAAACAAAAAACAAAAGGGTGTCTGTTTTAAACTTCTGGACTGCTACACAGAATTAATTCATTTTCTAGGATTCTTGTTTTGTTTTTCTTTAATGCTGTATTTTTGAGCTCATAATTTTGATCTTGCATACCTATTTTTTTTTCTTTTTGATCAGTTCTATTTTTTATTCAACTAAAGTTTTTGAACATCTGTTACATTGCAATGGAGATTCACCTATAAAGTTACAAGGCCTTTGATTTTGTGTTATTTCTATGTCGTGCTGTCTGGTGTCATGTTTTGTCTGTATCAAAACTGAGCACTCCTAAAATTAAAATTTAAAAATGGATCCAAATACTTTTATTCACGTGATTTAAAAAGGTTCAATTTAAATTGAGTAAACTAATAAAAGTAAAATGTCTTTAAAAATAACTTGCAAGTCTCTAGGTGGTCAAACTAATGGAATGTTGATGTTAAACAATGTCTAATATCAATTGTTTCTAGGACTTTTCTTCAACAGGAAAGAGACAGCAAATACTGTTCAGGACACCTGCCTGCTTTCTTGGTTTTTACAAAATAAGTGAATTAGAGTTAACATATATGGGATTACTCAAATGTGTTTGTAGAGACATCTGATTAATTTGCAAAGTTAAAATGCTAATTGTTAAATAACATCAAGTACTCTTAACTCCTTAAATTCCATGGAGTATAATACTTAAACATTATTGGTGCTTTCATAGGTTGGCAAATAAAAAGGGTTTAAACTTGCTTTGTGTCATCACTAAACTAAAAACAAGGTTACTAAGAGTTATGTCTTAACAAGTACAATTCTATATACAAAGGGTTCTAAAGGTTTCAACTGTGTTTCAATTAGAGTACTATAAACAACAAAATATTTAATCTTATTAAAATAGAGCAATTTATCTAAATTCAGAAATTTCATAAGAGTTGTTTCAGAATGTGAACAAAAAGGGGTCAACAGATAGGAAAGAGAAAATAAAAGGGTCTGGGTATGGAAATATATTTAGTAAAAGGGAAAAGGAAATGTTTCTGGGTAAAAAGGTGCTTGTATGATGAAATACATGAGGGTCTAAGTAAGTGCTAAGAACGTCTATGTAAATAAAGGGCAAGTTGCAACATGTAAACAGCAAAAGCTATTTAAGGTTTTTCCTAAGGTAAAATACTAATGTTCTGATATACACCAAAGTTTAATCTACATGGTAAAATGACATGGTAAAATGGCAAGGATTTCTTAGAAACACTAATTTACTCTTAACTTTGTGTCTATTAAGTTTTATTCTTTAGAACAATTAGTCTTAAAAATTGGGGTGTATACAATTATGGTTAAACAACTGTTAAAGTATTGTACTGTGTTACAGAGTCTACATTTTTCTTAAGAAACTAAATTTCGTAAGAAAAAAGTGTCAAGGTAATTGTGAAATGGTTTCTAGTTGTATATGAAATGTGTTCATATTTTTCAGGTATACAAGTTTTTAAAGCAGGAAATTTATCAAGCTGTGCTATTCTCCAGATTAAACTTGTCTGTAATGGTAATCTTAAACTTATAAAGAGTAAATTTTAATTGGGGATTTATTTCTATCGTTTAATGTTCTATTATGGGACATATTATCAGTAAGGTATATGTAACATTGGTTACTTATTTCACTGAGATAAAAATTTAAATGTAAATATATATCTAAGAGTTAGTGACAGCCTGATTTGTTTAAAGGTTCATATTGTAGAAGGTAAAAGCATTTTGCTACACAAAAGAAAATTTAAAAGCTCTCTCAGCCTTTCTTTGATTGATTCCTGTTTTGGATATAATGTTAGACTGTGTTAACTAATGTTTATATGGACTCAGAAATCAATATATATAAACTTCTTAAAATGACATTTAAGAAAGAGTATAATGCATTATAGCAAAAATGGGACAACAATGACTGAGATTGGGGTCCCTGACTTCATGACTGTAGCATGCCGGGTGCCTGGAAGTGTTCCTGTGTAGGAGCACAAGATGCCTAACTGCTGTGGCAGTAACCTCCCTGGGGAGGCTCTGTACAGGAGTCCTATCAGCTCTTACATTGATATCAAGCACACAGCTCTTGGGCAGAAAGAAATTGTTTTGCTAGATAAACAGTGTTTCATCAGTTCCCTTCTCTAGTTCCTGCCCACCTTACAGTAACTTTGGACAGTGGACTTCTTTGAGAACTACACAGAGTTCCTAACATTGCACTTTGCAGTTGTTAGAAAAAGTTATGTAGATGGTCTAGTCTCTGTAACTCTCCTAAAAACAAAGAATAATGCTTACATAGTCTTTAACTTAATAATAAGACATGTATAAATGTTGCTAACATAACTCTTTAGATCTACATTTCCATCAGAGAGCAGAGCTCCATCTGATCTCAGCTTAATCTTCAAAATCTGTGTTTATAAACCTTTATTTTCTAATACTCTTTTGACCCTCACTGAACTTGAAAATTTGGTCATGCTGGTCAGGACAAAATGGACAAAAAATTAGTTGTAGGATTAGAACACTTAAGATCTGTAAAGAGTCACGCCTTACCTGAGATAAGGCTCTGCCTCCCACCTTACTGCATGTTAGAGTGACTCCAAAATAAGTCAGATTTCAGCTTATTTAAAGTTATAATCAAAAGATTGGTTTTTTTTTGTTGTAAAATTACTATGATCTCAAATAGGGAATATTATGTGGTTCTCAGTCAAAATTCAAAATAGCTATTATACAAGCAGAATATATTTTTACTCTTACTTATTTCATTTTATAAAACTGTTACCGATTAATGTTTTGCAGAAGTAGCTGCTTCAAGAACATGCAACCTAGGTAACTTGTGATAATAAGCCATCACCTAACAGGTAGTGGTAACAGATACCAAAACAAATAGTGGTAACTTCCAGAACTAATGCAGACTCCAGTTAGATAAAAGGGTAAATAACTGTAAAGTTAAGGACATTAAAGTTAAAGTCCAGTACTCTTACTTTATGACTGGTGAGACTGGCTTGCTGGATGATTAAGATCAAACTTAGAGATTGGAGTACAGAAGGCAAGATAGACCAGTATTTGGATCTTTTGCCCTCAGTCAGCCTGAACCCAGGAAATAAGAGGACTTCTCTAAGGAGCACTTAAGGTGTTGTAAACTGTAGGTGCCATCAATCCTAACAACAAAGTTTCATCTTTATTTACTCAGTTACAAAATTTGATTTTGGACCATTCTGCACCCTTTTATCCTGTACATATAAGAGCTCATACGTCTCTCCCTGGACCTATTGTTGAAGGAAACGCAAGGACAGATGCCGCTACCCGCACAATTTGTTTTCTTTCTTCTCTTAACAGTGCTCGAGACTTTCATAATAAGTTTCATGTTAACTCCCAAACACTTCGTAAGCGCTTCTCTATTCCTCGAGCAGAAGCGAGACAGATTGTCTTAGATTGTTCTCATTGTGTTCCATTTCATCATCTCCCTTCCTTTGGTGTTAACCCCCGAGGCTCGCGACCTCTTACGATTTGGCAAATGGATGTAACTCATATTGCAGAGTTTGGTTTCCTAAAATATGTTCATGTCTCAGTAGATACTTTTTCTGGAATTATGCATGCCTCTGCTTTGGCAGGAGAAAAAGGCCATCATGTCATCTCCCATTGCCTAGAGGCTTGGGCCGCCTGGGGCCTTCCATGCTCCTTGAAGACAGATAATGGGCCGGCGTACACTGGTCAACAATTCACCTCTTTCTGCTCCACTATGGGAGTGCAACTGGCTCATGGCTTACCTTACAACCCCCAAGGTCAGGAAATCGTGGAGAGAGCTCATAAAACGATTAAAGAACTTTTACAAAGACAAAAAGGGGAATAGGAGCAAGCCGCACTCCTAAAGAGCGTTTGTCTTTGGCTCTTTTTACCATTAATTTTTTAACTTTGGATGCACATGATAATTCTGCGGCTGACAGACATTGTTCGCCGCCTGCCCCCCCTTTTCTATTTCTATTATCAAACAGTTCAAAAGTGATTTTAAATTGTTCTAATGACAATATTACCTGCCTGCTTTCAGAGTGTTGGAACGGTAGTGAATCTGTTGCTGTGATTGTAAAAGTACCCACCTTTGTACCTGTCCCAGTGGAGGTCAATCCAGATAATTTTCCGTTGGTGCACCTCTTCAGAGAAAAGAGAGACTTTGGCATTACCGCAGCCATAATAACTGCTATTGCTGTCTCTGCTGCTGCAGCCACTACCGCTGCTCTAGCCATGACCAATCAAGTTCAAACAGCAGAAACCATTAATCAAGTTATTCAACAAACTGCACAGGTACTGGAATCCCAGGGCCGCGTTAACAGACATATCCTATCAGGGATCTTGGCGGCGAATCAAAGGATAGATTTACTACAAGTACAGTTGGATGAACTTTTCAACATTGCACAAGTTGGATGCATTGGGAATCATAAACACATGTGTATAACTCCAGTAAGATATGAAGAAGCAAAGAATCAAAGCCACTTGATTTCCGCCTTTCTTGCAGGCAATTGGTCCCTAGAAGCTGAAAAGATGATGACTCAACAATTATTGCAGATTGCGATTTTAAATGACACCCGTGTTAAACCTGTTACTTTGAGTCAGTTCTCTAGCTGGCTCACCTCTGCCTTTAGTTATTTTAAAGAATGGGTTGGTGTGGGGATCTTTGGATGTATTTGTCTTGCAGGTATTTGCCTTTGCCTTTGGTTTATTTGCAAGCTAAGAGTGCGTCAAGCACGTGAAAAGGCGGTGTTAATTCAGGCTGTGTTAGCCATTGAACAAGGGGTGTCACCTTCTGTGTGGTTGGCTAATCTGGCACGGGAATAAGTGACATTTTTAGTATATCTCTGTTAGAGTTAAAATTATCATTTACGCTAGGTGTCTGCAGGGTACTGCTATAATTACTATATACTTTTCTTTGAGGACTGTGTATTTGCATCCTGGGGATTTCTTGTACTAATTAAGGCTTCTATTGTCTTGTAACTTCCACTTTTGATCTTGAGCTATAACAATGATGTTGGAGGAGAGAACTGTTACTGTATGCCTTGTGTTCATTATGATGCCCCTGTATTGTGCAGCATTGGCAAGTAGGGTGATGTGTTTTCCTACCTCAGGCCTTTGCAGTTGCGTAAGCTGGATAAGCTCCCCCTAGTATGGTTTTCCATACCGCTATGTCTTCATGGACACAGGATGCGAGGCAAAGCACTGCACTTGAGAGTTTTATTTTTGAACCTCAAGGAAGGCATGCCCTATTGCATGTGGGTTTGATGTCCACGTCCCACCCTACGAAAAAAGGCATCGGCTTAGGTGATGTCAGGTCCGGAGAAGGCGCCATTCTGGGATTGACGTTCACTGCCACTTTTGCACAGTAGGATAGGGCCTCTACCTTCACCTGTGTTCATAAAATAAAGAAGGGGGAGCTGTGGTGAGCCGCCTCGCCACCATGATAAGATGGCGCTGGCTTCCTGAAGTGCTTTCTAGGTAAACAAGCCCATATTTGGTTGAGCTAACTGTTGCAAATGGGAGCACCTATGAACATAGGCCAAGTGGCAGGAGTAGATTGGCTATTGCAAGAGTATAAAAGTGTATGAATTCAGCTCAAGAGGAGAAGAAAAACCATGGTTTTATAATATTAAGGTCCTGATTAAACTGCTGAAGGAAGATTCCTGTGTCGTGATTTCTTGCGGGCGAGGGACACGACACTGAAGCACTCCAAGTCCAGAATACGCTAAAGGCAAGAATGGAGCAGAGTCAGGTGGGCAGGGGCCGGGCAGAGGGTGGTCCTCCAGCCCCTCCATCACCCCATCCCAGAGCAGCAGCCTCTCTGCTGGGCCCCCAGCAGGCAGCAGCCAAGCACCCACCCCACGTCCCTGGGACTGGGCACAGGAGCCCCAGAGTCACACTTGGAAGAGCTTCACATAGGGTGCAGGGTAGGTAAGACCACAGCCCATCCAGGAATCTCCCCATGAGAGGCACAGAAGCTTCTGGAAGAACAGAGGAGGCGAGGTCCAGGCAGGAACACAGCAGCATTCTGTGAACGCCATGGTGAGCTGGGCACAGGCTGCAAGCGTGGAAGGCTTCAGGGAAACAACCCAGGTGAGGGGCCACCCTCTGCCCATGCCAAGCCTGCATGGCCGGGTCCCTCTGTGCAGTGGCCCGAGTCCACACAATCTTGCAGCAGCACCACACCATGGGACAGCATCTGCCAGCATCCTGGGGCCAGGGCACACCCTTCCTCACTGGAGGTCACTCATTCCAATGTGGATGGAGAGTCTGGCACCCGTGACCAGGACAGGCCGCCCTGACCCCATGAAGTCTCATGGGGAATGTCTTCCATACAGCAGGCAGGGAGCAGGGCAAGCAGGAGAGCTGAGCCTGAGTAGGCGCCCCCCCAGGGGGGTTACAGAAGGCCAAGACTTGAGGACTAGGAAGGTCCCACCCACAGCTGTGGTGGACGGAGTGGGGACAAGGCATTCCAAGTTCCAGAGCAGGTTCTGTGGCCCTCGAGTTGGCCAGGGTTCCTAGAACTCCCAGCTCGCTATCATGAGTGACCTGCAGAGGCATTAGCTGCACAGAGGCAATGAGGAAGGGCTCGCTGTCCCTTCAAACAGGAAATGAAACCAGGCCACAGCATTGTGTGGGGGCGGGGTGGACAGGGTGAGATAGCTGGTTGTTTCCATTTCCCCAGTTGGGTTACCTTTCATTTGCATTCCAAATCCCCTGCCCCTGCCCCCAGTCTAAGCAGAAATCTGTGAGGAGTCTTCCAGGAAAGTGTTTGTTCTTTTAATCAAAAAAGTGAAGGAAGCTGCAGGTCCTCTCCCCTTCCCCTTTCTTTTGCCATTAACTCAGATGTGATGTCTGGAGCTTCAGCAGCCATTTTTTTACCTTGAGGGAAAGTCCAAGAGAATCATAAAGACATAGGAGTTGCTGAATCCATAGCAACTACCTCCCTCCAGATTCTTCATTATATAAGAACCATGACCTCATTTGTTTAAGACATGTCGGCTTTTCTCTTACTTGCTCTCAAAAGCATTTCTTGAACTGCTACGTGGAGTAAGATTTGGGGACTGAGAATGGCTGAATATCGATATGGGTGACTCTGAATTCAAAACAGAAACCTTAAGATTCCAAGATGAAAGTGATCCTTTGATTGTCAATTGAACCTACATGGACATATAAGTCATAAATGGCCTGAGACCCCATCTGTCCTAGAATTAAGACTTGAAATATGTGCTGGGCAGAGCGTTCCAGGGCCATGACTTGGGACTCTGGCTCCAAGAGTCCAGTGTCTGGGCAGTCCCTGTCCTGCCTAATCTAATCTAATCTGGGCTTGTGGGAAGCCTGATGTCCGCACAGGGGCAGCCCCAAAATCATCCACCACTGTGGCAACATCAAGGCCGAACCCAGCTCCCTGCCAGCACCCAAGCCAGGAGGACCTGCAGTCAGTGAACATTTGCTGGGTGGACAGCTGCTTGCTGTCCTGCTGCTGATGGACAGCAGCTAGTGGCCCCTGACTGCTGTCTCCTCTGCTGCTGCCCAGTCAGGTCATTCTGCCCCTGGAAGATTCCAGATGTGGTGCTAGCACTCAAGATCAAACCCAAGTCAGTGGTAGAAGCCGTGAGAGGCATGGAGACCCCAGGTGTGGACTTAGTTGGCTTCCTGGCCTGGCCTGGAGCAGCCTGGGCCCCAACCCTGAGGGATCCACCTCCCCTCCTAAGGCATAGGGAGAGCTGGCGTCCACATGTTCACCCCTGAGAACTGGATTCGGTTGTAAGGAAAAGAGAGAAGCGAGGGAAGTATCTCTTGAGTAGGAACTCGGGCACGAAGGATCCCCAGCGGGATGTCCCCTGCATCGCTGCCAGCAGTCTTGAGGCCGGGAACAACTCCACCGTCCCCAGAGACTGGAGAAACAGATGGAGCAATTGCCGGGCTCCTGACACTGCTCGGCCATGGAGGGAAGCCCCTGCCAACCACGAGGCAGGGACAGACACACCCACTGGCACCCACGGAGGGAAAGAGCCAGGGCCAAAATCACTGAGTGCCCCTCCCAGGGGAGTCTGAGGGGAGAGGTGGTCAGCTGGGGGTGGAGCGCTCCCTGGTGGTGAGTGACTGGCTCCAGGGTGCTCCTGGGTAGGAATTCATCCCAATGTGCACCTTAGCCAAGTGCTACCTCTGCCTAAAACCGGAAGGACACGACACATGCCTGGGGGCAAATCCGCTTTTGAAACCTGTCATCATTCCTCCTGAGCCTGGCCATTCCTGAGGTCCCCAGGGATGTACTTAAAACAGCCCTGGCCATACCCCATCCCCAAGAGGCTCCGGAAGCCCCGCCTGGGACGTGGACCTTCTGAGGGCCACAGGGCTGGGGCTGCTGTTCCAGTGAGCAAGCCACGGCTCTCTGTGGGCCACAGCTGAGGCCTGGCCTTGACCTCCCCCAACACCAGGCCTTCACTCTTCTTTGTTCAGGAAGACAAGACTCCAGAAATGGTTCAGTGTTGGGATCTTCTCTAGCTCTAAGAAATGTCAAGGAAAAAGTAGGCGTAGACCTCGTTCAGGGAAGAAAAGGCTTTCTGGAGAAGCTGGACCTCAAGCTTAAGCAAGTGGAGAGGAGAAGGATAAGCAATCTGGTGAGGAAGGGCATTAATGGAGGCTCAGAGGCAAGAGGGCTCAGGGGTGTGAAGGGTGCTAGCAATCTCTCAGGGCCCAGCCCAGCTCAGCCAGGACCCCCTCCTGGACTGTCCACTGCCTCCTCCTCGCCTCACACAACCTCTTTACATACGTCACTCAGTTGACAGGTTGCCCCTCTGCATGTCTGACTTCCTGTGCAACCTTAAGTTCCTTCATTATCATGATTGACGTCACTAGACCACACAATGTCAGTTCAGTTTCTGGGGTGGACAGAGGCCCTGGGGCTCCTCTCTCTGCCTCTGCACCTGCTCCCTTCCTCTCCGGTTTCCATGAGAGTAGGAGGCACTGTCTGGCAGAAGACCCGATGTCTGGGGAGGAAGCGACTGGGTGTGGCCCCTGCCCCATGACCAGAGCTCCTGACCACCCATTTGCACAGTGACGATGTGTCTCAAATTTTTTTTGACTCTTTGGTGAGGAGGTTTTTCAGGTTTCTTTTCCTAATCCGTTTCCTCCATGAATCTAGTACCACAGAGACCCAGGGGACCTGTTGTGTCGTATTTATGCTTGTGCTTCACACACAACAAGAGTGACACGGGCCTCCTGTCCTAGGAGACAGCCTTCGCCCTTTGCAGGGGTGTCACGGACCTTTCAGAGAAGGCCTGAGCTCAGGTGCTGGGACGCCTGCCTCCTGGCCTCTCCCAGGCAGAGGGAGGCCCAGTGCTTGACTCTTCTCCCCAGGGTCTCCTGACTGGCACTCTCATTCCCTTATTGAATCCTCAACTACTTTTTCTTCCTGGTGGAGCTTCAGCGACTGTGCCTGGACCACAGCACAGGAATGTCCTGGAATGTTTTGGAAGTGAGGAGAGTTGGGAGTCATCCTTAGAGCCCCGCATGGATAGCCCCTCTTGAGGCTGGCCACCCTGCATCCCTGGAGCCCAGCTGTGAGGGCCTCAACTCCCCTGGGCAGGGAAACCTGTCAGATCCCATTCCTTCCAGGGCCCACTCAGGATGTGTGCCTTCCCTGTGGCCCATGAGGGTGGTTCTCGGCATCTTTTCCTCACGGGGCACCTCTGCTCTCATGCTGGACTCCTAGTCTTGACAAGGTCACCAGCTCACTCTGATGACTGGGAAGCCCTTCACTGCCCACGAGCCATCATCTGCCTCTCTTCTGGTCCTGCAGGTCTCTCCGTTTTCTCTCTGTAATCAGCCCACTAATGGGTGTCCCTCAAGCCAAAGGTTCACTCACCGGATTTGTTGGGGCCCTGGAGCAGTTGGGAGCTTCCTGGGGAGACAGCGGGAGAGGGCGCCCCCTGGCGAGCACGCTCAGCCTCGCCCCCAGGACGCAGCAATTCACTCTGGTCCAGCCTTGCACACCCTCCTCAGCCAGGGCCAGCCTTGCAGGCAGTTATGGGTGCACAGCTTTAGCAGGAAGTTCTCAGGGTGTCCAGCATCTCGGTTACTTGAGAAAACCCTTGGCCAGCCCGTCCCTGTCCTAGTGACCAGCCCCATGCAAGACTCCCCTGAGTTCCACAAAGCAACTTTTTTCATATTTTTCCACGTTCCCTGCTGATCTTATGACCCTGAGGGGTGGACATGCCTCAGCTACTGCCCAGCAGCCTGACCCAGCCATATTCCCTGCCCAGTGGCTGCGCTGACCTCATCCCACAAGCAACCCCACCATGCTCTGGGTGGGGCTGGATGCTCCCAGCCCCCCGCAATCCCTCCAGGGAGTCACAGCCCAGCCAGTCACTGACTCTCGGGATCCTTGAGGGTCTTAAAATACTAAGGGTCTTGCAGGATTTTTACCTATGTGGGTCATACCTGCCAGTACATGCTGTTTTAGAAATTAAAACAGACGTTGGAGAATATTACATTTATCTTAAAAGCAACAGTTAAAAACTCATAACATACTGACATATTTTATGGAAACTAATAACATTTTTCCTAAAACAAAAAAATCAAAATTCAATGAGAAGGATGGTGTTACTTTATGTTTCTGCGCGTCGCCGTAATATCTGGTTTAGTAGAAAACACTTGGTTCTCAGATGCACTTCCATATGCTGTTGGATGCAGTCTGTCGCTCTGGTTGAGGGAAATCTGGAAATGCAATAATCATAGGACAGGGCAGGGGAGGACCCTGCAGGTCTTCCAAAAGGGTCTGAGGACCCTGGGGGTCCCAGAACACCACATGGGGATCTGGGTCTCCGAGAGAAGCAGAGAACAGGGGTCTCACCTGTCCTGGATAATGACTGCTCTGGTTGGCAGGAAAGCCAATGTCCACCTGGGAAGAGAGCCATCCTCAGACACAGGGGTGTGCATGGACGTCACCCCTGGGCTCACCAACCCTGCAAAGCTCGCCTGTCCCAGACATCCAGGACTGCATCTAGCAAGAGCTGATCCCATGGATGCAAAGTCACACCAGAGCTAATTAATAAGGAGAGCAGCAGCCACGATTTGGGGGCAGACTGGGGGGTGGCTTTATGCTGAGCGAGACTCTGCAGTCCACTTCACACCCATTATCTAGGACCCTCCTCCGAGGAGTCCACCATGCTGTCATCATCTCTATTTTAGATACAGAGAAACTGGGACCCAGAGAGGCAAAGTCACTGTTTACTAATTCATATAATTTTCCCTACAGCCTACAATACATTGACTGTGCCCATGTTACAGAAGAGGAAAACCCAGTGACTCCGGAGGCTGAGGCAGGAGGATCTGGAGTTCAAGGCCAGACTCAGCCACTTAGTAAGACCCTAAGAAACTTAGCAATACCCTGTCTCAAAATTTAGAGAGAGAGAGGTTAACAAACGTGCCTAAGGCCATGCCATACATGCAGTACTGGATGAGGATCAAAAAGCTGTGCACACTTTTTAAATCATAGTATCCACATGGAAAATTCTGGAAAAATGGATACCAAACTCCATTAGCAGTGGTTACTTGCCGAGTCCAGAAGATAACTGTATCTGGCCTTGGTGACCCGTTTCTTGTAAGATTTGAAATTTTAAATCAGTAAAAAAAATAGATTTTTAAAAAAATATCTTTGCTTGCCAACCTGTGGAACAGGTCCTGGGCATGTATGTGTGAAGCAGGATGGGAAAGAAACTTCCAGAAAGCCACAGGTGGGGTGGGGGCAAGCACTCCCTGGGCACAGTAGGCTGGAGAGTCAGATGGTGCTGGGGTGACAGGTAACTGCCTGTGTCCTGGGATCCTCCAGGTGAGCACTGACAGGTGGGGGCCTTTGGGGCACCTCCCCAAAATGCCCTTCAGGTGCCTCCAGCCCTGGAGCTGCTGGGGTCCCAGCTCGACCCTCCTGGCACTACCCAGCGAGTGTGAACACCCTACCCCAATCCTCTGAGTTCACAGGACGGGAGAGTCTCATTTCCACACGGGCGACAGCCTATCTGTCGGTGGCTGGGGGTCTCCTATTTTTTTTCCTGAATGATAATTATCCCCCAACATTTTTTTTTTGTAGCCAAGAATGAACCAGGCAGAAAATTATGTGGTGAAAGAGAAGGGAAGATAATTTCCCTGCGTTGTGACATTCTCACTTGTCATCTGTCAGCAGGAGAAGCAGAGAGGTGGCATGAGGGAATCAATTTCAGTGCCTTTTCCAGCGGCTAGAGGCTGCCCACTTCTCTGGGTTCCTGTTCCCTGCCTCCATTCTGGAGATCATCTGATCTCTCTCTCTCTCTGCCTCTGTCCCCAGGTCTCCTTTCTGAGTCTGACTTCCTCTCATAAGGACCCTTGGGATTTTGATGCACTCAGAGAATCTAAGACGGTCACCCCACATCAAGGTTCTCAATCACATCTGCAAAGTCTCTGCCACCTCAGGTGAGAGAATCCTTGGTCCTGGGGGTCGGGATGTGGCCATTGGCGGGAGGCATTATTGAGCCTAGCTCACATGCTCAGCCTGGATGCAGGAAGGTGCCTGACCCATGGGACCTTAGGGTCAGTGGGTGGTTTAAAAGCCACTCAAAATGCAGGGCTCACAATAGCCACCACTGATTCTGTTCATGACCCTGTGAGTTGACCAGTGAGGCTCTGGAGGGGTCCAGTGGGCTGGGCCTGGCTGGGCTGGCCAGTGTGTCTGCAGGCAGCTGGCCAGGTGGATGGTGGCCGGGTGATCCCAGCCTCGCTCGCATGCCTGGCTGGCCGACAGCAGGGCCACCGGGGAGACGGGGCCGAGGGACTCTTCTCCAAGGCCGGCTCAGGCTTCGTCACTTGTGGGCATCAGAAGCTGCAAGGACACTTTTGGCTGTGGCAACATCAGACGGGGGGACGCTGAGGTCAAGGGTTCAGCCTCAAGGTGGTTGAGTGAGCTGGAGGGAGAAGCGCTTGTCCAGGAGGGCAGGGAGCAGGCCATCAGCCCTGCCTTCATTCCGAGGGTCGGATGCCATGGTCCTTCCTAGAGCCGGTTCATCGGAGTCCCCAGAGCTGCCCTCTTTCCTCCCTGTCCCATGGCGAGATGTGGTGACAGTCCATGTGGGCTGCTGTAACAGAGCACCACAGGCTGGGTGGCTTATAAATCACAGGAATTCTTTGCCCACCATGCTGGAGGCTGGGAAGCCCAAGGTCAAGCTGCCCTCAGAGTCGGTGTCTGATGCAGCTGCTTCCTGGTTCACAGATGGCTCCTTCCAGTTGTGTCTTCACATATTGTGATGATCAAGGGGACTCTGGGGTCCCTTTTATAAGGGCATTAACCTGCTTCCAGACAGCCCCACCCTCACGACCTCATCACCCCAAAGCCCCTGCCTCCTGAGGCCGCCCCATTAGAGGTTAGGATTTCAGCACCAGAACATGAACATTCTGGTTGTCACAGGCAGCAAGGGTGGGGCTGGGTGAAGAAAGGGCTGGGGCTGGCAGAGAAGGCTCCCTTCTTTTTGCCCCCTCCCTGGTGACTAAAGGACATTTCTCTATTACAGTTGGGGTGGGGATCTAGTGGGACAGGAGGGGTCTTTTTGCACAGGATTGGAGCTCCACTCTCCAGGAGGATTTCCATCTTGATAGAAGCTGCTGTGGTGGACATTCAGCCAGAGGAAAGACGGGAGCTGGGGCACTATCTCATCCTTGAATCTGGGTGGGCTCCCAACTCTGTCATAACCAAGAATGTGGAGTAGGTGATGCTCTGTGACCACATGTGTGGGTCCCTGAGCACCCATCTGGGAAGTCCAGTGACCAGATTCCACGGTGCTGAAGAGGCTATGGGTCGATGTTTCCACTGGCAAAGCAGAGAGCAGATCAACTGCCAGCCAAGAGTGAGCCAGCCTTAGTCCATCCCCGCCAAGTCCCAGCCTGTGACTGCCACCGCATGCCAGAGCCCCAAGGGAGAATGACCCACATGGGCACTTCCCAGATTCCAGGCCCACAAAACCCTGAACAGACTTCAATGGGTGTTTTAAGCCACTAAGTGTTGGGGGAATTTCTTACCCAGCAATAGGAACCAGCTCATGTTCCCAGAACTAACTATGCAGAGGTCGCCTCTGGGAACTTGGAAAAAAAAAAAAAAGCTGATTCCTGGGGTTCACCCCCAACCTTTGACAATCCACATCTGTGGATAATGCGTGAGAAGCCATATCTATGAACTGCCCCCAAAGGTGAGAGGCAGGGTGAGCTCGGGAAGTTGAGGTTGTGGGAAGACTCCACTCTCCGAGCCTCTGTCCCCTGGGAGCAGAGCCACGGTGGGCTGAGGATCAAAGAGGATGGTCTGGAAGAAGTCTCCAGTGAGTTCAGAGCCCTGGGTATCGGAACAGATAACTCTGAAGGAACAGAGTGGGTTCTAGTGCCAGTGTCCTGGGTACAGTGTGGGACTCCATCACTGTCACCATTGAATGGAGGGCCCCAAGATACAGCTGCGTCCTGACCCCTGGGACCTGGAAGGTGACCTTATCTGGAGACAGAGTCTTCACAGATATAATTAAGGATCGCAAGATGAGATCATCCCGGGAGTAAGTGGTCCCTAAATCCAGTGACGAAGAAACAGAGAAGACACCAGACAAGGGAGAGGCCAGGTGCAGACAGGGCAGAGGGTTCAGGTGCATGATCACAGGTCGAGGAGCATCTGGGCCACCGGGAACTGGAAGAGACAAGCGAACATTCTCCTCAGAGCATTCAGAGGCCGTGTGGTCCTGACAATGCCTTGGTTTTGGACTGGCAGCCTCGGGAACTATAAGACATCAAGTCACAGCAACATACACAGTGCCTGTGACTTCCGCCAAGCTGAGAGCAGGCTTCTTCAAACGGGTCCATCTCCCTTCAGGCTCCCATGAGGCCCAGAGCCTGATCTTCAATCTTGGGTGGTATGTCCACAGCACCATTTCTGAGGCAGGAGCCGGGCCAGGCACAGAGTCCCGCAGACCCAGGACCCAGAGTCTGGCAGGGGATGCAGACTAGCACAGGGACAGGTGGGCCTGCTCTGAAGAGGCAGGATGGTGCAGCTCTTACTCCCCTGTGCTCCAGGACCTGCCCGAGCTGGGCTTCTGGCTCTCTTGTTCCCTGTGTGACCCTGGGCAAGTCACACAGCCCTTCTGTGCTTCTGTTCCCTCATCTCTAAATTAGGGACAATACCCATGCCTGCTGCAGAGGGTGGAATCTGTGCAGATTAATTGAGGAAATCCCGGAAAGTACCGAGTGCCAGGTGAGGCACAGAGCAAGGCTGGCATGGGTGTTTGGGAGCATCCAGGCCTGGAACAGCTAGGGCGGAGGCCAGGGAAGAGGAGAACAGAAGCTTTGGGCGGCAGAGGGCTCCATCAGGCCAGAGCTGGAGAACAGAGGGTTCCAACCTAGTCTGGGTCACAGTCCGAGTGGGAAACCCATCATCAAACAGTTGCACATGCCTACCAAATTCCATTCCAGCCTTCCTGGGAGTCTGGGCGTGGCATTTCCCAGTTGGGCCCTGAAGACTTGGGACCAGTGATTCCTTGTGGTGGGGCCATCCTGTGCCTGGCAGAGGGTGTAGCTATACCCTGGCCCCACCCACTGGGTGAGAACCGTGCCCTGAAGCATCTTCAGGTGGTCTGGTGCAGCTGCCTAGGCATGGGCAGGTGTCCTGGACCAGAGCCCTGCTGACTGACATACACACAAAGAACTTGCTAGAGACAAGCCCCAGGTCTCTGCAGGGCCGTGGGCTCAGGGCCGGCATCCTCTTCCCCCCAGTGTGAGGCTGGTCCTTTGCCTCTGTAGGTCCTGGACTTCCTGGGTTGGCCCCAGAACAATGTGGGAACAAAGCAGTGGGGTGAGGACACAGCCTTCCTTGGCCACACCTGATCCATGTGCAAGGCCCCAGCAGCCAGCTGTGGTCATTGCTGCCCAGCTCAGGACTCCTGACTTTGCTCTGCAGCCCAGGGGCTGGCAGAGGTCTGCCCATCGGCACCCCTGCCCTCTCTCTTCCCAGGGAAGAGAGGGCCCCCAGCACCCCTGCCCTCTCTTCACAGGTGCAGGGGCCCGTCGCCCCCTTCCCCTCTCAGCCTCTGCTTCCCATAATCCACTTGACACAGGTGGTCAGGTGGCTCTTGGATGCTGCGTCTGCAACCCTTCCCTAGCTCCGCGCTGGTCAGAGGCCTCAGAGCCCCCTGAAGGGCGACTGGTTTCTGCCAGCTCTGACATTCCAGGTTTTATGACTGGGAGACACTTGATGTGATCCAGGCCATGTTTGAGTGGGTGTCATGAACCAGGCCATGACGGGTTTTACGGGCTCCTCCAAGGGTCCTGCATGAAGAGGGAATGGACCCTGGCCCCCTGTTCTGATTCGGGTCCCCACGCAACTGGAAGGAACATCTCCAGGTTCCATGACTTTCTCAACTGAGGCACCCGGGGCCATCCCTATCCCCATTTTATAGACAAGGGAATAAACATAAGCTAAAGGCAGGGACCATGAAGTCAGCAGGGCCAGCCTGGCAGACTCAGGCAGACTGCTTGCCCCCGCTGAGCTGTGTCTGAACAGGAAGGCGGCGGGTCCCTGGTAAGCGACACTGACCGCCTATGGTGGGCTCTGTGCTCAATACTGGGGGTCAGTGCTGTATAGACAGGGAAGAGGGCCATGTGGCCAGGGTCTGCATTCTGCAAGGAAAGGGGGACAGGCCTCAGCAGGCTGGTGAGTAACCCTTTCAGATGGGCTGAGGGCCAAGCACCTGCTTAGGGATCAGGTCTCTTTTTGCAGTCCCTGCTGCCATGGACCCAGGCAGGAGGGGCGGTGGACAGATAGCAGGTGACAGCGGGACATTTATAGTTCTGATGATCCGATAGGGAACCTGGTGGAGGCTGGTGGGGGCAACAGACGGGTTGGCAAGTTTGATGGTACATGGGGTCGATAGGATCTAGATGGCTCAGAGACAGATGGCTGTAGAGGCAGCAGCCACACCACGGAGGGCCCAGGAGGTAGGTAGGGGTCACGCTAGGCAGCAAGGCACCTGGCATGGTGGCGGAGGGCGGGGGATTTAGGGTAGGTGTGCATTAAAGGTGCAGTGGGAACAGAGGGGTCAGAGGTGACAGGGGAGGAGGGAGAGCTGGCACTGGCTGTCACCCTCTGTCCTGGCCTCTGTTTCGACCTCCCTGGCAACCTGCCCCCTCTTCTTGCTTCTATCCTGCCTCTGCAAGACCCTCCCACCCCTGCCCTTCCTTCTTCCTTCCCCTCCCTCCTTCCTATCCCTCCCTCCTGCTGTTGCTCAGGAGGGTCTTTCTGTCCTGTTTCTCCTCCCCCAACCCCTCCCCCTTCTCTGTGACATACAGTACAGCTGTCAGGACACGTCCTAGGAGCTTTACATCTATCTGCGTCCATTCAGTCCTCACACGTCCCTGGGAGGCAACCATCACCTCCGAGCCTGGCCACTCTCCAGGGGCCTTATTTGTGCTGAGGCCCCGGATGCCCACTCTCTGTTTTCTGACTCAGAGTATGTCATGGTTGTTAATGGCAACAGTGACCTGTGGGGTATTTCCTCTTTTCTAAGTGCTTTATGTCATCACCAGAGTCCTCCAAGGACCCCCTGGGAGGCAAGCACTGTTGCCCCCACTTTGAAGCTGAGACCCAGAGGCTAAATGACTTGGTCCAGGTCACCCACTGGTAAGATAGAGCGGAACTGGACACTGTCCCTCTGAGCCTCTGCAGGAGGGAGTCTGGTGCCTAGTGAGGGCCAGGATGAGGGTCCTGGAAGCATTTCTCTGGGGACTTGCTCAGGGCTCGGCCTGGATAGCCCTCCCCTTCTCTCTGGCTCTAACCTCAGTTTCCCTCTTCCCTCTCAACAGCTCCCATCTTTCTTCTCTCCCTTCTTGTCTCCCGCCTCCCACCCCTTCCCCACCTCTGGCTCAGCTGCATCCCTCATGGGTACATCTTGGCCATCTCAGTGGCCCTCAAAGACCAAGGTCCTCTCTTGTCATGGGAACGTCAAAGTCATGCTGTGATCATTGCCCACACACAGGTCTTCTCTAACGAAACCCCCAATTCTGAGTAACTGATATTCCCTCTCTGGGAACTTCCCATTCTCTCATCCTCTGATGTGGAAGGTGCCTGGTGGCCATGTTGGGGCCAGGGGACTCTGCCTCCCAGGCTGCTTGGATCAGGTTAATCACTGACCCGAGGAGGGCCAATCAGACCCTCTCTTGCACAGGTTTGGAATGGAGAATCTAAACTTCTTTCATTAAAACAATTTTTTAAAACATTATTTGTCACCTAAAATACTTGTATTATTTTTAAATTATGTAAATAATTGCATGCTGATTGTTAGAAAAAGGAAATCAAGGCAATAGAAAAAAAATAGATGGACTGGACCCCACGTCCCAGTGTCAGCCACACGCAGGGGACCGTTCATTCTTGTTCCTCTCTGTAAACTCACTCGCGCCTGCGAACATGCGTCATTGTATATAGATCTCCTTTGAAGTGACTGGGCTCATCACGCACGAGTTGTTTCTAACCCCATCAGCAGTTTCCTTGCCATGGAGAACAGGGTTTCTTTCTTTCCTCCAGCTGCCCTCCCTGTCCTCCCTGGCCTTTGTCCCTCTTCTGTCCCTCACCCTCGCCCACCCCCTACCTAGCCCTGGTAACCAGCTCGTAATCTGGTGCATTTCCTCCTGTGATGAGCTGAATTGTGGTTCCTAAAAGAGGTCCATGTGGGACCTTGAATGTGACTTCAGTGTAGCGGGATCTTGGAATGCCAGGAGGGCCTGACATGGGGAGGTCATCTGGAGCATCTCACTGTCCCCAATTTTAATTTTCTTTTCTCACTAAGTTGCATGGAATGGCCTCGAACTTGAGATCCTCCTGCCTCGGCCTCCTGAACAGCTGTGATTACGGGTGTGCCACCACCATGCCCAGTGGAGTGATGCCAATTTCACCAGGAAGCTCCTTCTGAAAGGGAAGCAGGAGTCTACGTTAGGGGAGGAGGTCAGGTGACCGTGAAGGAGATTGGAGGCTGCAGTCTTGATCCCATGGAGTCTGAGGCCACCTCCAGTGGCTAAAGAGGCAGGGCATGAACTTTCCCCTGGAGCCCCCAGGTGCAGCCAGCCCTGTGAGCATCCTGATTCAACCCTGTGACACTCACTTCACATCCCGCTCTGGCTCCAGAGATTTCCAAAGGAGACAGCCAACATCTAATAACATTTTCAATGGGCCGACCTGTGTGCTGAGCGCTTTACAGACATTTTTATGGGGTGAGAGGGGGCGGATAAAATGAAACGCAGGGTTAATGCATTTCCTGAAATTGAAAATTCCATCCATGGGGGCTTTTTCCCCTCAACTTGTTAACAGCCACATGAAATGTGTTAAGTCGGCTGCTTCCCGGCTACTCCAAGGATGGTCCTTGGACTAGCACAGGCACGTGGTCCCCTAACATCCTGGTGGAAGTACAGACATGCCAAACGGGGATCCACATTTTAACAGGCCCCCGGGGGGACTGTTGTGCACAAGGAAGTGTGAGAAGCACTGATTACGAAACCTATGTCTGAATCATTAAAACACACAGGGACCAGGTGGGTGGGTAGAGGTATTTTAGAATCAAGGACACAGGGAAATTTCCATTTCAAATGAGGAAATTGGGGCTCAGAGAGGCAATGTTACTTGCCCAAGGCCACACAGATATGGAGCCAGAAATATTGCCCAGAAATCCAAGCGCCATGTGGCTGGATGCTTGGAAGAAAGGATTAGAAGTGACAGCAGCAGAGGAAGGGCTGAGGGAGGTAGTCCCCTCGACCCTCCCATGGCACCTTACCCCACCCCTCAAATAGAGGGTGTTGTGGTCGTTGAGAAGATGGACACATGGTTTCTGATGTTAGCATAAGATAGTTACCAAAGGCCGGATTCCTCCTGCCACCTTGAAAGACTGACCTTGCCAACCGATGACAGCCTGGCTGTGACTATCTCCAGGTTTTTTTTAAAAAAATAAAAGCATCCGCAGGGCTTCAATGCTGAGGATGCTGATGCACCACATTGTCATCACCAAGCGCGGCTGATTATCTGCATGGAAAAGCATCCCGCTTGTCATGCAGGTCGCAAGTCTGAGTCCTCCCTCCGAAAGGCCTCCCTGGCCCCACGGGCTTCGTGAATCCATCGTCCCTCCTCAGGCCCACATGGCACTGGCACTGTGCTCTCAGCCTGCTCTGGTTGCTGGCATGGACGATGTTGGCTTGACAGTGGTCTGTCTGTCCTGCTGGAATGCCAGCCCCTTATGGGCAGGGATCCGACCTGCAGTGTAGACTAGATCCCTGGTGCCAAGAGGGGGCCTGGCACACAGCGGGGTGCTCAGTGGGTGTTTGTTAAGTCAGTGAATGAATGACATGAATGACTGCCTTTGTCGGATGGGTGGGTGGATGAATAGATGGACAGATGTACAGATGGATGGTTGGATGGACAGATGGATGGAAGGATAGATGGGTAGATGGATGGGTGGATGGATGGATGGATGGATAGATGTGCGGATGGGTGAATGGATGGATGGGTAGGTGGGTGGATGGATGGATGGATGGATGGATGGGTGAATGGATGGATGGGTAGGTGGGTGGATGGATGGATGGATGGATGGATGGGTGGGTGGATGGATGGGTGGGTGGATGAATAGATGTACAGATGTACAGATGGATGGTTGGATGAACAGATGGATGGATAGGTGGGTGAGTGGGAGGGTGGATGAGTGGATGGATGAATTGATGGATGGATGAATAGGTGAATGGTTGGATGATGGATGGATGGATTATCGATGGATGGAAGGTGGATGGATAATGGATAGATGGATAAAGGGATGGATAATTGATTTAGGGATACATGGATGAATGGATGGATGGATGAGGATAGACAGAAGGATGGATGGATGGATTAATGGATGATTTTAAGCAGCCAGAGGGGTGAGGAAGGGTTCACTTTACTATATTTTGAACCTCCAAAGGAAAGTCTCCAATGTAAATAAAACCAGTTTAAAACATCATCCCCACCAAAATGGAAACAAGGCAAGTCTCACTATGAAAGAAAAAAATCTAACCAACAACCAACCAGCACTCACCTGGCAACAGTGGCTTGTCTTGATAGAAAACATGGCAGCCAGCCCCTCCTCTGGTGGTCTGCGTTCCTCCCCTGGGGAGAAGTCAGGCTCCCCTGTGGTTCAGAAGGCTGACCCTGAGCCTCTCTCTGCAGACTCTGCTGGCTCCAGGGGAAGCCTTACCCATCACTGGTTACCAGGCTCTCACAGCCCTGAGCTGGGATCATTGTCAGCCCACGGAACATTCTTGTGCAAATTACAGAAGAGTGTCCTACTGCCCAGGTGTGTGGCCTCTCAGCAGGCCCCTCCCTCCCTGTGTCTCCTTCACCTGGCACTTCTGCACAGGTTCCAAGGCCCATTCGTACATGGCACTCTTGTCTGACCCGCAGGACTGGCTTGTTGGAGTCACACAGGGCATCAGAGCCATGGGTGGCCTTGCTGCACTTGGGTCCCACCTGATCTCTAGGACTGTCCAGTCATCTCTTAAGCAAAGCCCAGCAGGTTGGAGGAAGGCCGTTCTCATCTCCCACACTGCCAATGCAGGAGTCTTGCAAAGGGCTCTCGGGCCAGCCACTTCTCTCTCGGTCATGTCTGTCTCTGGGCCTCCCTCTGTCTCTTTCCACCTCTTTCCCTCCTCCCTTCCCTCTCCCCTGTTTTCCTGTGTAGGTACTTGCTAGATAGAGCCTTCAGCAATGACAAGTCCCCAAACTCCCACATGTGGCCTCCACCAGGTGGCAGTCTGAATAGTGAGATGCAGCCCTTCCCTCTGCTCTGGAGACAGGCTTGCCCATCTCTGCTCACCTGAGGACTGTGGGCAGGCTTCAGGCTTCAAGGACAGTGCAGAGACCACAGCCCAGCCACACATAGCACGGGCATAGGACTTAGGAAGCTCTGGACCAGGTCTCACACTGGCTTAGCAGATCTGAGCTCAGGCAGGTGACTTGACCTCCTGGACACTCTGGTTCTGCTTCTGTGACTCAGGAAAGGTGCTCAGGCTACAGGTTGTCAGGGGGAGGTCAGGGCTGGCTGGAGTCGCTACATGAACAGAGCTCTTTGAAAAGTGGATGGGGGCTTGCTGGGGCGGATGTGCAGGCAGCTGGCCTCATCTAGTGACAAAGACATTGCTCTGAGTGCCAGAAGGCAGGGGGCCCTGGGTGAGGGGAAGTCCCGTGGGATGGGCACTGGGGCCCCTGGGGCTGGGACAGTCCCCTGTGGGTGGCAGGGTTGGTCCTCTGGGATTAGACACACTGCTGGGATATGCCTTGTCCTCTGGGGTCTCCTGACGAGAGGACCTTAGGGTTTGGATGTGGGGCAGGTGGGTGCTGGTATCAGCTCAAAGGGGGCCCTTGGACTGGGTGCCGGAGACTCAGCCCTCGCTGGAGAAGGGCGAGAAGCCCCCTGTGAGGAGTGGCTGTGGGGATGAGGAGCTCCAGAGGGTCCTTCACGTGTGGCTTCAAACTGTGGCAAGCACTTTGTAAACCGTAGAGTGCTGTCCAAGGGAGAGGAAGCTAGAGCATCAACTCTGGCTGGCCTGTCCCTGCCTGGCTCAGCTCCTGGGGGAAGGTGGCTGCTGGGCAGGCTCTGGCCAGCAGCTGGGATGCCAGAGGCTTGCACCTGGTGGAGGGCGGCCAAGAGCCCCAGAGGGCAGGGCAACAGTGCCCAGAAACAGCTGGTCCTGCGTGTCCTCTCCCAGGCCCAAACCCAGCCTTCTGAGCTGGTGCTCCTCCAGGTGTTTCCAGGGAGCACCCCTTGACCCAGAGCCACCTGCAGTTCTTTGGGGCTTGTTTTTGATACGCAGGCTTCTGGCCTCCAGAACTGCACCTGCTGAATCCCCCTCTCTAGGGGAGAAATCTGTGCTTGAACAAACCCCCAGAGGGGTCCTGACACCCAGTGAGGTCCACCAAATGCTGGGGAGCTGCGGAGCCCCATCGATGGCACTGCCCAATGTGGTGCCTGGATTGAGCCCCCAACGTATGCTGGTTGAACGAACCCCTAAAGGAACTGACCTGTTCCAGGCCTCAGTCTGCACCTCTGTGGAATGGGAGGCAGATGCAGGCCCTTCTAAGCATGAAGGTAGGCAGCGTGGGAACATTCCACATGAAACAGCATTAGAAATGAGAGGTGCAGAGGGCTGTGGAGGAGAGGGTGGAAGGAGAGGGAGGGAGAGACAGAGAGAGAAAAGGAGATGGAGGGAGGGAGACAGGGAAGGAAGGGAGGGAGAAAAGAAGAGGGAGAGGGCGGGAGAGATAGAGAGAGGGAGGGAGAGAGGGGGGAGGGAGAGGGAGGGAGGGAGACAGGGAAGGAAGGGAGGGAGAAGGAGGGAGAGATAGGGAGGAGGAAGGGGAGAGAGAGAGAAGGAGAGAGGTGCCCCACATTAATCAGCACCAAGGACAACAAGTTGTGGCCAGATTAGCTGATCAGGTGCCCCCAGAGCAGACCTGATGCAGGTTGGTGGGTGCAGGTGGTTTCCTCGGGAGGAAGGGGAAGGAGGAAAGGTGTTAAAGAGCAGTTACTGGCCTGGGAAGTCAGGGCTCCATTCCAGGGGACCCTGAAGACTCTCAGAGTTCCCCTCTGTGGGTCACTGCAGTTGGGAAACCCCTCTCCACCTCCCATCCTCGGGTGGCCACCAGGGGCCCCTGGAGGTAGCCCACCAGTGGCATCCCTGTGTGCCTTGGAGAAAGTGCCCCAGGAGTAAAGCGGGGTGTCAGGGATGCTGGACAGGGTGGCAGCTGAGGGTTGTCCAGTTCTCTGCCTGCTGCAGGTGAGTTCTGAGCTTGGTGGGGTGCAGCCTCCTCAGCCTCTGCCCTGTCTCCAATGATACCACCCTGAGCAGACCTGCCCTTCAGAAGCACCCCAAGTCTCCTCCAGCCACCACACCAACATGGTCCCCTTAAAAAGTGACCAGATTCGAACCATTGTAATGTTTTTAAGTGACATGTGCTGAATGAAACTGTAGGGAGGGACAGATAGAAGCAAATGAGAAGGGAATGAAGGAGGGAGGGAGGGAGGAAGGGAAGGTGGGAAGGAAGGAAGGAGAGAGTTGGAAGTACCTCCAGTTGTGCAGGAAGCTTTCACATCCATTATCTCATTAAAACCACCCCAAGGAATCCTTGCAATAAGTAACATTATCGACGTTTTCCAAAGGCAGGGAAACTGAGGCTCAGAGACATGACACCACTTGCCTAAAGTCACACAGAAAAATATTGGGCCAAACCCCTGAACTCCAAATCCTATGCTGTTTCCCACCTCTCTCCCACTGCCCCTCGTGACTCTTACTTATGTTGCAGGTGAATGTTCTTAGTCCTCAATGAAATCCCACCACTCAGGGCATCGCTGCAGACCCTCAGCCTCAGCACCTGCCAGAACTCGTCCAAAATGCAGCTTGCTGGGCGTGGTGGAGCACGCCTGTCATCCCAGCTACTTGGGAGGCTGAGGCAGGAGGATGGCAAGTTCAAGACCAACCTCAGCCACTTAGTGAGATGCTGTCTCAAAATAAAAATAAAGGGTCCGGGATGTAGCTCCGTGGTAGGGAGCCCCTGGGCGCAATCCCAGGACCAAGACAAAATTAGAAATTAAAACAGTGCAGAGGTTGGGGTCCCAGTCCTACTTAACTGGAATCCACATTTTAGCAAGATGCCAGGACTTGCGTGCTCAGGGTTGAGAAGCACTGTCCCCAGTGACTCTGGGGCACAGAGACGACTCTTCCTTTGATCTTGCTTACATTCCACAAGAGCATTTTCTTGATCCAGGTCAAATGCTGAAAAAATGAAGCAAGTGATAAGTTCCTCTGGGTCAGAGAGGGACGCTGTGTGGCTGACCGGCTGACTATGTGTCAGGCACCGGCTGGACCAGTATGTGCGTCTGGATGTGGCTGGCTGGGGCCGAGCCTGTGCACTTGGTCACGTGACTGGGTCTCTGTTGGGCACCAACTGTGTGCAGTGCATTGCTGGGGACAGATTTGTGAATTTGCTGGTCAGTGACCCAAATTCAGGGCTGGGTGGAGTGGGGAGCACCCAGAGAGATCAATAAGCAATTACAACAACTGTTATCAATAATAATACATGTTACTGGATGAAGCAGAGACAAGGAAGCCAGGCCTTCTAAGGGGTCCAGGCAGTGGCCAGCTGGCCCACATTGCCCACAGGTCCAACCCTGTGCATTATGGGTCACCTCTCTGCCTGTGGTGCCTGTTGTTTAGCATGTGTGCTCAATCAACCACTAAGAGCTGTGTGACCTCAGACAAGTCACTTAACCTCTCTGGATCTCAATTTGCTCATCTGCAAAATGATAAAAGTAGTGTACATCTCATGGGGATTTAGAGAGGACTGAATTTTGACCTTGCATATAGTGACATTCCTATGTCAACTGTCATTATTTACCTGCCCCTGTTTTTCCCCATCTCTGAAACCTGGAGGGCGGCCCACCAGAAGCTTGAGACCTGAAGGTTAAGCTCCTGACCCTCTGAATCACCATGGGCATTGCTGACGGCTCACTCCGTACCGCACATGACTGGAAGCATCTCTGCCTCTCTGCACCAATCCTCGGCGGGCAGAACTCGATGATTCCCATTTTACAGCCACAGAAACCAGAGCAGAAGCATTGACGAACCTGTCCAGGGTCACATGCTGGTTAGTACAGGATGAGGCTGGGATTTGATAGCCGACAGTCTCTGTCCTGAGCACCTGTCCCTGACCACCCTGGGGACTGCGATTCAATGAATGACAGGGAGGAAGGGGTGGGAGGGGGAGGACAGTGGAGGAGCCTGGGAGGAAGAAAGGGTGCAGCTGACCTAGGGCTTGTCAGGGGTGGAGGTAGGGAAGGCACCCAGCCTGGTGCCCAGCAAGAGCTCGGCACAGATTTGCAGGCACAATGACGACCACACAGGGACCCAGCCCAGCCGAGTGGGGAAACACAGGAGTGGAGGTGGGTGGGACCTGTGCCCGCAGAGGGTGTGACCAGTCCAATCTTGCGAGAAGCCTGGAAGCGAGACCCTCGTGTGCCGGGGTTCCTCCCGCATTCCCAAGGTGGAGCCCTGCAGGCACCAGGGTGGCAAGTTCACTGCCCATCCTGGGGACAGGTCAGGGTTCTTCAGGACCCCACAGTGTGGGGGGCCACACTGAGAGACTTTCCTGCAAGGCGGAGGCAGAGGCGGGGTTCCCAGCTCCAGCCCCAGTGTTGTCGCAGTGCCCCCCATGGGCCTGTCCTGGGCGTGGTTGGCTGGCACCCTCCCGGACTCCGGGTCCTGGGCCCTCCTGATGATGCTCAGGAAGGGGCAGAACCCAGCGTGGCTGCCTTCAAGGCGAGACGGTTTCTGGATGTATCGGTCAGGCTGTGCGGCAGGAATAGCAGCCCCCGATCTCAGAGCCCAAGAAGTGGGCGAAGGCTCCTGTCTGGCTAGGCTGTGTGTCCAGTGTGGTTGCTCAGGGCTACTCTCCTGGCTCAGGGCGTCAGGCGGATGGAGGCCCCACCCTAGGGAACATCCCTGGTTACTCTGGCAGGGGGTGGGGTGGAGAGTCACACTGCAGGCAGGACTTCCACCTGGCATGCCCGGCTTCCCTGCCCACAGCTCACTGGCCACAGCAACAAGGCAGGAGGAGGGCAGTCCTACCCTGTGGCTGCCACACAGACTCATGGGGCCAGAAGGGCTGCTGTGTGCACAGAGGAACTTTAAGAGCTGGCGGGCGAAGCTGGGGGCAGGGGGCTGGGTCAGGGCTCAGTCTAGGGCTGGACCAGGGTCAAGGCTCAGTCTATAGCAGAGTTGGTCTTTAGTGTGGGATTAGGGTCTGGGCTCAGCCTGTACCATGGGTAGGGCTTGCCTGGCAACAAGGGTCAGTCTCCAGTATGTGACTGGGGTCAGTACTCAATCTGGGACTATGGTGAAGGATCAGTCTGTAACTGGGATCAGGGCTCAGGACATAATGGTTTAATCTATCAGTCTAACTGGGTCAGGGCTCAGGCTGTAACAGGGTCAGGTTCAATCTGGAGCAACAGTCAAGGCTGACTTTAGAACCAAGATGAGGGTCCAGCCCTAGGCCAAGGTCAGAAGTCCCCTGTGACCTCTCGGCACCCACTTCCCAGACTGCCCTGAGGCCCGAGCCTCACCCCCAGGACCACTGACCCAGAGCTTGCATGTCAGCCTGACCCCCAGAGCCTGGCTCTCGCCCCGCGGTTTCCTGGGGAATGTGTGGCACTGCGCAACCTCCCTCTCTCCTTGGACAGCAGTTCAGGGTCAGCCCAGGGTGGTCTGGCGGTGGCCTAGGGCCCTGCGCTTCTCCACCTGCTCCTGCCTCCGTGCCTGCTGCTGCTCCGTCTGCTCCATCTGCTCGCCGGCACCCGCTCTCTGCCTTGGAGACAGCTCTAAGTCTCCCATGAAATCCACACAGTGTAAATACACAAAGAGCTCGTGCCTGCCTGCTGCTTATGTATTCATGAAATAGTAAATAAATTTTATGGGATAATTTGAAGGCTGCCAGGACACTGGGACATGAGAACCGGGGCCTAATGAGATGGAGGATCAGGGTGACACACGCACAATCAATCCGCCGCCTGGGCCACGTGCACGCGCCCGGCCCTGTGGTCGGGACCTGGCTGCGGAGACCCTTCCAGAAGTCCCCAGGGGTGGGGGCTGCAGTGGGGAGGCCCAGGCTCGAGGACCCGTGCTATGGACTGATGGCCACGTCTGGGAGGCCTGCGAGGAGAGGCAGACATGGCCTTTCCCCAACTCTGCTGGGAACTTTCCACGTGACCTTGAACCAGTTGTGCACAGAATTCTCCCATGGCTCTCAGAGAAACAGCCAAAGCCCGTCCTGGCCCCTGACTCTTTCCCTCCTGCTTCACTCCTGCCTCCAGCTGCCTGGCTGCTCCTTGTCCTCACCCCAGGGCCCTTGCCCTGACTGCTTCCTTCCTTCCTTCCTCAGAGCCAACCAGCTGAAAACCTGCTGTCCCTCTGTGGTGGCCCTGACCCTGTGCGCAGAGGCACAGTCAGCTCTCTGAGTACTCTAGGGTTGTTGTCCTGCAAATTCTCTGTCAAGAGTGTGGGTTGAATGACTGACTAAGGAGCCTTCGGGACTGACCTTGTTCTGGTTTTGAAAGTTTTTTATTGACACCTTCCCTGAGCCACGCCTGACCCTGGGCACCAGGAGCGTTCTGAGACCAGGTGGGATGGGTGGAGCCTGGGAAGTGGAGAGGGGACAGGGGAGGAATGTGGCCTGCACTGGCATGAGGGACACGGAGAGAGGTGTGACCTGGGGAAAGGGCCAGGAGGCAAGGCCAGCCTCCAGACCCCACAGTGGGAGAAAACAAGACAGGACTCCAGCAGCACCAGAATGAGCAGCCTGATTCTTTATTCATGTATTTATATGCGGTGCTGAGAATCGAACCCAGTGCTTCACACATACTAGGCAAGTGCTCTTCAACTGAGTCACAACACCAGCCCACAGCCTTTTTCTTCCAGGGGTACCTCTGAAACTCTCTTTAGGACTCACGAGAGTCTCAGGAAGTCCTTCTTGAAGCTAACCTGAATCCCACATGATGATCAGCCTGCTTCATATACATCTGGTCCAGATGGCACTTGGCATTTGGGATCTTACTTAGGATGCTGGAGTTAGACGGGTGCCCTGGTTCTACTACTCGTTAGCCAAGTGGCCTTTGGCAAGTCAGCCAATGCCTGAGCCTCAGTTTTCTCATCTGTAAAGTGGAAATGGCAAGAACTCCCTGATACCTGGAGTGATCATTCTAAGGATTCAACAGTCAGTCCTGGGAAAGCATTTGTCACCAGAGACAGGCAGCGAGGACAGGAGGGCTGTCAGAGGTCACTGCCGCTATGGGATGTTGCCCGGGTAAGTGAGATGCCACAGGCCAGCACCAGGGGCTACTCTGTCAAACCACGTGTCCGCATGCGTTTCCCGAGCAGAAGAAGGGACAGGTGCGCTGCTCTCGGTCCAGAGCGATCAACTAGGCGGGTGCAGGACCGCAGCTGAGCGGAGCAGGCGTGGAGGCGCCACTTGCCAAGCCCACCTGGTCCGCTGGCATCCTGGAGCACGGGTGCCTCTCTGGTCCACCCTGGGCCTCTCCCCAGCAGCAGCAGGTGGCGGGTGCCCCCTGCACCTACCCGCGCTGGGCCCGAGGCGGCCGTGGCTCCCAGGAAGCATGATGCTCGATGCTGATGAGATTTTCTCCATGCAAGCGCACCGAGAGCCTTTGGTTTCCACGTGTCTTCCTGGGCAGGAAGCAGGCCCTCTCTGGAAACCACACACCACCTGCGCACCTGCCTCCTCCCCGCACTCTGCCTCCCCAGGCTCCCCCCAGAGTGTGCCGCCCCTGCTCTGTGCGCCGCAGCCCCTGGACAGGGAGGCAGTCACACTCTGCCACCTTTCGGTCCTAGAGGAACTTCTCCAAAAGTCCCCAGATCTGCTGCCTCGCCAACCTGGAGAGGGCAGAGCCTGCAGCCTGGGTCCACAGGGCCAGCGAGACAGAGCCTCCACTGGATCTCTACCTCCACCCTCCCCTGTCTAAGTGGGCGGGGACCTCCCCTGCCCTGGTTCTAAGCTCATACAGATAGAATGAACAAAGAAGAGAGAGAGAGAGAGAGTGTGTTCAAAGCAAAGGACTGGGAGTTGTGGGGATCCTGGGTCTGCCACCTGCTTGGTGTGTGACCTTAGGTAAATGACTGTACCTCTCTGAGCCTCAGTGTATAACCCAGCTTCTGGAATCGCATAATGTCATTTCTACAATACCCCATTCATCATGGTAGCAGTTACCAGGGGCTGTCCAAGTTCAAGATGATGTGTCACAGAGCCTGCCACTCCAGGGGAGAAGAGCCAACACAGCATTGGAAAGTGATGCTGGCTTTGAAAATAAGACTGCCATGCTCAGGCGAGTGGAGGGCCAAGTCTCACCTCCAGCATGTAACTGGCCCCCCTTATCCTCTGTCTCTAAGGGGAAAAGAACAGCTGATAACAGTATTGACACATTGGACTCTCATGAAAGCAAAGCCCAGCCCGGATCTGCTTCACAAGACACACTCAGCAGATTGCAGAGGTGCTGATGTCCCCACTCTGCTCCACTCCCTCCCAGAACCTGGGCCAGGCACACAGTCAGTGCTCAATTGTTTCTTGGATGCACCAATGCAGCAGGAAGATTGGCTGGGAGGCAGCAGGGTTGCCCAGGCCCCAATGGACATGAGCAAACCATGCCGTCACAGCCGACGTCACTGGCTCTCTTGGAGACCCTTCAAGCACGGCTGAAACCTTCAGCTTTGATCCGTGTCTCCCAAGCAGAAACCCAGGAGGGACCCACAGAGCCCGACTTTCCCAGGATAGCAAGACAGCCAGCACCCAGACAGGACAAAGGATTTCTTGGCCTCTCCTGGTCCCTTTCAAAAGCCACTCAGACAGTCTATAATGATGACAAACCAATCAGCACAGAAAGGGCCAGTGAATTCCCTGTGACCTCCAGCATGCCCTGGTACCAGCGTCCGGATCTGAGCTCAGAGCTGGAGCCTGCTGCTCAGACAACTGTGCACCCTCAGGCTGAGTCAAGGAACATGCCTACTGGGCCCTGTGGTGCACACCTGTAATCCCTGGAACTCAGGAGGCTGAGGCAGGAGGATTGTGAGTTCAAAGTCAGCCTCAGCAACTTAGACCCTAAGCAACTTGGTGAGACCCTATCTCAAAGTTTAAAAAATTTGTTCATAAAGCCTCAGTGGTTAAGCACCTCGGGTTCAATCCTGGTACCAAAACAAAAAAAGAAAAACCATGCCAACCTCCAATCCTCACCCCAGCACTGTCTGTGAGGTGTGCAGAAGTGGCCAGGCCTTTCCCCTGGTGCCTCCCGAGCTTGAACTTAGGGTTCCACCTGGCTCTTATAAAGAAATACTCACGTCTGCTTCTGGGCTTCTGTTTGTGATTCCACCCTTTTTTCTTCAACAGATCCTCGAGAATTGTATGTGCTAGAGGCACCTCCAAACCTGGATGCCCCTGGAAGAGCACACCCCAACCATGCCCATTCTACAGAGGATGAAGGTGTGGCCCAGAGAAGGTCGCTCATTTGCCCAGAGACACACAGCCTGGGAGAGGCAATGTGGGGGGCTCAATACCAGAGCTCCAGCCCTTGGCCACCAGGGCGAGCATCTTACTGTGGAAGAGAACAGCTCCCGCTGGTCTGTTCTGGATCTTGGCCCTGCTCTCAGTAGAGCAGTCACAGCTTTGCTGTGGGCCTGAGATGCTGGAAAGGGGATGACTCAAGTGAGCCTGGGCAGCGGGACCTGGGGGCTCCTGTGGAGAGCGGGAAGTTCTAGGAAAGCCCACATGGAGGCTGCAGAAGAAGGTGGATGGAGGCCCTTCCTGCCCGTGAGTCACCAGTGAGGGCCTCCTGCCCCTCTGTTAATCAGATTTGGGGGGAGGGCAGGTACTGGGGATTGAACTCGGACACTCCACCACTGAAGCACATCCCCAGCCCTAGTTTGTATTTGATTTAGAGACAGGGTCTCCCTGAGTTGCTTAGTGCTTTGCTTTTGCTGAGGCTGGCCTTGAACTCGCGATCCTCCGGTTTCAGCCTCCAGAGCCACTGGGATGAAAGGCATGCACCACCCACCAGACCCAGTTTATCAGATGTTTTTAAGGAAAATGAAAATCACAGAGTAAATGAAACAAGATGTGTGTGAACCTCTCTTTGGGCTCTGCATGATCTCAACATTTGACCATATTTTACTTTTATTTTTTAAGTTTACAGGTATATTTAAAGCATCATTCTCTCTTTCTTCCCTGTGAGAGGAAACATCCCAATTTGGTGTTTATCCTTTAAGTGGTTTGTGATATTTTGCTACACTTATCAACAGGCCCATGTTTGGCATGCTCAGACATTGGATGTAAAGCAGGATTTTACCAAGGGTCTCTTTGTCCTATGATTTCTTTTTCTCTTCAACTTATGTATTTAATGTAGTTTTTATTCATACCCAAAACAGATGAGGATACATCAAGAAAACCATGACCTTGATGAACTTAGATGCAAAAGTACTTAATAAAATATTAGCAAATTGTGTTCAACAACATACTAGGACCAAGCGGTTTTATTCCAGAAGTTCAAGGATGGTTTAACACCCACAAATCAGCAAATGTGATTCATCACAGAAACAGAATGAAGGACAGACATCACTTAGTCCTCTCAATAGATGCAGAAAAGGCCTTCGACAAAATTCAGCACTCAATCATGATTAAAAACCACTAAAGAAATTAGGGATAGAAGGACCATACCTGAACCTCATAAGGTTATTTATAAAAAACCCAATGCCAGCCTTATAGTAAATGGGGAAAAAAACTGAAAACATTTCCTTTAAAATCTGAGACAAGATGAAGATGCCCACTCTCACCACTCCTATTTAATATAGTACTAGAAATTCTAGCCAGAGCAATTAGGAAAGAGAAGGAAATAAAAGGGCTAAAAATAGGAAAGGAAGAAGTCAAATTATCACTGCTTGCAGATGATATGATCCTATACACAGAAGACCCAAAGGACTCTGCCAAAACACTGCTAGAGCTAATAAACAAATTCAGCAAAGTAACAGGTGACAAAGTCAACATATAAAAATCAATAGCTTCCCAATATGGCATCAATGAATCTTCTGAGAAAGAAATCAGGAAAGCAATTCACAACAGCCTCAAATCCAATCAACCAAACAAACAAACAAAAAACCCAACAACAACAACAAAAAAACCCGAGGAATAAATCTAACCCGTAGAGGTAAAAAAACCTCTACAATAAAAACTATAGAACATTGAGGAAAGAAATTGAAGAGCTCACATGATGGAAGACTTCCCATATTTATGGATAAACAGAAGTAATAATGATACTCTTCACAGAACTAGAAAAAAAAAGAGTTCTAAAATTCATTTGGAAGATTAAAAGACCCAGAAAAGCCAAAGCAATTCCAAGCCAAAAAAAGTAATGCTAGAGGCATCACAATACCTGACTTCAAATTATACTATGAAGCTATGGTGATGAAAACTGCATGGTTGGCACAAAAACAGACACACAGACCAATGGAACAGGATAGACAGCACGGAGACAGACTCACACGGATGCAGTCAACTGACCCTTAACAAAAGTGCTAAAAACATACAATGGACAGCCTTAAGGAATGGTGCTGAGAAAACTGGTTACCCATCTGTAGAAGAATGAGACTAGACCTTTATTTCTCACCCTGAACAAAAATCAACTCAAAATGGATCAAAGACCTTGGGATTAGACAGAACTATGCAACTCCTGGAAGATACATTGGGTCAACTCTCCAGCATAGAGACACAGGTGGCCACTTTCTCAGCTGGACCCTGAAGCTCAGGAAGTAATGCCAAGAGTTAATACATGGACAGCATCACTTTAAAAAGCTTCTGCACAGCAAAGGAAATAATTAGGAATGTGAAGAGAGAGCCTACAGAGGGGAGGAAATCTTTGCTAACTACTCATTGGACAGAGGATTAATATCTAGAATATATGAAGGACTCAAAAAACTTAACACCAAAAATAATCAAAGAACTCAATTACTAAATGGTCAAGTGAATTGAACAGACACCTGTCAAAAGAAGAAGCACAAATGGCAAATATGTGAAAAATGTTCAGTTAGGGACATGCAAATCAAAACGACCTGAGATCTCATTCCCACCAGTCAGCATGGCAGTCATCAAGAATACAAATAAAAAGAAAGCTGGAGAGGGTGTGGAGAAGAAGGAACACTTGCACACAGTCGGTGGGACTCTGGATGATACAGCCACTATGGAAACCAGTATTGAGGTTCCTCAGAAGACGAGGCCTGGAAGAACCCTGTGACCCAGCTACGCCACTGCTCAGTGTTTATCCTGAAGCATCAAAATCATTGTGCCACAGTGACACCTGCATGCCCAGGTTGTAGCAGCACCATTCACAACAGCCAGACCACGAAGCCAGCCTAGGTGTTCATCAATGGACCAACGCATCAAGAAAATGTGGAACATAAACATGATGGAGTTTTATTCAGTCATAAAGAAGAATGAAATTCTGTCACTTGCAGGAAGATGAATGGAACTTGAGGCCATCATGTTAAGTGAAATAAGTCAAACTCAGAAGGTCAAGGGTCAGATGTTTTCTCCCAGGTGGAAGCTAGTGAGGAAAATGGGAAGGAAAGGTGGGGGAGGTCTCACAAAAATCAAAGGAAGATCAATGGACGAAAGGGAGTGGTGGGAGGGGAGGGAGGGGGAAGAGTGGGGAGGGATTTTGGCCACATATTGTACTTGTATACATTCACCAATATGTAGCAACAAATCCCATCATTATGAACAACTCTCACACACCAACAAGAAATGTGGGGTAAAAATAAGATTTATTTGTGATAAAGATGTTACTTGTAGTCTAGTCATTGACTGCTGTGTACGTTCTGTTGCACAAATACATCACCATGTATTAGTCCTTCCTTCTTTTGATGCATAATTAGAGTGTTTCCAGTTTTTTAAATATAACAACTGCCGGGCATGGTGGTACATGCCTGTCATCCCAGCAGCTTGTAAGGCTGAGGCAGGAGGGTCACGAGTTCAAAGACAGCTTCAGCAAAAGCAAGGCACTAAGCAACTCAGTGATATCCTGTCTCTAAATAAAATACAAAAGAGGGCTGGGGATGTGACTCAGTGGTCAATTGGCCCTGAGTTTTTACCCTGGATGCCAACCTAGGGATGACCACATGCCTGCATTGTCAATACGTGTCTGTGGCTTGACTTTTCACTCCATTTATGTCATTCGCGGTATCTCTGGTTGCACGGAAGTTTTAAATTTCAATGTATCCCTTTTCCTTTACAGTCTGAGCTTACAGGTTTAGAAAATATGTCCAAGTCGTCCTGGAATCAGAATACTCATCTAATTTATTTTCCTCTAACCCCATGAACATAGTGTTTTCTCACATGTAAGTTCTTCATGTGCCTAGAATTGGTGAGTGTGTTGGTGTGAGGTAGGTATTTGCTGCTGGTCCACCTTATGGACACAGATTGACACTTTGTGAACAGTCCATGTGTTCCCTGCAGGTTCTGAGGCCCCTTTCGTCACCATCAAGACCAGGCCTGGGGACCAGGGTACAGCTCATAGGTAGGGCACTTGCCCAGCCTGTGTAGGCCCCAGGCTCTATCCCCAGCACCTAGACAAGACAAAACAATCCTTCCCAGCCAAGTCTGGGTCCTCCCTTCTGTCCCAGTGCCTTGCTGGAAGCCACCCCTGCTTCCCTTGCTCCACGTCCATGGTGACCCTGATTCTCTCTCCCAAGTTTTCATTTCTTCAGACTCCAAAATGTGAGATGTGAGTCTGAAGTCAGCTTTGCCGCTGATTACCCAGCTGACCCTGCACTGTGACGTTGCCATGGCTACAGTGTTACTAGGCGAGAGGAATCTTTGGCTGCGTGGTAGTCTGGGACCATGCTGCAGGTGCAGTCTGTCACTCACCAACATGCCGTTAAGGGGCACAGCCTGGGTGCCTGCCTCAGGGTCTTTGCAGAGGCTTCTTCAACTCCTCAAGATAACCAGGCAGCCTTCTCCATCACCAAGTGCCACCTACAAGGTCACAATTCCACACCTGATGTCTCATGTCCCCTCCTGGTCTGTTTATCTCCGTGTTTTCAGTAACAGGACACATTTTACGTGTTGGTCTTGTTTGCCATCTCTGTCCTCAGTATCCGTCCAATGGAGGCAGGGACATTGTCTCACTCACCCCTCTGTCCCTGGAACCTGGACACCAATCTAGACGTTAGTGGGCCTGTTCACTGATGGGACACATTCTTGCCTGTGGTGCATCCTAAATTCTGTGCAGAGAATTCGTGATCTGGGAGAAACTCCCCAGGCCTCCAGAGCTGAGCAACTCCTTGAAAGAGGCGAGGGGATGGGACTCTGTTCCCAGTCTCAGGGAGCAGAGCTTGGAGCAGGGCTGGAAGGTTGGCAGGCTTTCTGCCACTGGCCAGGAATCCCCATCCCTCCCAAAGCAGCCTCCTCAGCAGAAAGAGAGGCTTTCTTCCCCAACGGCCTCCAATGCTGATCTTTATACTTATTGATTTCCCCATCTCTGCCTCGAGCCTCGGTCAATGGGCGCTGAGAGAGACAGAGTGTGGTCATTTTGCCTAAGAGCCCCCATCTCAGAGGGGCCTGGCTCCATGGCACCCCTGGGGCTCTGAAGAGCAATAAACCAGCCCCACCCCTCCCAGCACCCATGTTGCTCTTGCCTGCAGCATTGTCTGGTCACCTAGTGTGTGCCAGGCTCCATTTCAAAGTTGGATGATTCATTCAATTAGTATTTAATGAGCATCTATTCTGTGCCAGTCTCATTCTTGGTTACAGCGAACCCTCTGCAGGTACAGCTGTGGATTCAACCCACCACAGATCAGAAAGTTCTGGAGGATGGAGCTCAGTGGCAGAGCACTTGTCTAGCATGCATGCTTGGTTTGATCCCTAGCACAGCAAACATGGAAATGTTTGAGTTTTTTTTTTTTTTTAAACTGCATCTGTACTGAACATATATAGCCCTGTCCCAGTGGGGACTCCCTGGAGGGTACAGAATGACTATTTACACGGCATCTCCACTGCATGAGTTGTTCTGAGTGATTGAGAGGTGACCTGCACCAGGAGGGCAGAGAGTCCGTGGGGGCCTCATGCATCTGCTGGTCTGGGGATTCTCTGGGGTCCTGGTCCCCATCCCCCACAATACCAAGGGACAGCCAGACGGAGGCACAACCATGAACAGAGGCAAGAAGAATTACCTGCCCTTGCCACTTTAGTTAAGTGAACTAAATTCCATGTCACGTGATGACAAACACTAAGGAGAAACCTAGTGGAGGCGACAGGGCCAGCATGGGGGACACAGATTTAAGTGGGCATCTGGCAACATCTGGACAGACTCAGAGGAGGCCAGGGAGCCAGCACTGGCAATCCGGGAGGAGAGGGTCCAGCAGAGGAAGTGGCAGCAGCAGAGGTCCAAGCTCTAGAGGAGGCAGCGACTGGTCCTCCCGGGCTCATGAGCGGGGAGCAGAGTAACCAGGAAGAAACAAATGCCCTGCAGGCTTTGACTCCGGGTTGAGATGGCAGACCCAGGGCTTGAGGGCAAGCACCATGATGTGACAAAAGATAATGGAGGGCAGAGGCACGCCAGGCTGCATGTTATATATTTTGGTCCTTTATTGACAGATACTCTGCCCAAATTTCTAGCCTTCAGAGTTTCCTGGCAATGAAATGGGCTGCCTGGAGAAATACCGAGTTCTCTGTCACTGTAAGCATCCAAGCAAAGCCCGATGTCCTGTCAGGGATGAAGTGGAAGACACTCTGTGAGAAAGCAAGGGGTGGAACCAGATAACCCTAAAATGTCCTCTACGCTCCCTCCCTACCCTAAAGTTTAAAGATACAGCTTAGGTTTTCTGAATTTCTTTCTTCCCACCCCTACCCTGTCACCATGTAGAAGGATAGGTTAGAGTCTTTTCCAGTTGCAAGTGACAGGCACCCATGTAAGATTGTTTAAGCATGTGCAGGGTTAACAGGACCACCAAAGTGAAAAATTCAGGTTTCAGGTACAGCTGGACCCAGGAGCTCAATTGCTGTCCCTTGGAATCTGTTTCCCTCCACCCTTTGACTCTTCTTTCCTTGAGGCTGACCTTGAAGGCTCTCTTCTCCTGATGGCAAGAAGGGCCACCAAGAGCTTCAATCTGACCTTCTTCCAGTTTAGGAAACCAATAGCAAGAGACCACGGCTTTAAGGAGCAGAATGGAATCTCACTGGCTCAGCTGGGTCATGTGTGTCCTTTAACCAATCACTATAGGCAGTGACATGAAGTGCTCTGATTGGCTAGGACTGGTCTCCAGCCCACCCCTGGCACTGATGGGCAGCTCCACCTGAACCCCTACAGCTGAGAGAGGAAGGCAGTTTCTTCGCTGGAAGAGGGTGAAGCATCGGAGAAATGGGAGTGTGAATCCTAGGCCACGGGGGACCAGGAGAGCCTGAATGGCCCCCATGACTTTTGCCATTGCTGGTTTTCCTGAGTCACAACCTGTGGGCTGGCAGGATGGAGTCAGGGGTGAGAGCACTTGGCAACACAGTTTCAGCTGTTTGCAAACAGAGCCTGCATCTGAGCTCAACCACCAGCCCTAAGGCCATGTGGGCCCCTGCCAAGTTTGAATCCGATGGCACCAACATAAACACAACAGCAAGGAGACGCTGGGCAGGGAGGGTGCTCTGCAGCCTGCAAGCTGCCAAGCAGCATCATGTGATGGCGGGCCATCCCTGTCCTGCCAGGAGGACTCAGGAGGTCATCAAAACCCGCTCTCTGCCTCAAAGTGGGGCGAACGCACAACCCCAAACCCCATGAATCGGTCCCGAAGTGTTGGAGCACAGAAAGAGAATCGAAATCAAGAAGAGGATTACAAAAATGCAACCCACTTTCATAAAGGCCATGAAGAGGGCTCGGGAGACTGAGGCAGGAGGGTCGTGAGTTCAAAACCAGCCTCAGAAACTTAATGAGGCCCTCAGCAACTCAGTGAGACCCTGTCTCTAGAGAAAATATTTTTAAAAGGTCTGGGAATGTGGCTCAGTGGTAAAGCGCCCCTGGGTTCAATCCTTGGTACCAAAAAAAAAAAAAATAGCCATGTGGACAATGAGTGACTTCCATGAATACAAAGTTTCTGCCCCCTGTGGGATTCCTCCCTCTTTTCCAATCATTCTGTTCTGGACACTTGTTTTTTTTTTTTTTTTTTTTTGCCTCCTTCCTGATTGTTTAGGTTATTAAATTATTATTATCATTATTATTGTGTTGTAAATGTCCTAGAGAGTGTGGGAGGGCCCTGGAGGACAAATCCAGCCCCACTTTATGATTTTGAGCTAAATGGTTTTGAAGCCAAGGGAAGGACTCTTCTTAGTTGGTGAGGGCTGCTATAACCAAATACCAGAAGCCAGGTGGCTTTTAACAGCAGACATCCGTACCTCACAGTCTGGAGCCTGGAGCCCAAGAACAAGGTGTTGGCAGATCCAGTGTCTGCTGAGGACCCAACTCTGGATCACAGATGGTACCTTCTAGCTGTGCCCTCACGTGGAGGACAGGGTGAGGGACCTCTGCAGACCTCTCTTATAAGGGCACTAATACCATTAAACAGGGCTGCACCCTCCTGACTGAGTCCCCCAGAGGTCCCATCTCCCAACACCATTTCAGTGGGCGTTAGTTTTTGACCTATGCATTTTGGAAGGACACAAATATTCATACCATAGCAGTGGGTATGAACACTGACTTTTCAACCTGTGCCGTCTTGAACCAATTACTCAACATTTCTGAGCTTCCATTTTCTCACTTTTACAATGGAGTCTCTCAACTCTGCTGGTCACCATGCAAATTAAAACTTCAGTGGTATACTATTGCCTGCCTAGAAGGCCTAAAATCAGAGACTAACAATCCCAAATGTTGGCAACTGGACCAATCCACCATCTGGATAAACACATTGTGGTATGACCATTAAGTGGGATGCCACTCAGCAATAAAAAGAAAGAGATCCGTGGTGTACACAAGGTCATGATGGATCCCCAATGTTGATACTGAGCTAAACCCTTGTAGAAGAATATGCTTGTACAATTCCGCTTGTATGAAGTTTGGCAATGGTCTAACTGATCCATGGTGGAAAAAAATAGAATTGTGGTCTCTGGGAGCTTGGAGGTTGAATGGAAAGGGGAACTAGGCCATTTCCTGGGAGATGGAACTGCTCTGTATTGCGATAGGACTTGGTGCTCTCTCAGTCAACACTCATCAGAGGGCCAACTTCAGATCTGTGCTCTTTGCAGTTTGGAAATATCACTGAAAAAATGAAGGAACCCCAACTGAACATTGTTCCCAATGAGTGAGGGACACACTGAAGTGTCCGGGGGAAATCCACAGATGTCTGCAGACTTGAATTTGAATCACATGAATAAATGGCACCAGCTGACAGGCAGATGGAGAGATGGAGGGTGGAGCAGTCTGGGTTTCGGCAGCTCCACAGACTGTTAATGGTTGAATCCAGACAGTGAATACCGGGGGCTTTATTTAAAATCATTCACCTTTACTACGTTTGAGATTTTCTGTAATGAAACATAAGGAGGATGTGCTAGTAAGACCCAGTGGCTTGACACAAGGAGCCAGCAGGTGAATTGACTGGGTGGCCAGTCCAGAGAGGCCATGCAGCATGTGGCAACAGATGTAGCACAGCTGGGAACAGTCATGGAACAAGAGTGAGGGCATGGGAGACGAGGTCAGGCCCAGGGGGCAAATTCTTCCTACTCTATTTTTTTTAATCCACTTTTGACTTTGGTAATACCTGAATCTGGCACCAAATTCAAGAGATGCAAAGAATCTGAAGAATGAAATCCCTCTCATTCCCATGCCCCAGCTACCTAGCCTATCCTGAGGTGTGGCCAGTGGGACTGGTCTGTAGGCTTCTGTACACAAGACCATATGTCATAATACCCAGTTAGACATTCTTCTAACATTGTGATGCATTTTTGTTTTGTTTTGTTTCACTGGGAGCATCCTGCTGATGCTTCCATATGAATAGAAATGGACCATCTTCATTCTTTTATATGACTGTATAGTATTCCATTGGATGAAAAATACAGTTTATTTTCTGGACTTCGTATTGGTGGACATATGGGTCATTTCCATTGTTTGTGAAACCTTTCTGAAGGGTGCAATTGTTTTGAAGACTTGGCAACAGAACTCAGCATCTCTAGACGAATGCATGCAAGAGGAAGGGGCTTCTGTGGTCAAAACCCAGAGTGCATCATTAAGTCCTTGGGCTTCCTCACTCCAGCTTTTATTAAATTATCCCAATTTGTCCTTTCTAATAGATGTCTTTTCTTAAGTAGTGATTTACCACAATTAAGTCCCCCCAAAATTCAATTAAATGAATTACATCGCCCAGGTTGGGTGTCTGCAGGAACCGAGGCTGGGCACAGTAATGGTTCAGCTGCTATTAAAAGCCAAGGTTGGGGAATGTGTGCTGGATTAGAAGGGAAAATTCACAGCTCCGCTGATATGCCATGATAAATAATTATGAATTATTAATTTTAAATTACGTCTTTAATGCGTTGCATGATTTTAATTCCCCCTACAGTACTAATATTGGACTGTCTTTGATTGATTTAAAGCAGAACAGAAAGGTGCCAATTAGCGGAGCTAGCTGGGAACTTGGAGGTGTTTATATCTGTCTCCTGATAGCCCCACGGTGGGGTCAAGGTCACACTGCTCAAGGGAGGCTGCCGATTACACCAGGAACCCGGGGTGGGGCACGTTGGGAAGATGGGGATGATGTCAACCCTTTCTGTGTCTCCCCGGCCAGAGAGCAGACAGGCCAGGAGGGAACAGCAGAGGGCTGGTCCAAGCACCAAGCCCATGCAGGACAGGAGCTGCATCAGAATGTCACCTGGGATGTGGCACTGACCTCTGTGCGCCTGGAGGTGACCTTAAGACTTGGGGAGAGGGGACAATGATTAGCCAGTATGAAGCCATCCATCAAGGAGCTGGTGGGCCTGTCGCCCCCCATGACACTGGTGCCCACGGAGATGTGTTTAGGTGGCCCACGGAGCCCAGGGACGTAAGCCTGTCACCTGTGAGGTCAGAGCCAAATTGAAGTTGGAGAAAAAAACAGGACTCCCCAGCCACGGTGGCGTGAAGCACCGTCGAGTTAGGCACGTGACTTTGGCAGAAGGGATGCTGATGCCCGGACCTCGAGCAGGCTTCCTGACGTCACCAGGGGCGTTTGAAGTTGTTTGCCAGCCAAGCATCTGCCCTGTGGCAGGTCACCCGGACTTTGGCTTCATAGATTAAGGTCTTTAGGTGAAAGTTGAGTGTAAGGAAAAGAGTGAGTTGGACCCACACACAAAGCCCAGCTGCCCATGGGGTGCGGCTGTGGCCAAGAGTGACCATCACTGTGGGGGTCAAACATCCACCTACCGTGAACAGACATGGAGGTGGACATCCTGGCCCAGGTGCCACATTACTGACCCTTGTGGAGATGAGTATAGAAAGATGTGTGCAGGAGCCATGGGTGACCTGGGCACTGCTTCCCTGGGTCACGTTCACCTGGACGCTGGAAAGCCCATGCCCATGGGGTCCATGGGGGCCTTACAATAATACTGTGGCTGCGGTCGAGGCTCAGTGGCAGAGTGCTTGGTGGCATGTGTGAGACCCTGGGTTCAATTCTCAGCACCGCAGTAGATAATTAAAAATAAAGGTCTACCAACAACTATAAAAAAGATGATTCTAAAGATTCTGAAAAGATCCAGGACTCATGGCCCCGGATTTGACTGTGGAGAAAGGGTCGGGATAGAGGGAGAGAAACAGGGAAGGAAGAGAAGCCAGCGGCTCCAACAGCACCAGCAGGACCAATCCAGGCCCAGCCCAGCTCCTGCCCTTGGCACAGACTCTCCAGAAGTCCCCCCAAGAACCCACGTTCTCACTGGTCTTCATCTAGAATGAGGAAAGGGAAAGGCTCAGAGAGGTCAAGAAACTGGCCCGAGGTCACACAGATATTAAATGGACTGAAGGCCAGGCATTCTGGACGCAGAAAACACTCTTACAGGTCGAGCTGTCCCGACGTGTCAACGAGTCAAGCATCTGATACCTGGGAAAGGATCGGATTTGGACAAAGTGTGTGGTGTGGAACTGCGTAGTGGGACTCTGCACCATGTGCTTCTCCCGCAGGAAATGCCACCGTGTCAGTGCTGAGCATGCTGCTTTCTGTGGGCCGGGCAGAGGGCTCATCGGGCCATGCTCCTGGCAGGCATTACCCTCTGGCCCTGTCCACCCTGGGCAGGGTTCCCAGGCCTGGTGGGTTTCCAGGAGTGTCTCCTGTGTCCAGCCAGAAGCCCCTGCGTGGCCTCCCAGCAGTCATGGAAGCAGGACAATCACATCAGGTGGATTTGGCTCCTGGGCTCTCCGCTCTTCCCTGGGACCTGCAGCCTCTCAGGTTAAGTCTCTGCCACAGCTATGAGTATCCAAGCAGCTGACCCATCTTTCAGCGTGCCCAGCTGGCCCGAGCCCGGGACTTCCTGGACGCTGGCCGTCTGCCCCATGCTGGCCGTGCCCGCTCCTGCTCTTTCCAGAAGCCCCAGCTCCCTGGCACCAGAAGCATCTGCTCACTAAGGTCTCTGACTCAACAAGTGTTCATTGCACACCTGACTCCATGCCAGGCACCCTGGCAACTGACAGCTGCTTCTGAAGCTCCAAGACCTTTCCAGGGCTTTTTGCCAGGACGGGGGACATGCTTGGGTCAGCACGGCCATGAGGTCCAGCTGGTGGTCAGACAGTCATCTCTGTTCCAAGGGTTTGTGGAAAGACTGAGGAGCAGCATCCCAGAAGTGAGCCCCTGAGGGGATTCTCACCCACTGAAGGCTCAGGGGGCCAACAAGGGACTGAGGGGCTGGGCCAGGCAGGATAGGAAGAGAAGTCAGCAAGGAAGGGGCTGCAGGTGAAGTCAGTCCCTACCTGACCCCCAGGGGCCCTGGGGCTGGAACTGTGGTGTGGACCCTGGGAAGCCAGGGAACAGGAAGAGCGCACCCCTCATGACCTGTCATTAGCTGTGGGCCCCCAGGGGGGATGTGGGGAAGGGAGGCAGATCTGGTCATCCACGTGCCACCCACCAAGAGAAGTTGCCAGAGTGAAATCTCATGGCAGCCCCTGCAGCAGCTGGGGGTAGACCCCACAGAAATGAGAGGACACCAGCAACACCAGCCCCTCCCTGCCCCAGACACTTCCTCTTGACCCCATCCCTGGTAGTCACGTGGCTATTGGTGGCTGTCACCAAACTGGAGAGAGGGGACTCAAAGCACTGGATGGACACTGAATAAAAACCCAGTTTCTAATGCTGCTTCCTGTGTCGACTATCTGTGTGATGCTAGGAAAGTCACTCTGCCTCTCTGGGCTTCTTTATGAGAAATGAAGATAAAACCCATCTCAGAGAGCTGCGGGATGATTAATGTGTTTGTCTGGTGCCTGATATTTGTAGAACATGATAGTTATTGGCAGGGGACAGAGCAAGAATCTGAATCCAGGATTCCTTGGTCCTCGTGGGATAGTCTCTGTAAAGCCTTGGGAAAATGCCAGAAACATCTCCCAGCCTCAGTTTTTCATCCATAAAGTGGGCTGGCAGCTCTCCTGTCTATTTCTCTGGGATTCTGGGAGATGTGCTAGTCAGTGTGCATCGCTGTGATGGAACACCTGAGACAATCAGCCTGAAGAAGAAAGGTTTATGGTGGCTCACGGTTTTAGAGGATGTGGTCCTCACTGGACTGGCACCATGGCTTAGGCTCGTGGGAGGCAAGCGGGATTCCTTCAGGTTCCTGTCCTTCAGTGAGGGGCATCTCTGTGTCCAGGCACCCCGTTCACAGAGAAGACACCGAGGCCTCCAAAGACTTTTCCTTAGGAGGAAAGGACCCCGTGCACAAACTTGCAGCCTCACCTTCAGAGTGAGGAAGGCTGGGAGGAAGGTGACAGCCAGGTGGCTGGAAACCCCCTGGTCCCCACTGGGTTTGTGAATGGTAAGGCGATCCCATCTTATCCAGGCGGAGGTCCCGTGTGATGTCCCATGGGGGGCTTGGTGAGCAGGACCCAGAGACAAAGGGCAGCCACCGAGGAGCCTGCGTGTGGAGGGACCAGGGTGTCCCTGCCGCATTCCATTGGCTAGAATACCTGGTCCCCTGCATGTGTTCCTGAGGGGACAGGCACATCTGCTGGGCTCCGAGCTCTGGCAGAGAACCCAGACCACTCAGGAACACAGGAGAGGTGGAGGTGAGGACTGTCCACAGGCTCTGGTGTCCTTCTGAGCAGAGGGAGAAATACACATGGTGAGAACTCGCTGTGGGTCCACCCTGCCATGGAGCCTCGGGGGGCAGGTGCTGGTCAACTGGTGGACAGTCCTATGATCATGGTGGGCATACTGGGGTGCCACCCCGTTCTCTGAGAATTGTCCTCAGCTGCTAGGACCTGACTCTTGGTCCTTTATGGCCCCTCCTGCCCACAGGCAGGCCTACTGACCCCTGCACGCCGGCTCAGCCCCAGGGCCAGGCCAGGACCAGGGACAGCCCTCTGGCTCAGTCCTCCCCATCCTCCAGGGTGCCCTTCCCTTCAAGGTTGCTCTTCTGAGCTCAGTCCCCAAACAAGTCCCCAGCACCATGTCCCCGTCCCAGGCTCCTCTTCCAGGGAGGCTCCCAGGATGATCTGCCAGAGGAGCCTTCCACCTTGGTTCTGTGACATGCTTTAGAGGTGAGAGGGACGGTCACTTGCCCAGGGTCACACCGGGCACATGTGTGACCCAGCTCTAACTCAGGGAAGTCCTGACTTGGTGGTCTCCACTGAAGCCCATGGCACCTGCCTACAGGGGGCCAAGCAGCTGCCCATAGACCACAGGAAGCACGGGTCACAAAGACCTTCTCTAGCCGCCCTGGGGGACCAGGCATTGGTTGAGCAGGGGAACAGGAGAGGGCGGGGAGGGCATGGAGGGGAGGTGGCTGAGGCCATTGCAGGGAGGTCGAGGACATCAGTGTCACCCAGGGGGCTCCTCAGCCAGGGTCTCAGGTGGCCAAGCCTTGTGGGTTCCCAGCCATCTGCCATCCCAGCCTCATGCTCCACTTCGGAGGCACTCAGTGTCCCAGGGATATTGAGGGACCTTGAGGCCTGCTCTCCTCCAGCTTCTGGGGAGACAGGATGAGCCACACACAACCATAGAGTTTGGAATGGCCCCAGGTGCTGGGAGGCCACAGACCTAAAAGGTCTTGTCCTGAGACTCCCTCAAGAGACCTCGTGTCCCACCCACCAATGCTCTGGACTCAAGAAGAAAGGCCAAGGGCCATTCTGTCCATGCCCCTGCCTCTCACTATGGTCTGTGTCCCCGTATGAAACCTGCAGGTGGTGAGGGCTTATATTCTCCCCCCTCCTTCCTGCAAACTGAACAGCAGCAGCGTTCTCTCCTTGCAGTGAGAGGGGTCAAGTCATCCATTCCATGTTGGTGAAGTGAGCACCTACTATGTGCCAGCTCTGTGGGCCAGAGCCATGAGTAAGTGTGATGGGCCTGGAACTGGGCTGGATGGAGCTGTGGGCCAGGAGCAGGCGCCTGGGTGATTCACACAAAGTGGCTGACAGTGGGACGGCCCTGCAGGGATAGGCGTCATCGGCTTTGGGACAAGAGCAGGAAGGGTCAGGCCAAAGATCCAGGAGGCCTCCGCCAGGGGCAGGGCCAGGCACGGGGGCAGAGTGGCCTCCTGAGAGTGAGCAGAGCCACCAAGGTACAGGCTGGTGCGTGTCAGTGAGAGGAAGCGCCGGGGGCCAGCAGCTAAACACCAAGCCTGTTGTGCCAGATGAGGTCAAGGTCAGGGGCCCCCAGCCAAGGTCTGGAGACAGAGGCAGGGAGAGGGGCCTCCTGTGGGCTTCATGACTCCAGGGCCCCCCACTGCCCACAGAGGAATCCACAAGGGAGTCCTTGAGGCCCTGCCCCACTCATGCCTCATCAAGGGCAGGTCCTCAAGCTGCCAGCCTCTCCCCTGTCCCTGCTGCCTCCATGCCTTCCTTAATCCCGTCCCTCCCACTGTCACCCTCTCCTACATCCTTCTGTCCCCTCCCCCAGCTCCCTGCCCCTCTCTTGGAAATAAGGGCCCCTGCGCTTGTGCCCTGGGATGAGGCACCTGGCCCTCCCAGCTGCTGACCGTCGACAGACCTCAGATGGAGATGCGGGTTCTGGTCAGTGCAGTGGGTCATGCCTATAATCCCAGCAACTTGGGAGGCTGAGGCAGGAGGATCACAAGTTGGAGGCCAGTCTCAGCAACTTAGTGGGAGAGACCTGTCTAAAAAGAAAAAATAAAAAAAGGGCTGGGGATGTAGCTCAGTGGTAAAGTGCCCTGGGTTCAATCCTAAGTACAAGAAAGGAAGAAAGAAGAGAGAAGAGAAGAGAGGAGAAGAGAAGAGAGGAGAGGAGAGGAGAGGAGAGGAGAGGAGAAGAGAAGAGAAGAGGGGTTCCATATTGTCCATGGCTTCCTCTGGCCCACACAAAGCTGGGCACAAGGCAATACATACAAAATTAATAGATGACTTCATGGTCAGTGAATGGCTCTCTCCCACCAGAACACTCTCTCTGGTGCCGAGATCCACCATCGATCTGGGGCTGTTTCCATGGCAACCCGGGAGCCCCCATGGAGGTCACTGGGCCAGGCTCCCTCCCCTACCTGGCAGGACCCAGGTCATCATGAACATGCCCCCTGCCCACACTTGTCCTCCTCACACCTGCCCAGGGAGGTGGGGAGCAGGTGGGAGTCATGCCCATTTTCTATGCGGGGACACTAAGGCTTCCTGGGGGAATCTGGTTGGTGCTAGAGCTTGAACCCACTAAGGAGTCCTCAGGTCTTCATCCTCCATCCTCAGCCTCCAGTCCCTGTGTGAGTGTCACCTTCTCCAAGAGAGCCCTGCCTATCAAACCCAAAACAGCATTGCCTAGACTGATGCTACTCAAATTGTGGTCCCTAGACTTGGAAGATACTCAGAAATGCAGAGCTGTGGGCTCCACTGCAGGTCTTCCAAACCCAGATCTGCATTGAACCCCATCTCCAGGGAATCTTAGGCACATCAAGTCTGAGATGCATGGTGGAACCCAGCACCACCTGTAAGAACTTTCTGGAATGATTGTAAAGTTTCTCACCTGCCCAGCATGGTGGCCACTAGCCACACATGGCCACTGAGCACTTGCAATGGAGAAACTAAAATCAGGCAACTGACTTTTTACACTTTATTTCATTTCAGTTCAAATAGCCACAAAAATACCTCTTGGATAACACAGGCCTAAGTCAGTACAGGTGTTCCCAAATGGCAACGCTGATTATTATCACTGAATAAAATATATCCAGCAAGACCGGCTCTCCATTTCTTCTTCTTAACACCCTTGAGAGAAGGGGTGTGACTATCTTCGTTGGTCAGATTTAGAAAGCAAGACTCAGGTCCCTTGTGCAAGATTCCACAGTCAAAACCATGGCCATCCTCATTGACACCATTGACCCTGGGACAGTGCTATTTAACAGAGAGAAGTCTCAGAGAGGTGAAGAGATTTGTCCAGGGTCACACAGCATCCAGGTGGCAGAGTGGGGTGGGCACAGCCTGTTTCTCCTGAGGCTGTACCGTGAGGACCCTGGGTAGTGGGGGCAGGAGCTGTGCTTGAGAAGCAGGGGATGAGAAGAAGCCAGTCCTGCACCTGGAGAGGCCCCTCAGGATCAGGGCCCCCACCACACCTGGGAGGTCACTTACCATGCTCCAGAGGGGCAGCAGCAGATGCCTGGCAGGCAGTGCAGCCCACAGGAACCTCTGGTTGCTTCCTGCAGCCTGCTAGGAGGGCGCAGGCTGTGGCCGCAGGCGCCAGGGAACATGAGCGGCTTCCTAAGTCACGACCAGCTGGGCTCAGGGAAGGCCAGGGAGGCGCCCTCACCCCTCAGCCTCTGCCACTTGCTTGTATTTAAAGCCTAGCTCCATTTCCGAGCCAGTGTGGGTGAGTGTTGTGGGTGTGTTTGTCTAGCAACAAAAGGCAGCCTCCCAGGAAGGGAGCCCCCTCCCGGCCCCCTCCAAGCTCCCACACCCAGTCTAATGCTGTGTGGTGGAGCAGGCGGGTTATTAGGAGGCAGACTGAGAATCCAGAACTGCAGGCCTCCTGTCACCACCTCCCTCCAGGGGCGGGTCCCCTGGCCACACAGGCCAGTGCAAGCCCCAGAATGCCAGAGACCAGGGTACTGTGTCCCACATGCTGACAGGGGCCCTGAGCTGGGGCTTGGACACCATAGGGTCTGAGTCCCACAGATGGAGAAATAATAACGATAACAACAGTGAAAATAAGAGCTGCTGTTAGGGGACGTTTCCCAAACCAAACGCTGCATGCAGGGGTGGTTCACCTGCACACTGACAGAGAGCGGCCCCGGAGGCATCCCAGGCTGGGGAGCTGAGGCACCAAGCAGGGGTGTCCTTGGCTCAGGTAACCCAGCAAGGACGCAGTAGATCCAGGCTCTGATCCAGGTCTGTGGCAAACAGGAGGCAACGAGGAACAAGCTGAAGGGATGCAAGGTGCCGTTGGCAAGGGACAACCTCAGGATCCAGGGCTTGACCTTCACAGCCTCGGTTTCTCCGTCCACCCAGTGGGGAGGCTGAAGCCAACTTCACAAGAACAGCATGAGAATTAAACAGGCTGAGATGCCCTGCGGTCAGGATGGAGCCAACGAAATGTGCGTCACCAGTGGAGCACAGTGTCGGTATCTAGTAGGCACTCAGCAGATGATGTGAATGCACATGGTGGAAGGAGAAGCCGCCTGACTTGTAAACCAGTAGCCCCCGCCATCTGGGAGAACCGAGCATTTGAGCCACGTTGCGGCGCCTCCTGGGGCAGTGTGAGCCCATTTTATAGACCTGGAGACTGAGGCTCTGGGAAGGTTGATGGGCTGCTGGGGTCTCACAGTCGCTGGGCAGGGGAGCCAGAAGACGGGCATGGTGCATTCCAGAGCTCCCACCCCAGCCCGGTGGCAATGCAGCAGGTGCCCAGAGCGGAGACTCAGGGAGGCGAGGTGGCTGGCCTCACAGATGGAGCACGGATGGTAGGGGGCCAGGCGGTGCTTCTCCCGCAAGCACACGCACAGCTGCTGTGGCAATGTCCTTGCCCAGCTGCTGGGGTCAACCAACACCATGGCAACTGCCCTCTCCAGTCCCCTGACAGCACTCATCTGCTTTCTGTCTTTATGGATTTAGCTATTCTGAATGTTTTGTGCATTTGAAATTATGCAATCTGTGGTCTTCTGTGGTCTGGCTTATTTCACTTAGCATAATATTTTCAAAGTTCATCCACCCATGGTTCCATAGTCTTTCCTTTTTTTGGCTGAATAATATACTGCTGGGTGAATACATTGCATTTTATTTACCTGTTCATCCACAGGTGGACAAATGCACACATTTTGAATTTGCTTCTTTTGCTTTCTGTTGTGTCTGTGAGGTTCATCTTGGCTGTACTCTGTTCACAGGTCATTCTTTTTCATTTCTGTCTAATATTCCCTCAAATAAACCTTTCTCTGTTTATTCTCCATCATACTGTGCCTGGACATTTGGATGGTTTCCACTTTGGCCTTTGGCACTGTTAGAAATAAAGCTGGAAGAATAGTTTTTGGGGGCGTCATTAGCTACTTTGTTTCAGCTGGGCACAGCTAGGTGTCCCAGGGGTTGGGTAGGCATTTGTTAGCTTGGCTCTATTTGAACAGAGAGAGAGCAGAGGTCAGGAGGCAGAGCCTTGTCAAACTCCAACTGGTTAGAATGTAACATCATTACTGAGCTCAGTGTATGGAGTTTCTCTCTTTTCTCTTTCTTTTTTTTTTTGGGGGGGGGGGGACTGTGTTCCAATAAAACTTTATTTACAAAAATAAGTGGTGGTCCAAATTTGGTCCATAGGCTACAGTTTATCACCCCCGTTTCTTTTCTTTACTTTTTTTTATTTATGCCAAAGTGACATCATGTGTGTAGCACTGGTTCCTGGTGTTCTTTTAAAATCACGTGGTTGAAGAAAAGGGGTTTAAAGGAACTCTCAGTAAAGGATAAACCAAAGCCCAGGTAACACTGGGCAGAGGGGGGTCTGGAAGGAGTCCCCAGTGGATGAAGGCTGTGTGCCGTGGGCAGGGCTGTGGAGACAAGCCTGGGTGGTCAGGAGGACATCTGGGGATGCAAGGGTGGAGCGAGGCTGGTCTGGGCAGGGCCGCGGGGCCCTGGGTAGCCTTGACACAGGGCAGGCCCAGCTCTCAAGTCCAGCCTGACCTTGGGAGCATGGCACCGCCTGAGCCTCAGCATCCTCCCTGCCAGACGTGGTCACAGAAGGCACTCGGGGCTCAGCGGGGCCTCCGTGTGGCATCGCGGCTCCAGATAGGTGCTTGGTTCAGCGTCTGTGACCGAGTTCATCTCAGAACAAGGAGGAATGGGCAGGGCCACCTCCTGACTGCCATCACCTGTCACCGACCTGCAGTTCCAACCGCTGTGGGACCAGGCTCTGGGGGCCACGCTGGCCAGAGCTGGGTGTCCTCTTTCCCGGCTGCCTGTCCTCACTGGCAGCCATCAGGGGTCTGCCCAGGCCTTCCTGCTCCTGCAGGGGCTGAGCCCTGTGGCCTTGGTGACATGGAAAGCCCACCCAGGGGAAGGTCGGGGGCACTGGTTGGGGTGCAGGACCCTCAGGACAGACTGACGACCATGCCCAGGCATCCACGTCAGGCCTCCCATGACACAGGCCACCGCACCACATCCCTCGCCACCTGAACTCGAGCAGGTCCTGGGTCTGCCCTGTGCGTCAGTCTCCTCATGAGGCTCCTCATGGAAACACACATGGCACCCCTTCTAATTCCCACAACCCACTTTCCGAAGACCAGGCACACAAGAGTCTCCAGGACCAGCCACAAGGATGGTGGTCATTGGTTACCTCTGGACGGGTCCCCCCAGAGATGTCCCCGGGGGTCACCAGGGTCCCTGTATCTTCCACCAATGGCGCTGGTGGTAGTGATAATAGCTGGTTAGCTCGGTGAAGGAGGCCGGTCGGTCTCTGCTGGTGTAGATCTTGGGAGAGGCCGTCCTGACGCTCCGCTCTCCATCTGGGTCTCATTTACATAGCCAGGCAGCTTCCTCAGCCGCGTCCCCCTTATGTCCGCGTTTTCAGAGCTCAGAGCCTAATTGCCCCTCGCCACAGCCTTTGCCCATGGCACTGGTGGAATGAGAGGCGCTGGCCGGCCCACTCATTTGCAACTCATCACCCAGGGCTAGCATGTGGCCCAGGCACAGGGCATTGCAGCGACGTGTGTCAGGAACGGACCTATGGCAGTGGGTGGGGTGGGGCCCTCAGTCTCCCACTGGCCTCCTCCTTTGCCCTCCGCTGGGCCATTCTCATGTGTCAGTGGGATGACCCTTCATTGTGAATCAGGGATGCGTCCAGGCCAGTTGTGACTCCTGGACTCCTGCTCATGTGGGTTAAAATCTGAACCCCTCGCATGGATCCAAGAAGTCCTGGAGGACCTGAACCCACCGTCTTGCCACCCTCCTCTCCCATCATTCCCTTCCACCTTGCTGACCATGTCCCAGTCACGCCAGCCTCATTGCAGTATCTCCAACAAATCCCTCCTGCCCCAGGACCTTTGCACATACTGCTGGCTCTTCCTGGCTTGCTCTTACCCTAGTGTTCACACAGTCACCTCCTCTGCCTGTTTCCAGCCTCTGTTCCCAGAGGCCTTATTTAGAATATTTCCCTCGTCTTGTGCTGTCTTCTCTTGCTTTATTGTCTTTCACTGAAATTTTTTACTGTGTATGGTATATGTCAGTCGCTGGAATGTGATTCTTTGATGGTCCCTCAGCCCAAGGTGCTGATGTCCCTCCAGGAGGGCAAAGGCTTTGGAGGAAAACACAGCAAACTAATAGCAGTGCGTGGCCTGGTGCCTCAGTGGTAAGTGCTGCATCCTTGTTCTGGGGTCCCACTCTGGGGTGTTCCCATTTAGAACCTCTAGGTCCCTCATCCTGCTCTGCAGAGGCAATGAGAGCGGGCAGGTGGCTTTGGACCACATGACAGAAGATGAATCAGAGGCTCAGGGATGTGATGTGACTTCCTAGGCCTTTGACTTTCTGCCAAAATGGTGCCCTCTGCCCCACCACAGGGCCCCTGCCAAGCTGTGCCCATTTCACCACTCCATGAACTCATTGTTGTAGTTGAATCTTGAGTGCTCTCCGAGGCCCATGTGTTGAAGGTTTGGTCTCCAGGCTATGAGTAGGTGAGGCCTCGTGGAAGGAAGGTAGGTCACTGGGAGCTTGCCCTTCAAGGGGATAGTGGGACTCTGCCCCGCTCCCCTGCTTCCTGGCTGCTGTGAGTAAATAGCTTTGCCCCAACACACTTTCCCCACCATCACCATGTAGGGCTGCCTCAGGCCCAAAGCAACAGAGCCAACTAATCATGGACCGGAACCTCTGAAACTGTGAGTCAGAATAAACCTTTTCTCTCCTTAAGTTGATAATATCAGATGTTTTGTCAGAATAACAGAAAGCCGACTACCATACCCTGATCTTCTTTCAGACTTCTTTTCTTTGACATCTCCTGCCTGTGGGAGCCACCACTCCCCTGAGTCTAGGGCAGATTTGCCCTTTGGAATTTCTCAGCACTCCTTGTTCCTCTTGAAAGTGTCCTTCAGAATGGACAGAGTAAAATGGGAGAAAATCATTTTGCCAAAGGGTGAATTTAAGGGCCTCTGCTGGATACAATGTGAGCCATCCTCAGAAATCTGGTGCTCCCCAGGTAAGAGGGGAAGAGAAGAAGATCAATGCAGGTGCATCGATGAGCCGGGTGCAGTCTGCAGGGATGCCTTGGCAGCTGTGAACAGCGCTCAGGGAGCAAGAAGATGAGATGCTCCTACCCAACCTCCCGGGTCATGGATTCCAAGTCGTTCCTGGGCCATGAGCTTCCTGGCACTTCTGATCTACCCTGTGTGGGGACCAGGCTCACACCTGTGGTCACTGGAAGGCCACAGCACAGAGAAGCAGGTGGCAGGGGTAGGATGCCATTGACATATTTGAGAAGTGCCCTCTGAACGACCCAGAGGGGTACAGGACGCATGTGCAGTGACCGAGCATCTCCGGCTGCTTCTGGCCGTAGCTGCGACTTGCATCTTTACAAAGCACCAATCCACAACACTCTGCTTTCTAGCCCTGAGCCTCTAGCCACAGAGAAGCCCAAGACCTGGGTCCTGCCCTCCAGATCAGAAATCCTAGCTATGGAGTCCAGACTGAAACACCAGGACAGCCCAGTGAGGCAGGCATGTTTCACAGATGAGATGCAGAAGCACAGAGAGGTGAAGGGGATTCCCTAAGGTCACACAGCTAGTAATGTAGTAAAGGGTAGTACTGGGATTTGAACCCAGGGCCTGCACCCTGAGCCCCCTCTTCTGCACCATTAGTCATATCTGCTAACATGACCACTACCCTCCCTTTGTGCAAGGACAGCCTCCACATCCACCCTGATCATCCCCATTTTATAGGTGGGGAAACTGAGGCCCAGGAGGGATGTGATCAGAGAGCACATGGGTGCCAGATCCTGGGGTTGGAGACCCAGGCCAGTTGCCTGCCAGGGAGTCAGCCTCAGTCACTGCCACTCCCTAGACCCTGGAGGCCAGCAAGCAGAAGCAGGGCTGGGATATACGGGTCACTGCCACTCACAGGGCAGGGCTTTGGCCGGACTGCCTGCCTCCACCCCTCTGCCGTGAGCTCTAACTACACCCACCTCCCATCGGGAGCTGGGCACGCAGCAGGGACAGGATTCAAATCAGGGCAGTCGGCCTCCAGCACCTAATCCACCTTCACCCCCCAAGCAGGGATCCCTTTCAGGGCCCGAGCTGGGTGGCCGCTGGCCCCGGGGGCAGTCCCTGCGGGCAGCTTCAGCTCTGTCCTCTCTGCTCCCAGAGGAGCGTCCAGGGTCAGGTGTGGACCCTGCTCTGCCGAGCAGCACCAGAGCCCAGCGCCCGGCCCAGCCTGGGAGGTTGGCATGACACCCCTGAACCTGGGAGCAGACCCCATTCCCAGGGTGGCCAGATCTGCAGCAGGCCTGCGTCACGGGCTCCTGTGAAACCCCTGCTGGCTCACCCCACCTGGCAGGGCACCCCACCTTTTGTAAAGAATAACTCGGAGAGCGTCTGTCACTTCCCGGCAGACACGACTCTCGGGTTTGATTCTGAATGTGGTTCCTTTCACTGGGACCATCCTCCTCCCATGTTCAGCCCTGAGGCTCCCGAGGTCCAGGCGAGGAAACAGGCTGGGCCACAGCCCCCAGTCCTGCCCACGGAGGGAGTGACAGGTAACCGGCAGAGAGGGCTGGGCCTGGGTCCCTGGCTCCGAGGTGCCAGCTGAGGCCCGTGAGGCCCAGGGCTTCCCACCTTTCTCTCCACCGGTTTCTCTCTGGGCAGGAGGTGCTCCATCTTCCCCTGTGCTGCCTCCATGGGTCTGAATCGACCTCTGATCCCTACTTAACATGCAGCGCTAAAAACTCCACGACAGCTCATCCTTTGCAGATTAGCTCCTCACATCGAAATGACTTATTTAGAAGGTTCCTCTCCTCTCCTCTCCCCACTTCCTTTCTATTTTTTTTCATTCCTTGACTGAGAACATATTAATCAGAAATTAAGGCTGATGGGGGACAGAGGTGGGTGTGATGGGGTCAGTAAGAGGAGGCTGTGGAGGGAGGTGGCCAGGCGGCCAGGGGCCAGGGGGACGGTGGGGCCAGGGAGGAGGCTGGGAGGGGAAGGGGCTGGGGCTGGTGGGGAGGAGGCAGGGGCAGCCAGAAGGGAGGAGGGAGGCCAGGTCAGAGGCAGGAGAAGAGAGGACGATGGAGCAGGTGGGGAGGCAGGGAGAGGGAGAGAGGCCAGGAGAGGGAGAAGGAGAGAAGCAGGAAAAGGAAAAATACTAGAGTCAAAAAAAACCCCAGAGACAGGAAGGAGGGAGGGCAAGCATGGGAAAGTGCCCGGTGCAGGCAGGTCCCAGTACAGCCACCTGGGCGCTGGCCCCCACCCCAGGACCAGAACCCTGTGCAGCCAGCCTCTGCTGCTGGTGCAGAGCGGAGTTGCCACACACCCTGGCCAGACTGAGGCCAGGGCCACCCTGCCCTGCAGCCTTGAGGGAGGGCCCGCCGGTCCTGCCTGTTATCTCCCCTTTGTTACTTCCTGAATCTATATACACTGATATAAATTTCTATGCAACATAAATATATATGTATAAATCTCTCAATCTCTCTCTCTCTCTCTCTGTCTCTCTCTCTCTCTCTCTCTTTTGCAATCTTGCGAGATAACCAGGCATGAAGCAGAGGCTACGATGATAAGAAGATTAGAGAGGATTGCTTCATCTGTTGTAAGATTTCCAGGAGGGATATTTGTTCTCAGGAGACCAGCCAGAAGGTTATCTAAATAGGCTGTGTCTGAGCTAACCCAGAGCTGCTCCCCACTGGGACATTAATGGTACAAATAGCCAGAGACAGGTGGGGTGAAGATGAATTATAATAATTGTTTGATTATCTTGGGCTTTAACAAACCCAGTCAGTTCGTCTGGGTGTGAAAAATTAACTGTTCTCACAGCGGCAAATTTCACAGCGTTTGGTGTTATGTATCTTTTTCTCCAGAGAGGGGGCCAGCCTGTGCAAGGGCTCAGGGGTGACAAGGACGCCACAGTTTCTCTTGGATGCATCCCTGTGGCCAGGTTCTCTGGATGAGGGAAAAAATTCTGCCAACCATTCAGGGCCTGTTGGAAGAATGTTCTGGAGAAACACCTTCAAACATAAACATAGACTGGGTACAGGATGGACTAAAGCCCTTGCTTCCTTAAAATATAAAAAAAAAAAAAAAAATTTAAACCACTTGGTTTCCGAGCCAGTAGAGGAAAAAGCCATTTTCTTCTAGAATCATGTGGCCAGAGGCCGTGGCCATGGGCCCCGCGAGGCTGTGGGGCTGGAGCAGTGGTCGGTCTGTACCGAGTCCAGCTGTCAATGTAAAACTTAGCGGGGAAAACGTGAGAAGCATGGTCCATAGAGGCAGGTGGAGAGGCACCCGCAGCACATGTGGCTGAAGGCAGCCCCACCTGTCTCTTGCTGCGTTTTTAAGTATTTTTTTAGTTGGCAATGGACTTTATTTCATTGACTTATTTCTCTCCCCCACTAAGCCATGGCCCCAGTCAACTCTGTGGGTTCTCTGCTTTCCACACACATGGATCTTTGTGTGTGACGATGGCATACATGACTCCCTCCCACCCCTTTGTGATGGATGCCTCTGCTTTAGACTCTGGGTCGTGCACACAGTAGGAGCACAGTAGGAGCTTTAGGAGGCCACGGGATTCGGTTGCTGATGGAGAGTCCAGTGGGTTGCTGGGAGTTCATTCCAGCTGACCAGTGCTGACGTGGCCCAGAAGTTAACCAGGGGACCTCACAGTGGCCCTTCAGCCGCTCAGGCCTCGGGGCACCTGCTGTGGGACCGGCTCTGCTCTGAGCATGTCCCTCAGCTGGCCTCACTCAGCCCCACGATGCCCTGGGAGGGAGGATCTGTTTGTCCCACTGTGGGCCATGGGGTCAGCTTGGAGAGGTGCTGTTTGTACAGCACTTACTGTGCCCACAAGGGCTTGTCCCTGGACCTTGGGATGGCCGGTTCTGGGTCCCCACTCCTGGCTCACTCTGCAGCTGTGACCTTCGCTGCCTCCCTGAGTTTGCCCCACCTTCTCTCCTTATAGCAAGGAGCCACTTCTTCACTGGGCCCATGGCAGCCCCCATGTATGCAGGTGGCTCATTTGGAGGTTTATGGGGGGAAGGGAAGGAGTCCAGCAGAAACCTGGAGCCGAGTGCTGGGTCCAGCCAGCCTCCACAGAGTGGTCTCAGCCAACCTGCAGCTCTGTGAGCCTCAGTCCTCCCAGCTGCAAAGCACCTTCCAGGGAGCACCTGTGGCAAGGTTACTCTGGGTCGAGGGACGTCAAAACCCTCAAGAGAGGGTCATTATGGAGGCTGAGGGGGCGGCCGAGTGCCCACCGAGGTCCTTTCCTCCCTGCCTTCTATATCCAGGATGCTCTGGGCAGGAGAGGGGGTCTTGGGAGATTCTTTACAAGGAGCCGCCCAGCTGAAAAAGAACCCCTTCCCCCTTCCCAGCCTCTGGCCTTCTCTCAGCCTGGAAAGAGGCTGGAGGCTGGAAATAGGACCTCCTTAGTGGGGGGACCTCTGGACACAGACCCCTACCCACTCCCAGAGGCCCCAGCCAGGGTGGTTGGTAAGGGCGGGGAGGACGATTGTCAGCTTGACCCCAGCCACCAAGGCGTGACTGGCAGCTGGCCATGCGGGGCCATTATTATTACCGCCATCCACGCTGTCATGGTTGTTGGACTATATCGCCTGGGTCTCCTAAGGTTTGAGCCCATGCCCAGCCTCCCTGCCTCCCAGTCTCCTCCCTGCACCCCAGCCCTGCTCCTTTCACATCCCCTGCTGCCACCCCTCGCCTGTTCCTTCCTCTTTATCTCACTTGCCACAGGTCTGTCCCATGCACAGCTGCCATCTTTGTTCTATCTGTGGCAGCGAGGCCGAGCCGGGCCACGGGCAGACAATGACAGTATAATAGCGTGTCTGCAGCTATTGCTGTGTGTGTCCAGGTGATCCATCATGCCACCTGATACCAGGCAGGTGGCAGCCTGGAAGCCAGCTGGCCACTCTGAGAATCTCCACTGCCCCTCTGTGTGCAGGACAAGATGGGCTGGGGGACCAGGAGAGGCCATGGGCACACTGTGGGCCTCAAGGGTCTCCCTCACTAGATCCCACCCCAGCCCTATCAGGAGGGCGGCTTCTTCTACCCTGTTATTCTGATGTGAAACTCAGGCTCAGAGAGGGACACTCACTTGTCCCAGGGCACACAGCAGAGTGGGGGCAACATGGGGACTGGAACCCAGGTCTGTCGACCCCAAAGTCTGTGATCTGAAGCACCTTGCCCTGCTGTTCCCAGAGCCTGCCTTTTCAGGTTAGCAAGTGATTTGCACATTCAGGACATGGACAGAGGCCCAGTACCTGCCCAACCATCTTCTAGACATAGAGCTGGGAGCCTCTCCTCCTGGAGCGGGTGGGTAAATTTGGGGGTGGGAAGGAACAGACATCATGGTAGGCCAGAGCACATGGATATGAGCAGGGGCCCTGGGGCCCACACCAAACTTCTGCCTCTGCCTTTCCTGCTGTGTGACTTGGTCCAAGTGGCTTCACCTCTCTGTGCATCAGGTTCTTCATGGTGGTGATGGGAGGCCCTCCATCAAGGGGCGGCTAGGAAGATTCAGTGCATGGTAGGAGAGCCTGACACTCCGGAACATGCCCTACAGTCCTGCCTGGGGCCGTCACCTACCTCTCCAAGGAGCCCAAGCACGGTATATACACGCATCACTCCCATTTCACAGGTGCCAGATCTAAGGGGCCTCAGAGCCCTGAGACCACCTAGCTAGAGATACCCTGTATTTTTCTTCCTGCATCTTTAGGCATTATCTAAGCACCTACTGTGTGCTGGGCTTGGCCCAGGGTGCTGCTGCAGTTACAGAAGGACAGCTTCACAGCAGCCCCGGTTGGTTCAGGGCCCTGCTCTTGGCCAAGCTTTAAGATGACTGAGCACCACTCCACCCAGCGCTCCTGAGAGGGAGTCTCCATCATTCTCCTCAGGCAAATGAGAACCCGGAGGTCCCAAGAGTTAGGCCAGGCAGAAGGTCTCAGCCTCATGGAAGGTCAGCCAGCCAGGACCGGCAGACAGACCCTCCATCAGTTACGAAGCAGCACCACCCACGCTGAAAGGCCCAGCAGGCCTGGTGGACCACAACTCAAGGCTGGGCTGCTGGGCACCAGGAGGGCTTCCTGGAGGAGGCAGGCGGGAGGCGCCGAGCAGGGCACCTGGAGACAACATCTAAGGCAGGCCACGGATGCTGGGCTGGACAGGACCCAGGACTTAGGGGCCTGCAGGAAGGGGCTCCGACATCACATGGACGCAGGGATCAGTGGCTCATGTGGGCGTATCCAACCACTGGGGGCGACAGCCGGCTTGGCACCGTCCTGCTAGGGGAGTTTTGATCCCATGACATGCGCTTGATGGAAAAATCACAGAATGCAGGGCCCCCGAGACGAACCTCAGACCCAGCTGGCAGCCAGGGCCAGCGGGTGAGCCAGAGCAAAGCAGGGATGGGGCTGCAGAGGCTTCGGCTGTGTGAGGCCTGGGGTGGGGAGGCCCACACCGTGGGAGTAAGTGCTGTGGAAATGCCCAGAGGTACATCCAGGGCCCAGGGCAAGAAGAGCTTTGGTCAAGATGGAAGCCCGGGTGTTTGCCCCTCTTTGGCACCTGCTGGTGCCTGACCCCATGCTCCATGCTGGGCATGCCCACCTTGGGCCTCCTCTTTCCATCAGCCTATGGGAGACTCCTGTGCCACCCTGCCTCACAGACGAGGACCCTTGGACTCCGAGAGTCAAAGGCACCTGGGCTCTGACTCCAGGGTGCAAATTCTCAGCCTTCACAAAACACAGAGGCCTTCTCCCTCTCAGGACTTCCCTTGCCTGGTGGGGTGGGGGGAGGCTGAGCCAGAATGTCCCCTCCCCAGCTTTAGAGGAGTCTCGGCCACCCTTCCTATGGCCTCAGCCTGTCCAGTCCTCCCAGCCTCACCTATCAGCCAGACTCCAGCCCGGCCTTGCCATCCAACCCCTACCCACCCTGCAGAGCCCTGCCAAGAGGGCCCTGCCCCAGGGAGCCTCCCATGCCAAATAGTCCTTCATCCTTGGTCATTTCCTCCTGCATCAGGGCGTCCTGTGCTGGGACCGTTTTACTGGGTTTCTTGGTAAAAAGGATGATATCAGCTACTCTTTATTAAGCCCCTGGTGTGTGCCAGGCTTGGTCCATAGCAGAAGTTGTAATTGTGGTAGAAGTGCCCTAGCGGACTTTGCAATTGCCCCAGGGCCTCTGTGGGGCTGCTTCCAGGACCTGCCATGGATACCCACCTCCAAGATGCTCAGGTCCCTAGTGTCCACATAACCTCCGCTCCTCTTCCCAGACACATCAGATCATCCTGATGACTCACAACACCTCATACGAGGTGAACGCTCTGTGGGCAGCGGTCACACGGTCCTGATCAGGACATCAGGACCCTTCAGAGAGCACTGTGCACACGGCACATTATCCCCGCAGTACCTTCCATCCATGGTTGGTTGAATGGAACTGCAGATGCAGATGGGGGCTGTCCTGGGTATCTCAGCCCCTGAGGCGCCGGGCACCGTAGTGAGGACTTTGGTGTGCACTGTTCATTGAGCACTTACTGTGTGCCAGGATCCAGGGCACCATGGCAGCTGACACCTCCCCCCCCGTCTGCAGAGCCACGCTGCCCCAGCCACCTGCCTGGCTGATAGTTCACTAGATCCAGATGGCAGCCCCAGGGTAGCACTGTCCTGGCCCCTTTCTCAACTGAGACAAGTGACCCTCAGATGGGTGCAGGGGATTTGCCCTGAGGAGAGTTGGTGCCAGGTCCCTGGCAGCCCCTGGATGTGAGCCCAGCACTCATCCATGGCTACCCTCCCTGCTGGTAGGAACAGTGACACAGGTGTGACGTCTATGTAGGTCCAGTCCCAATCCCTGGGCCCCCAGCTGGCCTATCTTTGTTCTGATCTCTCTCTCTCTCTCCCTCTCTGTCTCTCCCTTTCTCCCTCTCTCCCTCCTTCTCTCTCCCCCTCTTCCCCCCTCTCTCTCTCTCCCTCTCTCTCTCCCTCTCTCTCTCCCTCTCTCTCCCCCTCCTTCTCTCCCTCTCTCTCTCCCTCTTTCTCCCTCTTTCCCTCTCCCTCTCTCTCCCCCTCCTTCTCTCCCTCTCTCTCCCTCTCTCTCTCCCTCTCTCTCTCCCTCCCTCTCTCTCTCAGTCTGGCTGTTGATTCCCTTATCCATCTTCACTTCTCTCCTCTCCTCTCCCCACCGCTACCTGGGCTCAGGACCCTCCTCCATCCCAAGTGTGGGGGATGGACACAGCGCCACCTGGGCAGAGGTCCCTGGCAGCAGGGGGTGGGTGGCAGGTGTCCAGGGACCAGGGAGCTCCCCAGCCCCAGGAGGTGCAGGGAGCCTCAGGGATAGCAGGGGGGCTGCAAGGCTGGCCTGAAGGCTGGCATGGAAGCCCACCAGGTCCTGGGGAGAGTATCAGGGTGGAGAGAGACTGGAGGTCATGGGGAGGATGGAGACCCAGATGGGGGTGTGAGACAGCTCACAGGGGCAGGGGATGGTCGCCCAGGGCTATAACTGAGTGGGGAGGGGTGGACTGTGCATGTGTGTGTGCATGTGCATGCATGTGTGCACACATGTGTACATGTGTGTATGTGCATGTGCATGCGTGTGCATGTGTGGGGCTATGTGTGTGCATGTGTGTGTGCACGTGCATGTGCATGTACATATGTGGGTGCGTGTGTGTATATGTGCACATGTGTGTGCATGTGTGGGGATATGCATGTGTATATGTGTGAGGGTGGGTGTGCATATGCATGTGTGTATGTGCACATGTGTGTGTGTGTATGTGCATGGCAGGATGGGACTGGTGCATGCATGTGGATTGAGGTGGGGCAGGATGGGTGGACTCTTCTCATCAGGGCCTGGAGACAGCTGGTGCATGAGCATCACAGGACGGGCCAGGTGCTCTCTGGGCCGAGGGGTTGGTGGCCTACTCTCTGAGTGGAGGGAAGGCAGGTGCAGAGACAGAGGGCTCCTCTCCGCTGCCAAGGTCCAGGAACAGCAGGGAGTCCAGGCCCCGGGCAGCTTGCAGCCCCTGCACAACACATTCATGGATGCATTTTTTCCTCTTTAAAATCAGGAGTTGCCACAGATTTCAGGGGAAGCAGCCTTGTGAGGTTGGCTGGCCAATGTGGTAATTAACAAAGGAGCCTGGATTCTTGGCCTCTGTATTTACTGATGTGCGCACAGGAGATGAGGCAGCTGAATAGCTGATTTCCCAGTGGCTTTGGCTCCTGCTTGCTGCAAAGTTGTGAACAAAATGACTGTCCATGCATTGAACGGTCTTACACAGCCCTCCATATGGAAATGGAGAGAATCCAGGACCAACTTTGTGTCTGGGCTCCGGCAGGGGAGCCAGGAGGGGAGAGGATGGGACCTGGGAGGCTCCACAGAGACCCTGGGAGGCTCAGGGACTCTCAGAAGAACAGTTCATGGCTGGCAGGGAGTTTAGCTATGTTTTGTTGGTCAAACACTTAGGAGAATATGTTCTCCCACCTCCCCACCCTGGGGCTACTCCCAGCCACCCTGTTTCTTTGGCTCAGACCTCACCTGGGATGTAATGCCTGGTCCAGGTAGGAAGGGTTTAGGCCGCAGGACAAAAGAGAAGGATTATGTGTAAAGTCAAAGGGCGCGGGTATTAGAGATATGATGTAATAAGGGGCTGCTATGCCAGGAATATGCTTCCCGTCTCCATGAGGCCTGCGTTAATTGATGGGAAGAAGTCTCCCTCATGCCCCATCCCACTGTCTCTTCTCCAGGCTCCAAATTCAGTCCCCAGTTTCCACGTCCTGTGCCTCCCCAACCTGTGACCCTGCCCCAAGCCCTTCGAACTAGTCCATGGCTTTCCTGGGGAATCTGCCCAGGCAAGGGCAGATGCCCAGTTCCGGCCTCCTGTTCCCGCCCACATAGGGAGGCTTGGTGTGTGCATGTATCCCAGTGGCTCAGCCTCCATCCACCTCAACATTTCGATCTGTAAAATGGGAACCGGAAATTGTAGTGACCGGGTTGGTGATTTTCGGGGGAGGTGATCACCTACTGTGGACCAAGCAGCATGCTGGGTCTCTGGGAACCAGACACAGAGATCTGGGTGTTTGCCAAGTGGGGAGGTGACTCAGGCGCAGGGAAGTCAGCCCATCAGCCAAGTGAGATGGCGCACAGAGAAGTATATGGGGCACAGAAGGCTGAGCAGGAGAGAATTGGCAGGGTGGTTGGGGGGAGTCTTTGGGGGGGGAGGTGAAGGCTGGGAGGAGGCAGGCCTGGGGGGCCGGGGCTCAGGAGGGGCCTCCAGCAGAGCCCAGTGGAGCAGAGACCTCAGGAGGACCCAGGGGACGCAGCAGGTGCCAAGGGGAGGCCGGAGGTCCTCAGGCAGGGGCAGCCCTCGGAGGTTTGTAAGCTGGAGGTGACCCGGACGGGCTCCATTTGCACTTTTACAAGCTCAGCCTGGTGCTGGGTGGAGAAGGGGCACCAAGGGCCACATGGGAGGAAGGGCACAGGCAGAGCGTCAGAGCCAGCTCTGGGGCCAGCCAGCCTGGGTGGGCAGACGGGCTTCTCCTCTCCAGGTGGTGGGACCTGGGGCAGGTCACCTGGGTTGCCCTGACCATGGGGGCCTCAGTCCCAGAATCTCAGTGGCAGAGTGGCAGCCAGACCCTCCTGGAGTTTCCATGATGCTTAAACCTGTCCAAGTGAGCGAACAGACCGGGGGACGGACCTCTCACGGTGCTCGGTCCACTCTGCCATCTCCATTGGCATCGGCCTCGCCATTCAGGCCAGAGATGGTGGCAGTGTTTGTTGGGGTGGGTGACGGGGAGCAGAGGCACCCTTGGAGCATCCTGGGGAATTGAGCCAGATGCTTATCTGCCTTGGATTGCTCAGGATGAGAGTGCAGGTTTGTGTCCTCCTCCAGGGAAGGAAAAGGCCCAGAGATTTCTTGGTGACACTGTACCCACCCCAAATCATGGAGCCTGTGCCTGGCTGCCAGGCTCTGCCCATCCTGGGCTGCTTTCATGCAGGGGAGAGAGAACAGCCTGGAGTCCCTCGCTTGGGGGTCTCCCCTTGATAGCTGGGTCTGCATGATTCTGGGCTGTGGGGGGCTGTCCTGGGCCAGCAGCCCTGGGCTCCCTGGCATCCCCAGGTCCAGGGGACGGATCCCTGCTCCACTGGGAACAGGCTAGCACCACCCAGCCCAGCATGTTCTGTTAAGGATGGGCAGAGGATGTTCTAGAAGGTTCTAGAGGAACATATTCACGCTGCCCCTTACTTAGCAGTAAAAGTGCTCCTGGAGACCTTGCTCTGTTCTTGAGAGATTCAAAAGGCCAAGAACCAACAAGCAAACCAGCCAGAGAGACCAGGACAAGCTGGCACTCTGGCTCAGAGCTGCTGGGAGGCCAGGAACGGGAATACCCTGTGGCAGGGTATGGAGAGTCCTTCGTCCCCAAGCACAGCCTGGGGCACTGTACAATGGGACCCTGTGTGACAAGTTTGAGTTGGAAGCGAGGGTCTTTTCTGGGGAGCTCCAGCATCCCCTCCCCAGACAGGCCTGGCATCCTGGTGGCAGGGAGACCGGAGAGACGGCCAAGCACAGGCAGCCCAGTGGCCCAGGTTGGAGCCTGGGACGGAAAGAGGCCACGTGTTGGAGAAACCCGTCCAACTCCACCGAGGGGTTCAGGGAAGGGATGATCAAGGGGTTCATTTCTTAGTTTCAATAAAGATATGTCCAGAGGGTGGCCACGTTGGGATGGTGCTGTCGTGGAGAAGGTGGGGATTCTAGGTACGATCTTAGCAACTCCTCCCTGAATCTGAAATTCTTGCAAAATTGGGAGTTTATTTTTAAAAAGTCAAACACTGCTTTAGAAAGACGTCTGAGCACTGGCCTGCATGTCAGAACCCATTGCCTGTCTAAGGACCCTGTGTTCATCTCTGTTCACCATTTGAAGGGATTTCACTTTTTAATTCTTCACGTCAAAATGTTTTTTAGTTGAAAGTGCACGTCACTATTACCAGTGGACAGTCAGTGTCTCCTGCCACACACAGAGGGTGGCCGTAAGGACAGGTGGACAGAGCAGAGGCTCTTGCCCAGAGGCTCGGGCCTGCTTCAGGTTCCCTGCTGTCCACAGGGTGGGGAGCTGCTGGCAGGTGTGAGGACCCACCCGCAGCCTGCAGACCCCTGCTGGCTGGGATCCCAAGGATGGAGGAGACGATAGAGAAAGGAACTCATTCCTCCCACACGATTCAAGGTCATTTCAACTGTTGCCTGTGAGCTGCTGGGGGGGGGATCCCCATTCCATAGAAGGCGTCCCAGTCACGTGTGGCTCTTTATGTAAATTGATTTAAATTTAATGACAGGAAAGATTCAGGTCTTCCATCCTGCCAGCCATGTTCCACATGCCGAGAAGCCAAGGGTGGCAAGGGTGATCGCGTGGGACAGTACAGGACATCTCCACACTGCAGAGTTCTGTCACGCAGCGTTGCTCTAAGTCAGGGCTGGGGCCCAGGGACACAGCTGTAAAGACCCCGTTCCTCTCAGCACTGGTTAAAGGGGGCAGGCGAGTGGCCCCTGGAGACAGCAGGGGACAGATGGGGCTAAGGCCCCCAGGGACCCGTGGGCATCAGTTCTGGTCATGGCAGGTTCACCAAGGACCCTCCCCACACCTCCAGGACCTCCTGCACCCTGAGATTGGTGGTACTCAGCATCAGTTCAAGGTCTCGCCTCCCTAGTCCCCATCATGCTCTTCCCGAAAGCCAGCCCCGCCCCTCCCTGGACTGATGCCTGACTTAGAAACAGATGGAGCTCTGTCTGCAGAAGGCAAGAAGCAGGAGACTTCCGAATTGCAGATTTTCACCAAAGAGGTTCCTGAGTCTTCTTGATCTTTCCCAGCTAACTCAAGTGTCTAGTTCCACAAAACTGCTTTAGTCATTTTCCAACCTCTCTCCCATTAAGAAAAAAGCAAGGCTGGAGTGGGAAGCACCACTGTTTACTGCTGTGTCACCAAGGGCAAGTCACCTAACCTCTCTGGTCGCCCAGTTGCTCAGTCTGTGAACTGGGATTCTCAGAGATAGAATGCTCATGATTCAGTGAGGTGACATGGGTAAAGTTCTTGGGATGAGGTTGATGACAAAACTCAGTGAATATTATTGAAAAGATTAAGCAAGGGGTTTGTGGGTGCCCATTGCAGAATATAAAGAGGTGCAGAAACAGTAAGGATAGCCACGGGAATGCTGGTAATGGGTCAGTGTCATACCCGAGGGGATCCACTCTCAGGCACTCAACATCCCAAGCATCCCCAAACCCCTTGTCCCCCCACCCTTTCAAGGTGATGTGGTAGACATCATCAGTGGTATTCATCAATATCCAGGTCTCTCCTCCCAGGTTTGGGTGGGGCTTGGGGGATCACGGGTCCTCTTTCTCTTAAACTTAGGACTGATGATCTGACTGGTTTGTGCCAAATTAAAAATGAGAAAAAAAATTGCACCATTTCCTGGCCAAACATCCCATCCCGGGCACTGAACCCTCCAGCCCTCTCTTTCTCAGCTGCAGGAATTATGGGAAGATGTGTTGAGGTAGCCATGTCGTGCCATGGTGACTCACTCAAGCTGGGTCCCTGAATGACTCCAGCAAGCACAGGGACGCTTGTTTGCGAGGGACAAGTGAGATGAGCAAGAAATGCACCTGCCCTATTTCAGATCACGAGATGACTGGGATGTTTGTTACATAGCATGACCCAGCTTATACTGACTGTTACAACCCAAGTCAGTCCTCCTCAAAGACCGGGTATTAGAAGCAGAATTGAGATTTACTCCTGTATTGAGGCCTTCCCCTGCTGTCACTGCTGGATGACCACTTCTGAACCCAGCCAGGCCTTGAATTTGACTGAGAGTTGCAGAAAGAATCCCAGTCACATGCCAAACCACCTTCCCCCTCCCTGCACCAAATGCCTCCCCCACATTACACAATCTGCCTCAAGTCTGGGAACATATTAGTGGTGACACTTAAAAAAACAATAATACAAATCCCACATCAACACACCTGAGATACCACCCAGCACGTCTCCTCTTCCCCAATAAAAAGGACATACTACACTTACAAGAACCCACAGAGCTCATTATGCAAAGGCTTTCCTGGTTAGTCACAGTAATAAGATCCTTGAAGTAATGTGAGCGTATTTTGATTTTAAGAAAAACTACAAAAATAACTACATGATTCTAAAATATCTGCTAAATGAGATTGTTCTTCAGCAGAATCTCGACTTTTTTCTTTCTTTCTTTTTTTGTCACCTCAAGTGTTGGGGGTGCTCAGCTGCATTTTGTGCTTATGGTGTAATTTGACATTCGTTTCCCTCCTTTGAAAAAATGGATCAATGCTGACGGCAAAATGCTAATAGGAAAGCATCCAGGTCTTGAGATTTTCCAAGATGCCCTTCGATCTATCAGGAAATTGAGTGTGGGTTTCTGGCTCCCTGGAACAGAGCATCTGAGAGGCTGCAGTGAGAATCTGGCCTTTAAGATGCATAGAGTACAAGGAAGGCTCCAAAAAGTTTAGCCTTGCTGCCCCCAGGCTCCCAGCGGCCAGCCAGAGCCATCCTGTGGCAGGCCAGATGGCTCGGCTCTTCCCACAGTCCCCAGTGGTCTAGCTTCCTACTGGTGACTCCAGGCTGGGCCAGGAGCCACCATGACCAGCAAAATGGCCATAAGCGAGACTGTGTGCCTTCTGAGGCTGTGTGCCTGCGAGGCTCCCCAGGGCCATGCTGGGGTTGGAAGTCCCCCTGGACTGGAAAGCCACGTTCACAGGCCACGTGGGGAGAGAGACTGAGACTCCTGGCACAGGAGGACCAAGAAGCCCAGCCAAGGCTGGACTGGGCCACAGGTGTGTAACCTGGCCAAGCTGCAGTTGGCACCATCCCCCTCGGCTGCTGGGCTACCCAGTGACCGGCCTCATATGCCCAACTCTACCCCATACTGTGTGGAGCAGAGATGAGCTGTCATTGACTGAGTGGCAGCGTCACTGTGACAGCCATGGAGACGGCCACCAGACCTGTCCTGTGGTCTAGGACAACCCAAGCTCAGAAGATTCTGGGCAGCCAGACCCTACCCAGTGTGGGCAGGACCTGTGATTTGGTTCCTTTCAACAGAATGTGACAAAGTTCAGGACTGTCACATCCACAGCTCCGTAAGATTGTCACTTCTGTCCTGCTAGACACTCTTTCTTGTGCTGGCAGTGATGAAGCCACCCACCCAGGGAGGGGTCCAAGTGGCAGGGAGCTATGGACCATGCCACCAAGGCCCTGGTCCCAGAGGTGAGTGGGAAGCAGGTCTTTCCCTGCCGGGCCTGAGAAGCCTTGAGCCCTGCCTAGCCCAACGCCCACACGGTGAGGTGACAGATCACACAGCAGCTGATGCAGGTACTGAGCACAGAACCTAGCATGTAGCAGCTCCCACAAAGGGAGGCTGGTGGTCCCCATTCCCCCCAGTTGCCTGGCAGGAGTAGAGGCCCCTCTGTCAGAAGGACTGGGTTCCTTGAGGACAGAAGTGTGTCCCCAATGCTGCTCCAGTCATTCGACAGACCCAGAACAGCAGCTGGGCAGCAGGCCATGCTTGAGGTCTGGGGAGGCTGCCATGGACACATCCACCCTGGGTCTGCCCACGGGGAGCGTCTGTCCTAATGACCAGGTGGACAAAAATTAAATTATACAAATGCTGCTGTCTGGAATGCAGAGGTTGGTAAGCATCTTCAGAAAGCATCTTGAGGGCACGGCCGAGGGGCTGGGTCCCTGCGGTACCAGCCTTCCCTCAGCAGCTAGCCATCTCCAGGGGGTCCTTGCATCCACTTTATGGACAGGGACATGCAGGAGGTCAAGCCACAGGTGGACATGGCCTGTGAGCCAGCCAGGATTCCAGCCTCCTTGCCTCCGGTTCACCCTTGGCCTCCCTCTCCATGTCTCTTGTTTCACCTTTGTTAACTGCCATGTTTGGATCCTCTGCATTTTAGTGGCCATCTGATGGACCCATCAGAGACTGGGGTGCTGTGTCAGGAGCCCCCACTCCTGATGCAGGCTGATGACCCAGCCCACGGGTCTGCCTCTCTTTCTAATGGCACTCAGGAAACCTGCCTCTGCCTGCAGAGTGTGCTGGGTGCCCGTACAGGTGGCAGCTGGGAGCCCTGGGGATCTTGGTGTTCTTCAGATCTAGGGTCCTCAACCAGGGTTGGGTTGGTCTCGCTGGGGCTTTTGACAATATCTGGAGGCATTTCAAGGTGTCACATCCAGGGGGATGGAACTACTGGGTAGAGATCAGGGAGGCTGCTAACCACCCTATGAAACCTAGGACACAGCATCCCCCAACAGCGACCCATCTGACCCCAAATGCCAGTGGTGCTAAGGTTGAGCAATCCTGCTTAGACAAAGGAAAACCCCTACCCGGGTGAGGGCTGAGAGGAGAGATATGTAGAGAATCATTCCTCTGGGGCGTCATTCTGGGTCACCACAGGCAACCATGTCCACTTTAGTAAGAATAAGTAAGAGATTCTCTTCTCCTTAGCCCTTAGGTTAAAAAAAAAAAAAAAAGAAGCTGCCTGAATGGAGACTGTAACTAACCCCTACAGGTTTTAAGGGTCCCGCTTACACTGGGGCCCTGTCCCCCTGGTCATTAGGACAGTAGCTCCTTGTCCACCAGTTGTAGTTTAGGCTAGACGCAGAGAAAAGGCTTTGGCTGACACTAAGCTGGTTAGAAATGCAGAGTCCCGGCCCGGTCCAGTCTGCTGAATCATACTCTGCATTCTGATGAGATGTTCTGATCTGTAGGCAGAGGGCAGTTTAGGAAGCACTGTCCAGCAAGTCACTGGAATTTAACTGCCACTGGAATGCAGGCTCTGAGCACCTCCCTGCTTGGCCAAATCACAGGCTGTGTGGAACCCCACTCCCACGGCGCAGGGACACGCGGGGCAGGCAGGGGTCCCCTTGTAGCACAGTCTCACACCCACCCCAGAGGGACCGTGGAACCTCCTGGAAGGCATTCAGTCTCTTCTAGGATGGTGCATTTCCATTCAGGGGTGCATCGCTCAGCCAGGGAATACAGACTCTGAGAATGTATACCAGACCAGCATTTCAAAATCTCTGGTTTGTCATTGTTCCACTGACTTCATTTCCCTAAGTTTCATAGAAAAATCACTAGGACAGGGAACTACCTAAGCAAAAACACATTTCTATTTTTGTGTTTTAGTTTCTTAATCCCATGCTTCAAAATATATATGTGCAAGCCAGACACGGTGGGGTACACCTGTAATCCAAGCTCCTAAGGAGGCTTAGGCAGGAGGATCACAAGTTCGAGGCCAGCCTCAGCAACTTAGGGAGAACCTGTCTCAAAATTTAAAATAATTAAAAAGGGCTGGGAATGCGGCTCAGTTGTACCTAGGTTCAATCCCTGGTACAAAAAAATAATAATACAACCCCCCCCAAATATTTCCTTGTCAGTAGTGGTAGAAATAAGATCCATATATCTACAGAGAAACACTTAAGAACAAAATAAACAGCAACCCCAACACCTCATGACCTCAAAACTGTCGACGTGGGGGTTGACATTCTTCAGGTGGACCCCGTTCTGCGCCTCGTGGGTTGTCCAGTGACACCCCTGGTCTCTACCTACCAGATGCCAGCAGCATCTCTCCCACCCCTACCCCCCATCCTAAATGGCTCCAGACATTGCCAAATGTCCCCTGGGGGTCAATATCACTTCCCATTCAGAAGGAGGGCTCGGATTGAAGAATTCAAAGCCGAGAAGCCCGCAGATCCCCTCCCATGCCCTGCTCTGCAGAACCCCCCGAAGCCAGGAGACCAAGCAGCTGTGTCAGCGCCATCCCTGGCCAGGCCCGGGTGTGCCCCCGTGTGAACATGTGTGTGTGCAAGGCCCCCGGGCGCGTTGTGGCAGTAATGCCTTCATCTCCCCCTGACACCCTGGCATTCTGACCATTCATCAAAATAATTGACACAGATGAAATTGGCACTTCCTGCTATGTTGGGCAGATAAGCTTTGCTGAATGTTGACTTCACACGAAGAAAATGACATGTGCTTGGGCCTCACCCTTGATCTGACTGGGCCAGGGAAGGAGGCAGGAGGGGCCAGCTGGCTGCCACGGTGGAGATGCATCCCCAGGCACTGCCTTTTTTTTTTTTTTTTTTTTTTTTGCGGTACTGGGGATTGAACCCAGGGCCTCGTGCTTGCAAGGCAAGCACTCTACCAACTGAGCTATCTCCCCAGCCCCCGGGGACTGCTTTTACTCCTCGTGCACAAGAGACTGGGGGAGATGAAGGACCGGCCCAGGCACTGGGAAATCCACAGAAGGCATGGGACGGTCCTCCAGGGATGGCAGGGATTGGCTGATGGATTCAGAAGAGCAGGATGGTGGTAAGGACAAGGGCCTGGGAGGGCCACAGGCTTGGGCTCAGAGCCTGTCCCCCAGACAAGGTGGCTGAGCATCCCGTTTAGCCAGGGGCCCTGGGCTTTCCCAGCAAACGGGAATTTCAGTGGACTGGAGAGCTGCGTGCCTCAGCTCCTCATCTATCGAGCCAAGAGGGATGAGACCCCTCCCGGTGTCCCTGATAGAGGGAGGCAAAGGGTCCCTGGTGACTGCCCTCTGGGGCACAAAAGCCATCGCAGGGACAAGTGCTTAGAAAGCAGGACTTTCTTTTCCTTCTATCAGCCTGGACTGGACAGCCTCTCAGATGCCCAGGGAAGCAGGAAATTTTAAGACAGGCTCTTGGCTAATTTGCTGAGGCTGGCCTCAAACTTGCAATCCTCCTGCCTCAGCCTCGCAAGTCACCAGGATTTAGAGGCAGGCACCACCACACCAGGCAGGAAGTTGTTTATTTCCCTGATTTTCTCAGGCTGATTTTACTGAGGATCTACTATGTGCTAGGCATGTGTCAGCAGCCATCGACAGGCAACAGGCACCGCCTCCTTTTTGCTGGAGAATCCCCTTCACTGAACACCTGGTCACATCTTGACCCATGAAAGAAGTAGCTGGTTTCCAGGGCAGGATCACGGCCACTCCTGAGTCACTTCCAGGACTCTTGCAGCCTGTAGCAAAGCCTCTCAGGGTCTCACCTGGTCTTGTCTTGCCTGTCTTGCTCATGGGGAGGACAGAGTATGGCGGTAACTGGGCAAGCAGGCTGGGTAGCCTAGTGGGAGGGGCTTCTAGATCTGCCAGGCCAGAGTGACGCCCAGCACGGCCTTCTGCTGTGAGACTGGAGGGAAGGAAAGGTGCAGGCGTCTCTGCTGTGTTCTCCTCCTGCCGGGCCTGCCGGGGAAGACCCCTGTGAGGACGGTGAGCTAGGAACACTTGCAAGGTGCTCAGAACAGTGCCGCGTGTGACAGACATGTCCCCTTGTGCCGAACCACAGTGCCGAGTGCCTGGCATCAGATATGGTGCCGAGGGCTCCCCTGGGGTGACAGGGCAGCTCCACGACCTTAACCTTCACACTGGTCACCTCCTCCTGGAGCCCTCCCTGATTACCCTGATGAAGAGCACCGGCCCTATCAGCCTGGTTCCCTCCACTATCCAGAAGCAGCTGCATGAGCCAGGACTGTGTCTGGCCTGACCCACACCAGGGTTTCAGGCAGCTAGTCCCCCCTGGGACCTGCAGATCCTTCTCCCTTTGCCACTCTCTCCAGCCAGGCTGGATCAAGGCACTATGATAGTAAGAGGACTAGCAATTACATGGGCTGCGATTCCTGTTCATACAGCCCTCCCCCCGTGGTGACTTCCTCCCCATGGCTGGGGGCGGAGCACCGCCAGGAGCACTCCCAACAGGTGGGGCCAGCCTCTCCCCAGTGCCATTCCATGTCTATCCACATGCGTTTCCCTATAATCCTAGAAGAAGCTCGCAGCAGCAGAAGCCAAGTCTCAGAGCAGAAGGGACCTGTGCAAGGGACACAGCCAGACAATGGCAGAGCTGGGACAGGTGTGCCTGCCTCCCCAGCCCTACTCCTCTCAAAGGCCGTCCTAGGAGGCAGCTGTCCCGACTTGGAGAGTCCAGCTGGTCTGGGTCCAGGTCTTCTTCCTGCTGCATGCTGGGGACCTGGCCAGAGTCCTGTTCTCTGTCCCAGCACTCACTCCCTCCCCTTAGAAATGGGGACCACGTCCCCACTCCCTGCAAGTTGGGGAGGACCGTTAACTGAAAGGGATAACAGGGGTCCTCCAGGAACCATCCCCACAGAGTGACTGGGAGTTGGGTCCGGGGCCACCCCTGCAAAGAGACCAGAGGGTACATTTCTCTCAGCCCCAGCCTGGCTGGGCCTTGGCCCACAGGCTGCAGGGGATGTGGGTCCCAAGTGCCACCAGCCCTGCCTGCCAGGCCACCCCTGATTCCAGGCAGCAGCTCCAACCCACCCCCTGCCATTCCCCACTCTGTGCCTCATGTCCCAATGGGGGGCCATGGGGCTCCAGCTAATTGCAAATCATTTCTCAGGGCTCCCGCTGTTCAGCTAAATTCACTGGAACTAATGTGTCCCGAAACAAATTTCACAGAAGACCCAGGGCGATTACATGATATTTAGTTCCCCTTCCCGTGTTCCCTGCCCGAGGTTGGGGCCGGGGCGGCAGGGTTGGGGTGCGAACTCAGGGTGTCTTCTTGGGGCCAGATGTTCTTCCTTCCCACGCTGCACCCCCGCCTCGGCCAACCCCTCACTCTTCTTTCCACTCCCAGATCTTGTCATCACTCTTGAGGGGCCCGGCAGGGCCCCTCCTTCCTCCCAGTATCTCTATAAAGCCAGAACCAGCTCCGAAATCAGACAGCCTTGGGTTCGAATCTCAGCTTCAGCACTTATTAGCTGTGTGTCCTGAGAAAAGTCTCTTAACCTCTCTGAGCCATTGTTTCCTAATCCCTCAAAGGAGGATCCCACTACCTGCCCTGGCATTGGCCTTTGGGAAGATCAAATGAAACAACACAGGTGACACATTTCTTCATGGGTCCAGCACATAGTGGGCCTCCCAAAGATATGGATTCCCATAGATATGGATCAACTTCAAGTTGATCAATTCAAAGGGATCAGAGCAACCATCTTTTGACAGTTTCAGAATCAATTCAAAACAATAAGGATCAGGAAGCAAAGGCCCAGTCTCACCTCCCCAAGCAAGTGACTGACCAGCTCAATCTCCGCTGGCTCAAAATCCTACCTTCTACCTTCCCCAGACTCATCCTCCCCAGGTCTCCCAGGGGACTACCTGTCCCTTCCCCAGGTGCCCCCAGTGTCACATAAGAGCCTGGGAGCTTGATTCCATTGGATCTCTGCTGTACTTGTGGGCTTGAAGCCACTCAGAGAACCATGGACCATAACACAGCCACATCCCTGTCCTGGCATTCACAGTGGGCAGGCCCAGATCCTGATACTAGCATCCGCTGGGAGGTGGCCCCTCAGGGCTGGCCAGGAGCCCACTCCTACGCCTTCCATGGGAGATAGCAGGCCTGCAAGCAGGTGGGTCCCAGGGACTCATCCATGAACTGGATCCATGCCTTATTTCAGTTTCCCAAAGTCAGGGAAACAGTCCTGTCAAACACCAAGGTCCAGGAATTAATCTGAGCTCCCCTGGGTCCCAGGCCCTTGTAAGGTGCTGAGAAACCCAACAGTGGACAGGATGGACCCTGCCCCTGACCAGGCTGACACCAGAGAGCAGCCACTAAAGAAGCTAGAGCTGAGCACAGTTCAGATCATAAAGATAAAGATGACAGAGTGAGCACTCAGTATCTCTTACGTGGGGTGACCTCAAAGTGGTGACACTTGCCCAGGAACTTCATTAAAGAAAGAACTGGGGATAGGGGCCTGGGGCGAGATCAGCATGTGCAAAGGTCCTGAGGCAGGCTAACTGGCGAGGCTGGAGGTGATTTAGCAATGTTGGGAGTTGGGGAGAACCACGGAGGCCAGTCAGGGAGCTGCTGTTCCCAGGAGCATGGGCGGGGCGGGCAGACACACCAGCCAGTCCCACTGTCAGGTGGGGATCCGAGACTCTGAGAAGGGAAGCGGCCAGTGCCAGGCTGTCTGGCCTGTGAGATGGGTCTGTCCCTTTGTGCCACCATTAACTGCTCTGCAGGGAGCAGGGCCAAGAACTTCCAAGTGACCCCATCCCTGTGGTGCATCCCTTTGTGACGAGAATAATCACCCCTAACTTATCTGCTTCCTAAGTTCGGCCTCACGTTCTCCTTTGCCCTGAGAGCATGCTCATTTTCCTGTCTAGAAATAAAGCAGATTAAGTCATTTAAAGATTTAAAAAGTCCTATTTAGAACAAGCAACTGTTTTGCCCATTTTATAGGCAAGGACGTGCGGGCCCAGAGAGACTGAGGAACTCACTGAAGGTCACACAGTCGGGAAGTGTCAGAACTTTTCTGTTGATGGCAGGAGTGGAGATCTGGACTCTACCTAATGCATAATATTAATTAATCCATATTAATGACATATTTACCATCAACTAATTAATATTAATATTTAATGTCTAGTCTTCTTTTTCTTACTCTAATTAAAATGACTTACAAGTTCCTGTCACCTTCGGCAGGATCAGGTACAACACGAAGGACGTGTTCACTTCATCCACACATTGTCTCAACAACTAGGGTGGCCAGATCAAATATAGGATACCCCCACTGCACATGAATTTCAGAGAAACAAAGAATAATTTTTAGGATAAATATGTTCCCAAAGATTATGTGGGATAAACTTATACTAAAAATGTATTCATCTTTTATCTGAATCTCAAATCTAACCGCCTAGCCTGTGTTTTCACTCGCTAAATCTGGCAACCATAACAGCAGGCTCATCTAAGAGCTGACAAAGGTGCAGATAATTAGAATTGCTGGAATTATTTACCTAAGACTGGAAGAGACAGACTACAGGCCCTCTTAGGTCTGGGCCCCTGAACTGAGTGCTGTGTGTCTGGCTCTCAGGTGGACACTGGGCTCTGGGCACACCCTGGTTGGTCTCCCTGAGTCCCATCTGTGGAAAGAACAGGACCCAAGTCAAGGCTGGCTGGTCTCAGGCAACACTGCAGGAAGCAAACACACAGAAGTGGAAAGAGGGGAAAGAATTCACCAAAGACTTCATGTTTTCCTGGTAGCCAAGTCTTATGCCTTGGGTGAGCTGAGTTCTGAGACCCCACCAGGGACAGAAACCAGAGACTTCCCACACACATCCTGAGGAATGAACTGGCCCTTTCAGACCCGGGCATTGATCTGGCAGCCCTCATCTGTAAACATCCAAGGTTAATTCCAAGTTCAAGGACAAAAGTGGGGTGAACTTAGAGATGTGATTATGTGCTCCCAGGTCACCCTCCCCAGCCCCACCTGGTCTCCATTCCCAGTCTGAATTCACACCAGTTTGCACAGCAGCCTTATCTGGGGCATAAAGTCAGTCCCTCACCCACACAGACTTCCCTCCTCCTTCATTGAAGGTGTCCCCAAACCAGAGACACAAGCATTTAGTCTACAACATCTGGCTGCATTGCCACTTAGAAGATTCCAACAGCAAAGCCCAGAGAGTGAGGCAGGCTACCCTGGGCTGGAAATTAGGACCCTGGACTCAAAGTCAAAATCTCCAAAAGCTCCATCTGTTTGACAGGGTGGCCCTACAGGGGACTTGAGTGAAGCCAACTAACTTCTCTAAATCTCCTTTGGACAGCATTAAGTGGGGGAAAAGAATGAGGCCCAACACTTTGTGCCAAAATTTCCTCTATCCTCCCCTCCCCCTGCCTTTCTTCTTTCCTTTCTCTCCTTTTCTTCCTCCCTTCCTTCAACCAAGAATGCCTCTGAGTATCTGTTTTATGGATGCCAGGACTCAAGCACACGAAGGGAACTGTCTCAAACCAAGTCCCCAAGGACTTCTCAATGCAGGCTAAGAGGTAGACAAGTAGGCTGACACATACAACCTCCAAGCAGACTTATTTGAAGGAAAGGGTCCTAGGGGATCCAAGGACTAGAAAGGAGAGGCACACCACTCAGCCTGTGGACAGGCTAGAATTTCCTGGGAATCACTGGACTAAGACCTGCAAACTTAACAGGGAATATCTGGGTAAAATGTGAGACTAGGACGCATTTTGTGGTTCTGGGACAGACTTACAATGATTCAGAACAGCCAGGGACTCTCTGGGACACATACAGACTTCAGGGAGGCTTGAGAAAGAAGTGGGAGGTCAGAAAAGAATGGGATGGAGAGGAGTAGATCCCCAAGAGTCCTGGGACCCTCCCAGAGGTCTCTCTGGCTTCACTGATTTTCTTCTTTCTTGATCTGGATAGGACCCAGATAGAGGCAATGATCTGTGGACCCCAAATCTGAGATCTCCATGCTAGACCAGCTCTAGAAGGCAGCCTGCTCTAATTCTAAGACTCTGACAGAAAGAGGGATGCAGGGACTGCCCTCAACCACACACAGGGTGAGGGCAAAAACAGTCAAAGACAGGGCCTGCAAAATGAGGGGAAAGAATATTTTAAAGATGTCTGTTGTGAGAAAGAATCCCCAACCTCCTTCTAAGCCACTAGAGCTGGAACCCAGTACATTGAAAAGCAAACAAAACACACTATCTGATTCCCCTCACTGGTTTTAGGCAGAATCCTGACCTTCATCCTCTGCTGACTCACACCACACTCCTAGAACAATAATCTCCAACCTCTACCAGGAATCCATGCTGCCCTGTGATGCCCCCAGACAGAGCCTTGGAAGTATTTCTAAGCTCCACGTACAGGTAAAGGAATGGGAATTCAGAGAAGTGAAGCCATATGCTGAGATCACAGAGCACCCAGTTTAGCAGGAATTAGAAGCCAGAGGCAGCTGATCACCAGGGGTCCTTGGTTCATGACTCCTGAAGAGGCTTTTAACTTTGGCAACCTGAGATATGGGAGGGAGGTATTTAAACATATCTAATTGATTTTACAGATGTCTAAATCTCCTTTGCACAGCATTAAATGAGGGAAAAGAATGAAGCCCAACACTTTTTGCCAAAATTTTCTCTATCCTCCCCCCAAATCCCTTCCTCCCCAAGGAGGAAGAAGTCCAGCTCCCTATGCACCATGTTCATGTCTATGAGATGCAATCTTATGTACTGCAAAAAGAAGATGACTCTGAGGGATACTTGGGTTCCAGGTGGCGTGATGCCTGGGTGATGGAAAACACAGAAGAAGCCCTGCACACATGTACAAACTTTCACCTACGCAGGTGCAGCACACTTTAGGTCTACAAGACAACACATTCACACGGGTTCCTACAAGTGGATCACCAACCATGACCCTGTTACCCAGGAGAGGAAATTGAGAATCAGTAAGTCAAGGATCCAAGTGGTGAAATGATCAACAGTCATGATTCAGCATCAGGGTCTCCTGCAAGGGCCCATCACATCAGACTGAGAGCAAGAAGGGCTATTGTCCTCACCTTGGGAGACTTGTGGCTAGCTCCTCACCAGAATCCCTGAAGTTATCTGGGTTGACTGCATGGGAATAGGGACCAGGTTCATTTTCTTCACCTTTTCATCCCAGAGTCTGGCACAGCATCTGGGCAGAATAAAAATTACTTGTAAATATGGGGGGGCTTAAATTGTATTGAAGATTGAGTGAATCAATTTCTGAATTAATGGAGGGAAATAGATAAGAATGAGAAAGTATATGGGTTAATTAACAAAAGGACATTTGGATGTTTGGATGAGAGAAAAAATATGTAGATGGGCAATGGCAGAATGCAGATGGTTAACTGAATGGAACGATGATCAGATGTTGGATGAACAGTAGAATGTGTGGGTTATGAATGCACAGATTGACAGAAAAGTGGATGGAAGGAAGAGTTGATGGGTAAATGGATGAAAATATTGATAGATGGGAGGGTGGAAGTAGGGAGGGAAGAATCAATGTAAAGAAGAAAATGGGAAAAGAGGGAAAGAATGAAAATGGATGGATGAATGGATGGGTGAGTGGGTGGATGAATGCATTAAATAATAATTATAAAGATATTAGATAATCTAATAATGTAGATAGTAATAGATTAGTAAATAACAAATAGAGAATTAATAAATAGATAGCTGGGTGAAGGGTGGAGAAATGAATAAGTGGGCAAGTAGAGGTTCACCACAAGTGACCGAGCACATGGGGCACCTAGTCTAAAGGAGCAGAGTTTCCTTAGCCTGCAGCAACATAGCACTCACCCTCCATCTCTGGCAGGGCCCTACTGTTGGGCTATTTTTGTCCCTTCTGGGGAGGGAGGCTATTTTTTGAACAGTGCTTTTTAGAGAAGAAAACACAGAGCATTCTTCCTCCCCCAGGTGCTTCTTAACCACACAAATACATGCATTGTCCCACTGCTGGGAATAAAACCAAGCGGAAATATAGAAAGTGCAAGAAATGAAATACAGAAAGACAGAAAAGGAGTGGGGCAAGCCTACCTGCTTTCTCCAGGGAGATGGGATCTTCAGACGAGGTTTCCTAGGCTGAGCCTGGAGTTGCTGAACTCCATGCACTCCTGCCAGAGCAAACTCATGTTTTAGGCCCTGGGGACACAGGCACCACCACTGCTGGAGTGGAATTTTCACCTAATGGGAGAGAGAAACACACAAATCACTAAGCAAAAACATAACACATCATCAGAGCAAAAGGATAGAGGCCCTTGTTTATCTACTTCAGCATAGAACATTCCAGGCTCATCTTGGATTTTCCTTTTTCTAACCCTGGAACCAGCCATTTATCTAAGACATCCTAATGACTCTCAATGGAGCATTTAAAACATGGTAGCACCATTCATGGGGGCTGAGAATCCAACAGTGTTGCTCTGGCTGAGGATCTCTTGTGAGGTGGCAGTCACAATTGCAACCAATATTGTAGGAATAATGGGTCTGCCTTCTAGGGGGCTCACAAACATGCATGGTGAGTTCATGCTGGTTGTTGGCAGGAGACATTGGTTCCACCTCCAGAAGGCTGCTTGGGCATCCTTAAGGCATGACAGCCTGCTTCCTTTCAGAGGTATCACATGGCCCTTTTCTGCTACATTTTGTCCTTCGAGAGCAAGTCACAAAGTGAAGCCCACACCTTAGGGAAAGATAGACAAGGACAAAGTCCTGGAGTTGGGTGCATTTCTTGTGCTGAGGCGAACAGCAGCCAGAAGCCCATGTAAAAAACAGGGTCAAAGGAGGTGAGACTGGAGAAAGGCAGGGGTGGGGTTTGTAGACACAAGTGTGGACACCAAAGGTTTTATGGAGAGCTGGACTGTGCCTGTGTCTCTTCCAATAAACTTCCATGGTACTAGTGATATGCCTCTTGTAGAGAGGAGGACACTGATGTCCAGATAATTTTAGGAAGGGCTCATATCTTCCCATGTATCTCAACTTCATATCTGCACCCTGGTGAGTCATCCTCAAATCCTGATATGTTATGGAGGGAAAGCTGTCTTGTACAAGTGAAGAAATTGTGGGAAAAACTGCCTTTAAAGAGAAAAAAGGCAGAGAAAGAGTGGGAACAGATGGACAGAGACATAAAATGTAAAAGAACAAGAGATGAAGATTGTCAGAGGCATCCAGAGGCACAATGACAGAGAAAGATGACCAAGCAGAGAGGAGAGGATTAAGGAGACAAGGAGACGGGGTGGGGTGTAAGTGGTATGTGGGTGGGTGTGGGTGCCGTGTGCATATTCTGGGTGGTGCTGGGGCCACAGTCACTGAGACCATCCATCTTTCCCTTCCTTTCTTCCATTAGCAGGACGGACAGGGATAGTGGGAAGTTGACAAGAGACAGTGGGATTCCAGTAATTAAAGATTCCAGATGCAATCACAGATATCAGCCAGGAAGTCTGGGTGGGGGGCTAGAGAGAGAGAGGGAAAGTCCACAGAAAGTTTAGCTAATCACTTAACAGTGCCCACCTGTCCCTTCACACCACCTTGACTATGGGGGTGGGAATCAGGACATCAGGAAGGACAGCTAGTGCCCATGGACAAGGATAACCTTCCTCGGTCAGCTCTTGCAGCAGATCAGGCATCTCTCAGGAGTAAGGTTCTGGGTGGGGACCCCAGAGTGACAGAAAGTAACTTCATACATGGTAGCCCCCCTTGTACTCAGGACATCTGGATGTTGAGGGACCATCCCAGACATCTACTTGCATAACACATCCATCATCTCTTGTCTCAAAGAGTGCCTGCCCCAGGCTCAGCTGCCATGGGCATCTTATCCCATCTTCACCCCTTGACCCTCAGCCCCCGCCATACCAGGCAGTCAGTGCTGTCTAAATTTGCAGATGAAGAAAGTAGGGATGAGGGAGGGTGAGTAACCTGCCTGTGGGTCGCCCAACTGGACAGCAGCAGCAAGTCTTCATTCAGCCTTGAACTACCTAGAAAACTACTCCAAGTGTCCTAACTGAGCTCTTTCAAATCCCATGATGGAGACATCAATACCATTCCCAAATATTAGACTGTACAAGGAGCAGATTTACAGAAAAACTGTAGAATATGTTTATCTTCTACTAATACTCATCGATTTTTCTCATTTTTACCACATTTTCTTTAAGTTTCTTAGATATGACATTTAAAATACATGTGACAAAAAGAAAGAAACTTGGACTTCATCAAAAGTGTACCATTTTTTTGGAATGGGCGGGCACCAAAGGACTCAATTCACATAGTGAAAAGACAACACACAGAAAAAGAGAAAAAAATTCTAATCATATATCTGGTAAGTGTCTGTTATCCAGAATATATAAAGTACCCTTTCAATTCAATAAACATAAACTACTAAAACGTGGGCAAAGAATTTTAATAGACATTTCTCTAAAGGAGAGATACAAATGATCAATAAGCACATGAAAAGATGCTCACTAATCATTAGGGAAATGCAAATTATAACTACAGAAAGATACCACTTCAATAGATGACACACCTTCCTTTAGAATTGCTATGCTAAGGGCTGGGGAGATAGCTCAGTTGGTAGAGTGCTTGCCTTGCAAGCACAAGGCCCTGGGTTCAATCCCCAGCACAACAAAAAAAAAAAAAAAAAAGGAAAAATAACAATTATTGCCAAAAATTGTGGAGAAATTAAAGTGCTCATACTTTGCTGTTAGGAATGTAAAATGGTGTAGTAACTGACCCAGTTCTCATGACCCAGAAATCCCACATTTGCATACATGTCCAAAATAACTGATAAAGATGTGTCCATGCAAAAATTTGTACATGAATATTTTCGAAAGTATTTGTAATTATCAAAAAGTTGAAAAAATCCGAATGTCCATCAGCTGATAAATGGATAGACAAATATAGTATATGCACACAATGGAGTATTATCCAGCTATAAAAAGAAATGAAGTACTGATTCATGCTATAACATGAATGAAACTCAAAAACAGGCTAAACATAAGAAACTGGTCACAAGGGATCACATATTATGATTCTATTTTTTAAATTTCCATTAATTTCCATTATAATAAAGAAGAATGAAATTATGATATTTGCAGGTAAACAGATGAAGCTGGGGAATATCATGCTAAGTGAAATAAGCCAAATGCAAGAAACCAAAGACAGAAAATTTAGACTGATAAGCAGATGCTTATCCATAATGGGAGGTTAGGGAATAATGAAGGAACTATGGATTGTGCAATTGGGAGTAAGAAGAGAAGAGAGGGAGTAGGGATGGGAAGGACAATGGAATGAGATGGATATTATTAACCTATATAAATGTATGATTACACTACAGTTGTGATTCTGCACCATGTACAGCCAGAGTGCATTCTACTGTCTTGTATAACTAATTAGAACAAATATTTTAAAATGTCTAAAATAGAGAAATCCACAGACAGAAATTAGATAGGGGCTTGCCTCACACTTTGAAGATAGTGGGTAATGGGGAATGACTACCAAAGGGTATGGGGTTTCTTCTTGTTGTGAATGAAAATATTCTAAATTGACAGTGGTGATGATTGTACATCATGACTCCACAAAAATTCTCTGAATTGTGCACATTGTGACTTTTGTTAGATCAATTGTATGCTACCTTTAAAATTTTTAAAAAGAAGATCCCAATCCAAAAGTATTTATGTATTTCCTTTTCTGGTTGGTGAAAATGTTTTTAGTTTCTTCATAATCGAATGCATTATCTAAGTTATTTCCAATCAATATTTATAATTTAATTTTTTATTGTAGACAGACACAATATCATTTATTTATTTATTTTTATATGGTGCTGAGGATCGAACCCCATGCCTCACATATGCTTTGCAAGTGGTTTACTACTAAGCCACAGTTAGAGCTCCAGCTTTTGTAATTTGTAAAGTAAGAAAAAATTTTGAAACTCTAATATAAAAAGGACAGTTTTAATATTCATTTTATAAAAGAAAGGATATAAAATGGATGCACATTCTCCAGCTATGTAACATAGATGTATAATACTAGGAATGGAAAAATAGGATAAAATTAAAATAAGTATCAAAAGTGATAAAATTTTCAAGAATTTTTAAAAATGTAAACTTCTGTGGATGGTAACGTTTATCGGTAGGAGTATGGGAAATGATCCCATTTGCCTCATAAATTGTATTAGGGTTTATTTGATATTGAAAATCCTTATGACAACATTATCAAAGACAGTGACTTCTTCATTTTCAAATCTTCACTGGATTGTTTCCTCTATTTTTTACTGGAATTTTTGCTTCTCCTAATATTTCCCTGTTTTTCAAAATGAGTTTTCTTTTTCTAACAGGGTTACTTTTATCCAAATTGTTCATTTCATATAGTTTTAGGTTTTTAACTTTGAATAATATTTCATAATAAATTGAATTTTTCACACTCAGTTTTTAAAATTTTGTTTCTTCAATTCTTTTGAATCTTTACTGATTTATTAATATCACATTTAATTATGACTCAGTTGTGGATAGTAAACATTCTCTTTTCTAATTTGTTTCACTTCATGCTCATTAGTATTCTATTTTAAATGACTATATACATAAATATATGTATTCAAGTTAGATTTGGATCTCATTGTTTTCTTATTCCTTCTTGTTACGATGTAGTGAAACATAAGACTCAGGTTTTCCGGTTTCTCAAAAAAAATATATATAGTAAAAATATACTATATATGGGATACAATATAACATATACGTATGTGTGCGTGTCTGTGTGTATGTGTGTATATGTATATAAACACGGTGACAAACTTTGTTGGGTGGTGCACAGCCTCCAGGGACCCGGCGGGCAATGCCCATTGGTGGAAGGTTGGGGACATTACCCATAAGGGAGACGTCTCAAGGACGGCCTTCACTGAAGCCGCCAGCATCAGCGAGCCATCCCCGCGAGGAAAAGCCAGAGAAGAGGCTGTGAACTCTGGCCCACCACTTCAGCCCCGCGCAGTGGAGCGCGACCAGTCAGCACCACCGCGAAGTCGTCCAGAAGCACAGCTCTTGGCTCCACCCGGCTGCCGTCGCTCTCCAGAGTGCATGCGCGAAAAGCAGAAGGGCATTCTCTTCAGTGTGCGCTGGACCTGCGAGGCGCAGAACTCCAGGAAGCGTCCAATGCTGCCTCTTCCCCGCCGCTTGCCGCCCAAGAGGCCACCTGGCCTGGCCTCCTGGAACGCCTCCTCCCGCACCTGAGGCGGTGACTGGAGCGTGCATCCTTAGCCTCTGGCGGCTTTCCTGGCTCCAGCAACTTGCCCAGTCACCCATGCCCCCGCTCCTCGTGCTGGATCCCCCTGCAGGCTTTCGACGTCCGCTGCCAGGCTGAAGACCCAAGTTAAGAAAACACGTGGGAGGTAGGCAGTCAAGGCACAAGCAGGGCAATGGGGTATGCTCAGAAAGCAGTCAGGTTTGGGTTGCAAACAGGGAGCTCATGCATTACAGCAGTCCTAGGAATGCTGGGGGTGGGGGGCGGGGCTGGGGTTGGGGTGTTGGGAGGCGTGGGGGCGCTCGCGGGGCGCCTTTCGGGTAGGAAAGCTAGGAGAAAGGGGAGGAGGAGCAGGGCAACAGTAGCCAGGACCAACAGCACCAGGTACAGGAGGAGTTCTTGGGGTGGGACAGGCCCTCCTACCACATGGAGTGTCTTCTGTTGCTTTTTGGAAAAGAGAGTACAAAATAAAGGAGACAGAAAATAGAAGAGTGAAAAAGTAAGTGGAGAGTGAGTGAGTGTGTGTAGGGGGTGGGAAGGTGTGACCAGAAAGGGCCAGGGCATGAAGGAGAACCAGGGTTGTTGGCAAGGCAGGCCTTCCCAGTCTTAGTGGTGCCATTTGGGCCTGTGCCACAGCCCCTGTCCAGAGGCTGAATATGGCATGTGGCACAGTGGCCCTCAGGTGTAGCTCTCTTGGGGTCAGAGGTGCACACCACGGGACAGTACTATGCCATCCTTTATCCAGTGCTCTTCATTCGTTCCCACAGGTAGCAGCGCTTCTGGAAGACTAGGTGATGGATTGAAGCACAGCTCCAGGCAGGGACTTGATACCTTACAGGCAATAGCTACCTGAAGTCAGCCAAGAGGCAGGAGACAAAGAGGTGGTGGAGCAGAGGACCCCAACATTTTGGGGAGGTGGAGAGTACAGCCATGGGAAGGCCACCTGGAGCTCAACTGGCAGGTAAGGACTACATTGCCACCCAGTACTCAACAAAGCCAGGGGCAATAGTGGATGGATGACATGGTTGCTTGGTTTATCACCTTGCTAAAGGAGGAAAATGATTTCTGTGCTAGGAGGAAATATATTTGTTAGAGAAGTTAAAGAGGGAATTGTGGCTGGAATGAAAGGGGTTGTTCCGTGAACTTGGGGTTGGGCTGGGGCTGAAAACTCCAGAAGGTGATGAGGTGCAGAGGGCATTGCAGTTGCTGGACTGTAGTTGGGAAATTCCTGTGTGCCATGCAAGTGCCTGTAATGGGATGTGAATAAGGGTCAAGAGATGGCCAGGAGAGAGCCGAGGACACATCACCCAACTTACTTTCCTTTTGATTTCTTTCCCTCTAATGAGGGATCCAAGACATTAAACATGAGGTCTGGCTGAGCTGATAGACTGTGTGTGTGTTCGTGTGTACCTTTACCCCTTTACCTATGTGTGCCCATCCCCGCTTGCACACGAGTGCCTGGTGGGACCCTTGTTTGATTTCATAGGGTGTTTATGACAGCATCTGAGCCAAACTCCTTTAGCGGCCCCTGGCTTGAATTACACATAAAGTATCCTAGAAATAAATGTTGGTCTTTGAGAAGAGCAGGTGAAAGTACTTTGGTGGTGTGTTCTTTACACATCCAGTCAGTACTAGCTGAGCAGTGGTTGCTGAATTGTAGTGGTTCTCCTTTCTGGAGCCGGCACAGCCTCCTTAGAGCAGGGCTGATTACTGCTTGTTTTCAAAGGTAGCAGCTTGGAGGGTGAAAACTGAAGGTGTAGATTTTGCTTATCTTCCTGGCTAGGTGTGTGCTGGATTTGATCTTGATCTGCCTGTCCATGAACTTGTGCAACTCTTCTTTCATGCAGTTTGGAAGTGAAGAGAATGCAGAATGCAGGGCTTTGGGTATTTCTCTCAGGTTTCTCTGTTTCTCTTATATATATATTACTATGTAACATATTCGTGTGTGTGTGTGCACACGCATATTTAAATATGTTGACACTGTTGGGTGGCTCACGGCCTCAAGGTCCCCGGTGGAAGATGCCCATTGGTGGGCAGGAAGGCATCTCAAGGACTGCCTTCAGTGAAGTCATCAGCATCAGCGAGCTGTCCCTGCGAGGCGAAGACAGAGAAGAGGCTGTGGACTCTCGCCCCAATTTCACCCCTGCGCAGTGGAGCACATGGCAGCCAACAAAACTGGGAAGTCATCCAGGAGCGCCTCTCTTGGCTCCACCTGGCTGACATTGCTCGCCAGAGACTAGGAGAAAGGGGAGGAGGAGTGGGGCAGCAGTAGCCAGGACCACGAACACCAGGCAGAGGAGGAATTCTTGGGGTGGAACAGGCCCTCCTACCACTTGGAGTGTCTTTTGTTGCCCTTAGGAAAAGAGTACTAAGTAAAGGAGACAGAAATTAGAAGGGTTACAAAGTAAGTGGAGAGTGAGTGTTTGTGTGTGTGGGGTGGGAAGGTGTGACCAGAAAGAGCCAGGGCATGAAGGGGAACCAGGGTTGTCGGGGAGGCAGCCCTTCCCAGCATGGGTTTTGCCATTTGGGCCTGTGCCACAGCCACTGCCCAGAGGCTGAATATGACATGTGGCACAGTGGCCCACGGGAGGTGCTCTCTTGGAGCCAGGGGTGCACACCACAGGACAGTTCTATGCCATCCTTTATCCAGTGCTCTTCTTTAGTTCCCACAGGTAGCAGCACTTCTGGAAGACTAGGTGATGGATTGAAGCACAGTTCCAGGCAGGGACTTGAGATCCTGCAGACAACAGCTGCCTGAAGTCAGTCAAGAGGCAGGAGACAAAGAGATGGTGGACTAGATGACCCCAGCATTTTGGGGAGGTGGAGAGTACTGCCCTGGGAATGCCACCTGGAGCTCAACTGCCAGGTAAGGACTGCTTTGCCACCCAGTGCTCAGCAAAGGCAGGGGCAATAGTGGATGGATGACATGGTTTCTTGGTTTATCTTCTTGCTAAAGAAGAAAGTGTTTTCTGTGCTAGTAGGACATATTTGTGTTAGAGAAGTTAAAAGGAGGGAATTGTGGCTGGAACCAAAGGGGTTGTTCTGTGTCCTTGGGGTTGGGGTGGGGCTGAAATCTCCAGAGGGCAATGAGGTGCAGAGGGAGTGCAGATCCTAGACTGTGGTTGGTAAATTCCTGTTTACCGTGCAAGTGCCTGTAATGGGATGTGAATGACGGGAGAGATGGCCAGGAGAGAGCCGAGGTCATGCCACCCAACCTTACTTTGTTTGATTTCTCTCCCTCTGATGAGGGATCCAAGGCCTTAAACATGAGGTCTGGCTGAGGTGATTGCGTGTGTGTGTGTGTGTGTGTACCTTTACCTTTGTGTACCCATCCATGCTTGCATGTGAATGCCTGGTGGGGCTTGTTTTTAAAGGTAGCAGCTTAGAGGGTGAAAACTGGAGCAGTAGATTCTGTGTATCTTCCTGGCAGGGTGTGTATTGTATGTGATCTTGATCTGCTTGCCCATGGCTAGGTGTGTATTGTATTTGATCTTGATCTGCCTGCCCATGCATTTGTACGACTCTTTTTTCATGCAGTTTGGAGGTGAAGAGTATGCAGGGATTTGGTATTGCATCCCTATGAACAGATAGCAAGCATGCAGTCCTCCGTTTGTGTTGAAGTGTTGTATGAACCTGTTGAAAATCCATTTGGATATGTTCCCCCATCCCTTGTGGTGGTTCATCTATGCAGTGTAAATGTATATATTCCATTGGTAGAAACATGTATTCATCAGAGCAGTTGTGTTCTTAAGTCTATGGTTTATTTGCCTGCTTTCTTATCACAGATATTTCATTTGTGAGTTCTGTCAAGACAACCTACTCCCTGCCCCTCTTTAGCCTTTCTTCAGGTTCAGTATTTGAAAAAAAATGTAATCATGGTTATAATTATGTAATCCAAATAGTTATAGATTGTGAGATCATTGTATTTCATGAAACATCCTCACTAATTCGTGTCTTTGTACCATTGCCCATGTATTTGCTTCAAAGATAGTTTGTGCATGAAGATGCACTTTTCCAGAAGGGGGGATGTGGAACCTAGTAGAGATACGTATATATAGACAGAATTGTGGTGGTCCCATATAAATGAGTACATTCTGTTTCAAATATCATGGGATAGATGTGTTGTTGGGTGCACCCATTTGTAATGGAAGCCAGTATTGCAAGATGCCAGGAACATGCTTTTCCCTCCAATGTTTATTTCAACACATGTGGTTCCCATCCCATTCTTCTGAAACTAAATAGCTTTTCCTTTGTTTTCTTTACATGATTTACCCCAATTAGCTGAATGTATAACTAATGAATTTTCTTTTTATAATTAGTGTTTGTGGAGCTATAAGGCATACTATTATAGAAGGAATTTCTATATGCAGATATAACTTTATCTTACACATTGAAAAATATTCATGTCTTAGGTCTGAGTTAGATGGTTTATGTAGGCTGGATATTATGAGCTTCTGTATAACACAAGAATAAGTAAATAGTGATGATGAAATTCAGTTTTTTTAATATCGTTGGATAATAATTCAAATAGGCTTGATATTTGGAAGGGATTTTGTGATGAAAATAGATTTAAATAATTTTTGGCAAGGAAAATTAATGTAAGGCAATTATATTTCTGGGGAACAGGAACATGTGGAATTGGTATCATTTAGAAAAAGAAGAATTGTTGTAATAAGAATAGTTTTGTATTAAGTCCACATTGAAATTTATTTAGAAAGTGTTTTAAAGATTAGAAAAATATATGAGTATGCATTTTCATCTTTCTTCCTGGGGCAGGGGAATACCAAAATATTAGTTTATTCCTTAAGATTATTTATGAGTACCTTAAGAATTCTTTAGATTGTTACTTTCCTATCTCTCCCCAGCTCTTATTTCTTTATTTGTTGTTTCTCTATGGAGCCATGGAGTGGTGGAGTGGTAGCCTGGGTGGGTCAGAGCGCTCAAGGATCTGGTGCCACGTGGAGCCTGCCATGCAGGCATGGTGAGCCAGTGACAGGAGGAGATAGGGCTCTTAGGCCTGCAGCGGCCAGACCTGGGCACAGTAGGGTGGCCTGCTGCATAATCCCAAGCCATGTAGCATTGCAGCTCTATCCATGACCTCAATCTCTCAAATTCCAACCAGTACTGAGAAAAGGAAGAGGGTCAGACCTGACTGGATGGTGGGACTAAAGAATTAACCAGTAACATTAGTTATTGTTCACATTGACTTTTTTAGTTCATTAGTTCATTTCCAAACTAATTAGCATAAGTTTCAAAGAATAGCATTGGTACATTTTTCAAACCCTAAGTAGCATAACTTTGGAACAATTCCAGTAACCCAAGTGCCATACAAACCCTTTGGGGAGTACATTTTGAGGAAGAAAGCCTTCCATCAGGTCCTGTGTTGAACTGCAACTCTTCTACTCTTGTTCTTCAACAAATATTCACTTCTGGCCTTTGGATTTCATTCTGGGAATTTTAGGACACAAGAACTTTGAAAGAAAAAGAAATTGAAGGTGAGTTGCCAGGGTGTACTGCACTGTGGCACTTCTGGGTAGTGGACTATCTCTGGTTTTACAGTGTTTCTTCTTTTTGTCCTTCCAGAGGTCAGAATGTTCCGAATATTTCTATAAGGACTTTTTACTTTTGTTTTGTTCTTGTATTGGCAAATACAAAAGATGTTTTGTCTTTCTTGTGGAATTCCTTTTCTCCAAACCCCGTATATTTATGGGTGAGATATCTGAAATGTAGGCTCCTGATCCTGATGTAAGAGAATCTGAGCTTGATAGTTACTACGTTCAGGAAGGACAAGAAAAAATTTGGAGGGAAGACAAAAAGAAACCCAAAACAAATGTAACATGTCAGGTCTTGATTTATATGTGCTTATGTTCTTATACACAAAAACATGCACAGGTTTTTAATTATATAATTAAAATTTTAAATCAAATGTTTTAACCCCAGTTTTATCAGGACTTATGTGGATTTTCCCCCACAGATTAAAGTGTGTCTTATTTGTATATTTAAGCAATTTAAGATCCGGGTGTTTTTCCAGTTCTGTGTTCATTTTATAGGATCAAGAGTCTAGTGAGATAGGATGAATTTACTGAGCGATGAGACTGAAGCACTACAGTATTTTCTTGAAACTCAGGCTGACAGAGTTGATCTTTGAAATGTTGAAAATGTAGAATTATCTCAATATTTGAGAAACTCTCTACTGCTCTTTTCATTGTGATGCTAGGTTTAATATAGGTTTGTAAGAAAAAATTTGAAATATCCAAACTGAATGATTGATTTTTCTCCCCTGCTCCCTGAGGGGTCACAAAGGGGGCAATAATTTATGAGAAGTTTTAATTTTTCTGCTATTTGGATGTATTGCCTATATCTAGTACCCTTTGCCATATTATTCTAATGAATTGTAACAAGTCATTTGAAAATAATGGCAGTTGTATTTCTTCAAATGTAATGATTATTACTTTGTCACCTGCAGCCTACTTATAATGTCGTCATGTACATATGGATCATTGAATCGTTTTCTTAATGAGTTTACTATCTTAAATAATTAATGTCTTCATTCAGTTATGATTCTTGCTTTAAATTCTAATATGTGATTTGTTAATACAGCTACCCTAAAGTCCTTTTGGTTACAGTGTGGTGGTCTTTGACCTTAGATAATTATTGAATATGCTTAATGTAATAACTAATTTTATTAGGAAAAATGTTAATACTTTCCTCTTTGTCTCATCCATTCATTTCATTATTTTCTTTCCTTTTGTCTTCCTTTCCATGCCTGGAATCTTTCATTTTCCTTTACCTCATGTTTAGTTTATTGTTTACAGATCACGTAAGAGTCATTTTTTTTTCATATAGTTGATTGAATTTTCCCATAAGTTCTCATGAATGAGACATTCCATTCCTGACCATTTGATGATAATTTCCTTGTATCCCTAGTCTTTGCTACATTTCTTACTCTCTGATGCTCTCAAGAATTAGCTTTATAAATTTCATGTTGCTTTTATAGTTAGAAGGTAAAAAATAGTTATATCAAGATATTCCTCCAAGGTCCAAAGATAATTTGTGTGACTTAACAATTTAACTTTGTTTTTCAAATTACTAATTGATGTGATACTTATTTATAAATAAATAGAAGTATATCTAGAGAGAGAAAAATCTTTAGTCAATATTGAAACTTAAACTTTTCATAAGCTTTTATGGTAAGAAAAAAAGAGTTCTCTGGGAATACATAACACCTTGTAAAACATGTCCTTTTAGAGAAAATTAACTATCAATGATAGTTAATGATGTCAAATTTTGTTTTTTATGTAATGGGTAGATGCAAGTGGATCTGATCAAATGTGAAGCTCATGTAAAATATATGATAGTAGTTGCCAAAGCCATAATGAGTTTCACTGTTACTGCCCACAAATCTTTGAACATATATAAGCACCAATTGTTTTTAATATGAATGTTTTATAATGAAAAATATGTCATCACTCTTTTGCTTTTTGTTTATATGTGGGGAAGATTTTTCTCTAGCTCTATCACTTACATAGACAAGTTTCTTACTCTGTGTTTTAAATTCCTTGCCACAGAACTTGGACTAGAAACTATTGTTGGTGTTATAGTGAGGATTAAAGGAGTTAATATATAAAAAGTCCTCAGAAAAGATTCTGATACATTGCAAGTCATTTATTTGTTGTATAGCAATTGTTATTTTCTTTATACACAAGTCTAGGTGAGGATATAAAGGAAATTCAATTATCAGAATATATAAAGATTCTGAAACATCTAAAATGCTTGCTATAGCTAAAAGAAAAACTAGGACATTGAAAAATAATATATTTGGGAAAGAATTTTAGATATTCCCCCAAATGTGTAAGATATATGACATAATCAAATGATGTAGAGAATGTTATTAAGAACTCTTATATGTTGCTTATGTAATTTAATTTATGAATTTAATTTTGGAGGTAAATTTAACAAGTTTTAGTGAAAATATTACAAAATACAAATTTAGAACAATTTATAATTAATTTTGATAGCACAATGTACTAATATATGTGAAAGAAGCCATAAATATTTCATACAAGTCAAGAAAACATTTAGATAAGCCATTAATCTTTCAATGTAGGTATCTATTCTTTTACTCCATAGAAATGTTCAAAAGTTTACCATGTGTCTACTGGAGATGGTATAGCTTCTACAGTTGAGTGAAGAATAAAAATCAAATGGTATTTGAAGAAAAAATCAAATGGTGTCAGGAAACTAGTCTTTGATGAGCATAAGCATAAATATTGGATTGTATTCTATTGATTAGAAGATTACTGAGTGATAATTGGCATAATTGTTCTTAGGTTAACTCAAAAGACACATGAAATTACAACTAAATATAAAACAACTGTTACCTGTAAAATATTTAACCCATTTCTATATGAACAATAGGAAATCAAACATTTATGCATTGGAAAAATGCTATTTTATTGAACCAATGTGTTTTTGTGAATATACACATATATAACTTGATGTTACACTTAATAATTAGACTCTAATGTACCAGATATTTATATAAGTGTACAATGTATTTTTCTAATGTTGGACATCTCCCCTCCCTTGGCTAGGTTAGGTAGCCATCTTTCTTGTTTCTTCATCTTTTGCTTACTTTTGTCATAGTGTTTCTTGCACACTATTTTATTGTTGATTAGCCTTCTTTTATTCCTTCTTCAAACTACACTCAACCCCTATTATATTAACTTCTTTATTTTTCACTCTCCATTTTTCCTTTACTTCTGTTATCAAGATTTAACTTCCACACAATTATTTATGAAACATCCGTTTTTTAATTTGATGTCCTTTTTGCATATTATTATAGATTTTCCTGTTTGGATAAAATAAATTTGGGGGGCATTCTGGGGGTTGAACCCAGGGTCACTTAATTACTGAAGGACATTCATAGTCCATTTAATTTAATTTAATGTAATTTAATTATTTGCATTTTGTGACAGGATCTCCCTAAATGCATAGGCCTTGCTAAGTTGCTGAGACTGACTTTGAACTAGCAATCTTCCTGTCTCAGTCACCAGAGTCTCTGGGTTTATAGGTGTGTACCACCGCACAACGCTCATTAGAATTTTTTTAAATCTTGGATTTGCTAGGTTTGCCTCTTACTTCATTGGCACCTTTCTACAGCACTTTGGCTGTTCTCATATTGTAACAGTGGAGAGTTCAGATTATATTTGTGAAGGAGAAAATGTATGTCTTCTTACTCATCCGACTAAACTCTACTAAATGTATGGACACTATATATGAAACAAATAGAAGAAAGCAGATAGTCTAGGGACCCCACAATCCTAAGAAGGACATACAGTAAGTTTTCTGGCTTCTCTTTTTACTAGATATGATGGTGAAGTCTGAAACCCCAGAATTTTAATGGTCACAGACACAACAAATCCCAACAAACTCTTGCTCTCATAAACCAAAGGACTCCAAAAAGTTTAGCTAGGAAGACAGGAAAGATGGACAAAAACAGTTTTGTGCCTGCCAGAGAGCAAAGAATAATCCTGTGGTCCTGTACCTACCAGTACTGTATATATATTTAAAAAAGGAAGCCTGTACTTCTGTACTCAGATGACTGTATGTGACATTCTTTCCCTTTCTTACTGGCATGTTCAGAGGAAGCCAGTAGAGTCAGGACTTGGAGCACGCTCAGCCCCATAACACCATCCATGGTGCCAGTGGAGGTTACATGATGAGTAACGAGGCAGCCCTCCCTGCCAGAAAGGTATCCGTGGAGGCCAGTTGGAAGCTTATGTGTTATTTTTCATCCCTGTCCTGATTGTAGGTATGTTTTGAAGTTTATATTATCCACAGTATTTACAAAGACATGTTTGCATTGAGAAATTAACCCCAAAGGGTTTTAAAAGGAGGGGGTAGACCTCTAATACCATTGTAACTAAAGTCTGTCTAGTCATTGTAAGTATTTATCTGTCAATTTTGACAGATTGGGGCCAGCTTGATATTTTAAATCTTGAGTATGAAAATTTAAAGGCTTATTCAATTTTTTACTGTTTTATTGAATATATTTGAAATCTGTTTTTACACTTTTTTTCGTAATTGTGCCATGAAATTTGAAAACCATCAAAAATTAACAGAACATTTTATAAATTCTTTTTCTGGTATAATGTTAAGTTGTATAGATTATTAATGCATTTCCAATGAATATAACCCTGGCTTTGTGATAAATCTGCTTAGATTTTATTGGTGACATGTTAGATTAGTGGTTGCATTAAATAACTAAATTCCCATTGTGGTTATTAATTGAAAAAAAAAGAAGTCAAATTTGACCTCTAAGGCAGGAAACTGTTTCTCAACCTGTGTACATTCCTGCTTTCCATACATTAATTTTCATGCTTAAATTATGAAAGTCTTGAAAAAATACATGGCACTTAAAAAGGATTAATTAACGGTGAAGAATATATTTAGAAAATGGAATTTGCTTTATTTATTTGCATATGGAACCATGTTTATATGCCTAAATGAAAAATATCACACAACTCTCAGTCTTGAAGACAATCATATGCTGACTAGAATAATGTTAGAGAAACTCTGATACAATATGAGCAGGAGTTCTGGGCTCATATCTTAGGATATCTGGACATTCAGCAATTATGCAGTTATGTTCCTCTTCACTACATGTCCTCACCAATTTCATTCTTGTATGCAACATTCTGGCCATTTTCTTTTTAACTATACAAATACCACCCAAACCAATTGGCTAGGTTCCAATTCACCTCCTCCTGCTGTTCTTTCCTAATTAGTAAAACATCTACCAATTTCCCCTCCCCTGAAATTCTGTGTCAAACTAGTAAGACCTTAAATATGCATGAGGTCATCTTGTTCATATAAGGTATATATTTGGTATGAATGTCCAAACAATCTCTTAAAATCCTTGAGAATTAAGACTACACTTTACAAAAGGCAGAAAATACTTATACCATCAAAACTCAAAAGAAATAGGGAGATTAAAGACACATACACACTCAAAGATCGTTTTGTTAACCTGAGGGTCTTGATAATGACTGACTTTTACTTCCTGATTTATAGTTTTTGTGTATCAAATTATTAAATAGTCAAACTTTTCATTAAAACAAAAAATAATAAATTAAAAAATAAAAAAATAATAAATACCCGAATAGAAAAAAAAGACAACATCTCAAATTCTATTATTTATATATTCATAGCAACTACCATAATGTTAAACATGTTATACTCGGTGCTTATGAATTCTTGTTAACTGAGTCACACAGTAGTTAATCTGAGTCTCACAGTTATTTTTACATTTTGCAGTTACTTGTGATACAGAGAACATTACAGTCTCTTGGAGTTTCAAGTTCAAAATTCAGGTTATAAGTCTCCTTTAGACCATGGTATAGTTAGGAATTGGAGAATAGAATCTGTCCACTACAATTTGTAGCTCTTTGTTTAATAAGCAATAAACAAAAAAAACATACAAAAAACCCTGCTATAATTTTAGGGTTTTATACCCAAATTTCTGCTGCAAAATGTTAGCCAACCAAACTTTCTAAACAGGGCTTTAGAGTGATTGGAAATATTCCATCATTTAATTTGTATCCATTCTATGAACTTTGACACTCAACCTTCACATTTTTCTTTTATATCTTATAATTTAAAAATTCTAAAGAACAATATCACTAATTAAAAATCCTGGTGCCTAGAAAGTTCATGTGAAATAATTTGTTCCATTGCTGTATCTGATTACAAATTATTCATGTCTCAATAAAGAGTAAACACTAAATGAAGGCTGTGCATCAACTACATGACTGCTACATTAGAAATTTCTGGCTCTTCATGTTTTGTTTACTGTATGTACATTTCAAAAAGGCGGGATTCCCAAGTTTTACATTGCTCCACCAGTGTTTAAACAGTTCCAGATAGAACACAAATATTGTTTCATAGGTGTACTTACTTACTTTGAGCCTCTAATTATATTCTAAATCTATAATTTTGTTAGGCAAAGACAGAACCAATGAATCTAGAAAGGATTTGACCACACATCTGTCCCTCTTTTAAGGTAACCCTAGTAATAGTTGTTACTTCAAATCTTAACCAAGGTTTTGGACTATTTTGAACCTTAAATGAACCTAATTTTTATTACTAATGATAAAATGAAAATGAATTTTTGGAGTTACTTGAATTAGTATGTAATTTTCTGCCCATTTTACTTTCTCTCTTATTAATGCCTATACTATTGTTGACTGATGCCACTAAAGATCAATGAATTGTCTAATGAAGGCCACCATATTCAGAATATTCCAAAGTGATTCCAGAGCATTTCAGTCAGCTTTTGCATCACTGTGAATAAAAGAACTGACAAGAACCACTTAAAAGAGGAAAAGTTTATTTTGACTCTTGGTTTCAGAGAGTCAGTCCATGGTTGACTGACTTCATAGCTCTGGGTCCACAGTGAGGAAGAACATCATGGTGGAAAGACATGGTGGAGGAAATCAGCTTAAGGCATGGCAATCAGGAAGCAGAAAGAGTTCTGCTCACCAGGGGCAAAATATATATCCCAAAGTTATGCTCCCAGTTACCTACTTCCTCCAGACATACATTACCCAGCCTATAGTTATCACCCAGTAAACCATATCAGTGGATGAATCCACTGATAAGGTTAAACATCTCATAATCTAATCATTTCACCTCTGAACATTCTTTTATTGTCTCACACATGTGCTTCTGAGATCATCTGTCATCTAAACCATAATACACAGGAAATTAACAAATGCCTTCATTGTTTTTGGTAGAACTTGGAGAACTTAATAACTGAGTTTTAACTTGCTTCTCTTCAGAATTAGTGACCTTTTTTTAAAAAGCAATATAGATTTTCTTCTGTTTAGCATCTTTTTTGAGGGGAGTTTGTTGCATTCAGGAAAATAATTGCACTGTGTCAATGGAGTTACAGCAATGGTCCTCATATTCTTCATTACCCACTATGCCCAAAACATGTCAAATAAAAAAATACTCTAAATAAAATGAGTACACTTATTATGCAACATTTTAAAATATCTTTTTGAAAATTCCTTTTGCAAATAGATTTATCTGCATAAGTTCTTACTTAGAACTTTCAGAGTTCCTAGTAGAGAGCATATATAGGAATTGTATAGTCACTAATTTGTAAAAACTAATTAATTAAATACTTATCATGAGTGCAGTCTTATGCAAAGGATGTAGCATATATGATCACGTTTTAATCTTTACAGTAATCCTTAGAGGTGAGTGTTATTTTGCCCATTTTTAACTACATAAAGTGAGGTTTAGGAAAAATAACTCATTTTACATCACAGAATTATTGTGACACAACTAATGGCTGTAATTGGGAACCAGTGTGTTCACAGTTAATTGGTGTGCTCTGCTCTTAACAGAACCTTAAAGCTTCTCTCAGCACTGGGAGGTTAGTTTACACATCAATAACAGGGGCATGCAAAAGGATATGTTGCATATTTAACTTGATTGGAGAAGAAAATTTGATAATAATATTGCTAAGAGAGAAGAGGTAATTAAAATTTTTATCTGTTGATGGGGTGTTACTCAGTGATTGAGTACTTGTGTATCATGTTTTACTTATGTTCTACCTCTAGCACTACAAAACAAACAAGATTTGATCTCTGAAAAAGAAAAAATCATTCAACTTAATGAAAGGGGTTTGAATAATAGCATAGTTTTATGAGATTTTAGAAACTGAAAAAATATTATAGTCATCTATTCAGTCATTCAATGGGCATATATTTTGAGCACCTTTTGAACACTGTCACTGAAAGAAACATTGAAGTATGCAGAAGGATATGTTTAGGACCAAGGTTTGTTCAGTGAAAGTTATGCAGAAATCATATTAGGCAACACATGTATTCCAAGTGTAAGAATTGATGAAAATACCTCATTAAAGTTTTCATTGTGATTTTACACATTATTATGAAATTATATATTGCTAGTGAGGGATAACACATTAAATGTGGCATATAATGTCACTGAACTCATTGTGACTTGTGATGCAGTATCAACAAATGAATTGTTCCATCTCCTTGTGTGTTTTCAGATTCTATGTCCTGACTGCTAAATTCACTTACTAATTCTAATAATTCATAGATCTATCTGAACTGAATTTTAAAGTAGGTACTCAAATTGTCTAAAATAGCAACAGTTTTCAGTCTTGCATTCAAATTTTCATATATTTTGTTCTTTATCATATGCCTCTACAGTGAATAAGTCATCCAGTACTGTGTTCAATAGAAGAGACAAGAGCAGACATTCTTGTCCCATCCTGATCTCAGAAGTTGAACTTTCTATAATTCACCTTTAACTAAAATGTTTACTGTAGGACATTGTATTTTGGTTCTCTTTTCTCTCTTTCTCTCTCTCTCTCTCTCTCTCTCTCTCTCTCTCTCTCTCTCTCTGTGTGTGTGTGTGTGTGTGTGTGTGTGTGTGTGTGTGGTTCTGGGATCAAACCCAAAGTCTCATGAATGGTAAGCAAGTTCTCTGTCACTAAGCTACATTCCTGGTAGAATATTTGAAGACAACACTTACAAAATCAAGAGAATTCTCCTCTACTCCCTGTTTGCTGAGTATTAACAATGAACCATTTTGTTATTCTATCAAATCATTCTTTTTATCTAATGCATTGATTGCATTTTTGTCTTCTATTTTGTCAATGTGATGATGACCAGCAATCAGTTTTACATACTAGAATAAGCTGAATTTGCTTGTGATTTAGTGTCTTATTTATTTTTAAGGATTTAATTTGCTAATAATCAATTTAGAGTTATTGTGTCTATGTTATGACAGCTTCTAATGTAAATTTCCTAGGTACTTTTTCATATCAAGAGTATTATGATTTCATGGAAAGTGTAGGGAAGATTTTCCACTTTTTTCTTTTTGTAATAGAGTGTCCAAGGTTGGTTTTGTTTTTATTTATTATTTAAATATTTTCAGTAATTCTCTTAAAGTGATCATCTGGCCCTGGAGACTTGTGTGTGTTTGATATGGTGGTAAGGTACAAATAAAATACTTCAGTAGTTTTATGAGTACTCATTGGCAAAAAGTTGTGCAGAAAAACTTTTTATTCATTTTTATATTTTCACACCTGTTTTTATATTTGCACACCTGTTTTTATATTCTTATTAAATGCCAATAAATGTAACATACACTGTTTCTCTTTTCTTGTTGATCTATAAAAATTATTTTATTAGTTTTCACAGAGCAAAAAAATTTAAATTGGTACATATTCTCTTTGATATTCATTTTATATTCATTAATTTCTGCTCTTATTTTTAGAATTCTGACTTTGTAATTCAGTCTTTTTCTAGTCTCTTGAGATGGATGCTTAGATCTGAGATTTTCTCTTTCTTCTCTTTTAATTTGTACATAAAAAGCTATATAGTTTATGTTCAGCATTGTTCTTTTTGCTCAGGATTAGTTGGATTTTCTGGGTCTTTTGTTTTTCCTTATGAATTTTAGGATACTTTTTCATTTCTGTAAAACACATTCATAGGTATTTTGATGGGAAATGCATTGAATCTACTGATAACTTTTTGCAATATGGACATGCTAACAATATAAATTCTGCTTATCCATATATCTGGGAGTTCTTTCCATTTTCTAGTGTATTCTTCAATTTCTTTCTTCAGTGTTCTGTAATTTTCATTATAATGGACATTCACCTCCTTGGTTAGGTTCATTGTTAGGCATCATTTTTTTAAGCAAATGTGCATAGAATTGATTTCCAGATTTCTTCCTCAGTCGATTAATCATTGGTACATAGAAACTTATTGTTTTTTGCATGTTGCTTTTGTATCTTGCTACTTGGTTGAATTTGTTTATCAATACTAGAAAACTTCTGAGGGAAGCTTTAGGGTCTTCTAATATAGGATCATATCATCTGCAAATAGGGATAATTTGTCTTTTTCCTTTCTTGTTTCTATTTCTTTTATTTTCTCTTCTCTTGCTTAATTGCTCTGGTCAAAATTTTAAGTACTGTATTGTATAGGAGTGATGAGACTGAACATCTTTGTTTTGATTCTGATTGTAGAATACATGTTTCCAGATTTTTCTCTATCAGTGTAATGCCAGCTTTAGGTTTGTCATACATAGTTTTTATGATATTGAGGTAAGTTCCTTCTATCCCTAGATTCTTCAAAGTTTTTATCATGAAGAGGTATCAACTTTTTTCAAATTTTTTTCTGTATTTATTGAGATGACCATGTGATGTTTGTTTTTATATTTATGTGGTATATTACAATTTTATTGATTTGAAGATTTTGAAGTACTCATGCATCTCTGAGAAGAAATCAACTTGATTATGGCATGTGGTCTTTATAATGCAATTTTAATTCAATTTGCTAATATTTTATTAAGGATTTTTGCATCTATGGTTCATTGATGATATTTTTCTGTAGTTTTTTTTTCTTTGAACTAGTCATATTCAGTTTTGGTATTAGGGTGATACGGGCTTCATAGAATGAGACTGGAAACATTTCCTTTCTTTAAATTTAATGGAATAATTTTAGAAATATTTGTATTAGCTCTTTTGTAAAGATTAGGTAAAATTCAGCTGTGAAGCATCTAGTCTGCTTTTCTTTGTTGGAAAGCTTTATTATTGCTTCAATCTCATTTATTTTTGATGTGTTTATGTTTTTTATATGTTTTTAGTTTAGTTTTGGTAGGTAATATGTGCCTAGACATTTCAATTTATTGGAATATATTTTTTCAAAATTGTCCCCAGTGTTCCCCTGGATTTTAATTTCATCTGTTGTGATAGCCCTTCTGTCTCTCTCTACATATATTAATTTGGGCTTATCAATCTCATTAATATGTCCAAGAGTCATATCTTTTTTTACTGATCCTTTTATTATTCTTTTAATTTCTATTTCATTAACTTAAATTTCTATCTATATTATTTCCTTTCTTCTACTAGTTTTAATATTGTTTTGTTCTTTTTTCTAAAACCATGTAGTGCATCATTAGTTGTTTGAGATATCTTTTTTTATAATACAGACATTCATAACTATAAATTTTGCTTCTAGACTTTGTCATATCCAGAGATTATATTATGTTTTATTTCTAATTTTTGATTAATTCTGAGTTTTAAATTTCCCTCTAATTTCTTCAATGACTCCTCATCATTCAATAGTCTATTGTTCAATCTCCATGTGTTCCCATAATTTCTGTAGTTTTTCTTGTTTCTGATTTCTAATTTCATACCATCAATATCAAAAAATCATTTATGAGATTATTTTAATATTTTTACATTTGCTTATCATTTTGTACTTGTTTTATGGGTTAATATGTGATCAATTTGGATAAATATTTCATTAGTGACTGAATTGTTGAATAAAATATTCTATAGATGTGTGTTGAATTCAACTGATCTTTATGAATCTGATCATCCTTTCTCAATTCAATCTGATAATCTTTTCTAAATTTAATCTGATCTATATCTGACAAAATCTGATGTATCTTTGCAGATTTTCTATCTGGAAGTCCTGTGTGTTAGTGAGAATGGTATGTTGAAATCTCCTACTTTTGTCTTATTATATTGTTTCCCTCATATATTTTACCCTGTATCTATAACTTCCCATACTCCAACAAGTTGAGAAGCTGATCTGGGAGACCTATTATTAGCCAAGAATAAACCTTCCTTTACTGCTCAATCAGAAGGGTAGAAGGAATTGATAGAGGAAAGCATCTCAGAAGGTCCCAAAAATTCTGAGGGAGAAAAAGGACTGAGTTTATTTTCAAAAATAGGAAACAGTTACATCCTTTACATGCTTGGGAAAGTATTTGTGGAATTTTCAATCTTAAATTTGTTCACTCGTTTCCTATTGATTATGGTGGTGGTTGTCAAATTTTTAAAAAAGACTTCAAATCTTTTTACAAAGGAATTACTTCATGGGGGTATATTAGGTACAAAAAGAGAAATATTGATAACTTCTCCTTGCAGTAGGAAGTAGGGGTAAGAATATGCCCATTCTCCCCAAATTTATCCTCCTCCTTATACTGGCCTTGAGGCCTTATTATCTTTTTACCCACTGATCCCCATCTGTATCCTAACTACTCCCCTTTTGTCAAATACTTTCATTTGTGGTATTATAGGGTCATAGTTTATGCAATGTAAATTTTACTCACATTCTACTATTATGACTTGTACATGATGCCTTCTGGTAATGTTGTTATACAGATCACTTAAGAAAATATATTGAGTTTACCTTTTTTGTTTCTTAAAACCTCTAACATACAATTATTATACAATAGATGCTTAAAAATGTATGAACAGTGGATCAGCTATGCTTCCTATTATGTCCTCACGTAGGCCAAGAGCCATGCTGTCTTTTGATAGTGCTTCATACTTTTCCTTGTGTTTACTGACTTTATAATACCTTCCAGGAGTGAATCTCACCTGGTCTCCTCTTATTATTGGAGACCAGGAACATCTTTAGTACAATATCAAAAACCTCAGTGCCTGTCATATTTGTTTTCTATGGTTATGGTGACAAACTACCACAGACACAGTGACTGAAAACACAAATGTGTCATACTAATATTCTATAGGTTATAATTTCAACATATGTTTCACTGAATTAAAATAAAAATATCAGAAAGGTCACATTCCTTCATAGGGGGTCCTAGGGGAAAATCTGCTCCTCTCCTTTCCAGCCTCTAAAAGTCAGCATCATTCCTTGGTTTGTAGCTCTTTTTCTCCGTCTTGAAAGCCAGGAGTGGTGGATCAATTCTTCTTACATCTCATGACTCTGATCTCCTCTCTGACCTTCCTCTTCTACTAAGCAAGTCACTTGCAATTATTTTTGACCATACAGATAATCTAAGTTAATCATTCCAACCCAAATTTCTTAGTAATTTCTGTGATGTTGGTAACATACTCACAGATTACAGGGATTAGGATATAATGGTTTAGATTCATTTAGCTTCCTGTATTACTGGAACTAACAATTAGGATGATGTTGAGAATAATACATCACAATTATATATGTACATTTTTCAAGTTTCTTTATTTATTTCATTTCTTTCTTTATTTCATTTAACCCAAACAGTAATTAGCAAGGGTAGTTCTCACATCATTTTCCTTACAATAGTCTTACAAACTTTAATTTATTTATCTATTGTCCAATGGGTAGTTCTAATTACATATCTGAGTCTTCACTAGAGAATAACTTGAAGGTATAGACTAAAATTTTGTTAATTTCTGAATAAACCACAACTCACATTTTGTTCAATTTGTCAAATTACTGACTGAAGAAGTTATTATTCAAAGGGAGTTATGTGACTCATCTAAACCAGTGTTTAATATTGTAGGAATTACAACCATAATTCATATATTTAACCAAAGCTTAGTTTTTGAACCAAAATTATTTTCAACACACCTCAGTGCTGACAGTGCACTAGTTCTTCATACTATCTTCATAGAAATCATAAGTAAAAGATGTGTTCACACTGGAAAAAAATGTAGTATAGTGTAGTATAGAGGTTTTGTACCAGTGTTATTTTAATGTAAATTTTTCTGGTTGTAAAGTTTTCTAGAAAGAAATTATGATGCTTTATGTGAAAAATTATAGCAAAAATTTTAGTACAAAAATCATTTGTAGATTGTGTTAGAGTGTTTTCTGTTTTTGTCAGCACCAAATCCACTACTATTCATTTAGGCATGCATCTGATATAAGAACTAGAAATTATGAATATTGAGGATTAAGATTTTTTTTCTTCTAAATAAGTTGGTAATGTTGAAGAACAAATAAGTTATTGTTAGGAAATTTGAGATCTTAAGAGAGTGTAAATTTAGTAAAACTGAGAATGTGATGGTCTCAATATTCTTACTTAAGTTGACAATGAAAAGCGGGAACTTTCATCATATTAAAGAGGCAGCTTTACATGTAATCTTTGCAGGTACACATCCATGAATTCTAGCTAGAGAAAGCATAATTTGAGTTGGAAATCTGGAGATGGTCTAGATTAGCGTCTCAAGAACTTGTTTATTGGCAACTTGAATGTTGTTTGATGGACCCATTGGTAATCCCCTGTTCTTTATTTATTTTGATTTAAAAAAAATAACAGTCACACAAAGCAGAGGTGTGTGCTTTTCCTGTAGACAAATAAGACTAGCCCTCATTATAGAAAAATTTCAGTCCCTAGAGTTATATTTAACTTTGTGTTTCTTGTTAGGATGCTATGAAGACCTATTAGAGCCTGAGCTAGTACAAATAGGGTGTAATCACCTTAAGCCCTCATTGCTCACAGCAAGGACATATTTCTCCCTCTTAGCTTGTTGAGAAGGATAAATGTCTGTGGGTTTCACATGAGTAGGAAAAAAAAAAACTACTCTATTTTACATAATGTATCACCAAGACAAAGTGAGAAGAATATCTACAATCTTCTAAACATATGCTCTTTGCCTGACTTTTATTGACACTCTACCTTCAAGAGTACAAGTTCATCTTGCCACCAATTTTGTCAGTGCACAAGTGTTTATTCTCAAGGAAGTATGGAATAAATTTTTCTGAGACTCCTAATCTCTTGAGGAATTACATCTATTATGCAAGAATATCTGTTTAAAAGGTTTAATGAAAGACCATAGGTAAATACAATACATAAAACACAATTTTTTTTCCTCCTTGGGAATGAGCCAAGATTGACACAAAGTAGTTCAGGGTTAATCTTCAGGACAGTTCTGAGAGACTAACAGAAGTCTCCTCCACAACAATATGTGGTAAGTATAAACCTTTAGTAGAAAAAACATAATTGAAATGCCATCTTCTTAATAGGTTTAGAACAGAACAAAATATTACAAGCTTCTTTCTGTTTTTTCCACTAGTGCCTGGAGATGATACATAAAGATGTGCAGGCCTCTGAAGACCATTTTCAAGTGGAATTTAACATGGACAGATGAGTATCAAGCATAATTTAAGAGCAGGAATGCAATTTTTATGAACTTAATAATGTCATCATTTCTTTCAAACCGAGCTGCTCATTTTCTGCTGCATAGATTTCATTCTGACCTTAATAAGAAAATAGCAATTCCTGTGTGTGTGTTTTTCTTCTCTGAAGCTATAATATAAAATAGCATAAATCAAAGCTGTTTTGACAGATGAACAACACAATTTTGTAACAGGATGAAAATTAAAGAAAAGACTGAATAGCTGATAAAAGATGAGTTGGACTGGGAGGATTGATCTCAGAGCTGAAGGCAGCGTTAAAGATTGGATGCTCATTGGATTTTCAGCAAGCTTGATGACCCATTCTACATAAATGAAGTTTATGATATGTAATGAAAGCTTTCTATCTTCACTGAAAGCAAATAAGCAGGTATTTTGTGGCAGGAATGTTAATGTTATGTCACATTTGTTTCTGAGCAAGAGCACATTAACAGAGCAGGTTTGAAAAGAATTTCACTTTTATAACATCACGTGCTGAAGGTATTAGAACAAGGTTACCTCTGTAAAATAATGAGGGAAAATTAGGTTAGAAACGTGCAGTGCCTAAAATATATATTCAGTCTGCTCTGCAGGGTGAATGCAATATAGGATCACCTCAAATTACCAATTTTCATTTACTCCAAATGATACTCAGACCCCCAAGCCAAATTCAAAAAGTTAAATAATAAAGGCAAACAGGGTGAGGGAGGATTAGTGAGACTCATAATAGATAACTAACCAAAATTAATAGAGTCAAAATACCTGTATGTAAACACAATTTGCTTCATAATTTATAAATCAGCAAGTTTGGATTACTTTATATAAAAAAGTCTCAGAGGTCCATATTAACTGTTTGGGAGAAATATCATAGCAGAGAAAGGCAAATGAGAGAAAAAGGTAAGACATTTCTTGTTTTACATGACATTAAAATATAAGAGAAGGTCAAGTGATTTTTGGGAGTATTATCAAAAATGAGATGGGCTAGAACATAAAATGTCAAAATTCTTGAAATGTGGGTTAATGCAAGTGAGAATTGTTCTATTCCTTTTACAAGTACCTATGAGTAGACAGGATGGTTAGCATGTAGGCAGAAAGCCCACCATATCTGGGCTATCAGATCTTGGGAAGTGTATCATTTTCCATAATGGATCACTAGGTACTGATTACCTGGCTTTAAGGATTTGGGTAATCATTCCTATAGCCTTCCTTGCACCAGAAACAAACTCATGTAGCCTCTATTCTTGACCTAAATATCATTGACTCACTTGCCTGACCCTCTGTCTCCTGGGTCATGGTTTCTGCCTCATTATTCATTCCTGCAACTAAATTAAAACTTGTTGTGATTCCCTTCATCCTGCCCAAATACAACAAGACTAAATGGAGATTAAATTATGAGAAACCAATTTTGACCTCCATCTATAAAAATCCTTCAAAGCAATATAACAATTTAATTTCCTGATTAAGCAATTAATTAGAAAACTATAAGAATAAGTAGAAAAGTAAAATAAAAAGATGTTCAAAATAACAATAAATCTTTTGCTGAATTAGAAATTTGTTTTAGCAAGAATTCAATTATAAATTAAATGGCAATACCATTTAATAGGTATAAAAGCTACTTCTTAGAAATCCTTTGACCAATGCTATTGATAGGTTTATACTGGCTGTATCACAACCTGAAATTTAGTGTGCCTAGAACTTAGTAAATTATAAAAGCAGATTAGTCTAATAAATGATTAAGTCATCTCATCCAAACTTTTTATTTTAGAGCTGAAAAAGCTGAGTCTTAGAGAGATAGAATAGCTTACCCAAAATCACAAGGTAATTACTAACAAAAGTCATAAAACTTTAGAATCTAGGTATTCAGGTTCTTGTTTTGCTACAAATAAAACAAAATATTTATGTTACTAACTGGAATAGTTATTCTCAAATCTGGTGATTATTAGTATAACCAACACTTGGGCACTACTGAAGGAAATTAAATTCAGAATCTCTGGGGGTAATGTGATCACACATATGTTTTAAACTTCTTCTCAAGTGATACAATGTAGCGAGATATGACTGAATTACATTGGACCATTAGAAAATTCCATTATAAAATATTGCAATTCCTTTATCCCAGGACTAGAGAACTGTTTTACCCAAGGTAATTTTAAGAAAAAAATTATTATGATCAATTTAATGATTAGCATAGAAATGCCACATATATATTTTCAAAGCTCCTGACAAGTACTCAGTTAATACTGTAGGACATGTATCAAGGAAACAGCCAGTGTTAAGGTAACATGGATCTCAGTTTTGAAGAAACTCAGAAAATAAATCAATGCTTGTCTAAAGGTTATAGAGTAATGTGGGAACTATTTGAGCTCTAGTGATTACAAAATCAGAAGATTAAAAAATAATCCTGAGGGTGTACTTTAGGAACAATTTCTTCCGAAGATATGTGGGAGATTTATGAGTGAGTTGAAATCATTTTTGATCAGAAATAACTTCAACCCAGAAAAAATATTAGGGCAGAGCAGAAATGGTGGTAGGGACATTGTCAGAGACAATATGTTCTTTATTCACATTTTAAAGACTGTTTACCACTGAAAGAATAAGAACTACATAGAAAATTAATACAACTAACAGGAAGCCTGGAAATCAACCAATCAATGTTGTGTGAGGAATAAAATTAGACTCCTAAAACCAAGGTAATCCTGGAACTCAGTACATACATATCACCCAAATATAGCAAATGCTTGAAAAACAAATAGTAGAATGAGAGACTACAATTCAATGCTATAATACATAGTCAATGCTAAGGAATTTGTGTGGCTAAATGAATGTTTAGAAAACAAGTCCATTCCCAAAACCAAAGGTTGAATGCTTTCTCTGAAATGCGGATGCTAATCCACCATCAGTGGAGGCAGGGAAGAATAGAAGTTCAGTGGATTAGACAAAAAGGAATAAAGGAAAGGGAGGGGGTAGGAAAAGGAAAGACAGTGAAATGAATTTGACATTACTGTCCTATGTACTTATATGAATATACCACAGTGAATCTCATCATCATAACAAATTAATTTACAACAAATAAACTATTTACAATGAAAATAACTATGGTAAATGGCAGAAAGATCAATAGAAGGAAGGGAACAGGGGGTGGGATAAAGGGAGGGAGGAGGGGAAGGAGAGTACTGGGGTCCTAAATAGAATAAAGATATATTTCATGCTTGTATAGTTATATCAAAATGGATTCAACTGTCATGTACAACTAAAAAGAACCAATAAAATAAAAAATAAAACAAGAAAAAAGAAAATAAATACTTTGGGGATTTCAGAGTCAAGGAGAACAAAAGCTCCCAAATGTTGGTCAAGGCAAAATATAAATACCTGAATTTGTAGAAAATAAACAATATTACTTCTCCTAATTTAGTTATTTCTTCAGTGCTTGCTTCTTCAGTCTATTGTCTTGTTACTTCCCACTTCATGTAGCTTTTATCCTGAAGGTCGAGAGGAAGGAAGCATTAAGAATTGAAAGTGACCTTTCTGATCAAGCCTTCTGCAGATTCACACAAAAGATGCATGTGGTGGTCTCTTTATTCACCCCAGAAGAAGACATTTATAGACATCATTCCCTTGCCATATTCTAATTAAAAACTTCCCCTGAAATGGGAATGAATTATTGTGAATAATTATAATTCTGATTGTATATTAAAAGGTATTTATTATTAAACAACCTCGGAATTTTGTCTTCTAAAGAAACTTGTTAGAGAAGACAATGGTGAGTAGAATGGAATAAAGTGTGATAGTATCATTGTGAGTGCTGTAATGCATGGCTCCTTATTTTCTTATTCATTTATTTAGTCTACAAAAGTAGATTGAATACAATAAATACTACTCAGAGCTAAACATGGCACGTCTAAAAATGAAAGTTAAGGTTGATCTGTCACTGAAATGGAGTGATAATATTATGATTAGGAATAGTATAGTCTCAGAACTAAGCAGAATGGAAGGCATACTGTTAATGTTATAGGAGAAGTAATATTGTTGAGTGTCATTCAAACCTGGTCCTTCATCAATTTTTCTTATTTAAGAAAAGGGAAACATCTACTCACTTTTTGCATGGCAGAGAGATAGAGTGCAATGTTAACTGTACTTAATTCTTATTCATTAGCAAGTTGTTAGTAATTCAAACTCACACCTTCTATTCTTGCTTCACTACTTAATCTCTCCTATTTCTGCTCTAGTCAAACTTAGTTTCATCCTTTTCCTGCAGTGCTGTAGCACACACCTAACTAGTCTTCGTGCATATGCTATTAATACTCCTACAGCCACTTCTCTAAAATTAATGAGTGAAATTTCCAAGAAGCAAATCTTGGCAAATCTTTACCACTGTGCTTACACTTCAAGAGAAAGGAGGTTCTGTTTGTGCAGTTAATTATATCCCTAGCAACTAATGTAGAATCAGACACAAAATAGATGTGTAATAAATGTTTTGAATGACTAAATAATATAATTGTAAACTTGGGAGAAATATTTAGATATTTATAAATTTCATGAAATTTAACCGAACTAAAAATCTATTTTGCTTCTTTCAGATCATGGAAGTCACAATGAGACTTCTGGAACTTAGAGAGTTGAAAAAATAATATTAATGGCTCATAATATGTCATAAGTTTATTCAGGTTGACAGAGAGTTGCTCTGTGACATATTGAAAATGTTGAATTATCTCACAATATTTAGGACTCTCCTGTGCTATTTTCATGGTGAATACTAGGTTTAACCTTGGTGTGTAAGAAAAAAGTTTAGATATCCACGTTGAATGACCTGTCTCACCTGTTTCCTGAGGGTCACAGAGCCAGTGATAGTTTATGAGAGGTGAATGTTTGCTGAGGTTCATTACTAGCCTCTTCACAGGCTAAACTTGGGCTTTCCAGACCCAGTCTGGGCTTAGGTCTGCATATTAAGTGTCATTCACTTGAAGCTGTTTGCTAATAGCCCCTGTTATTTCTTCTTTGACCAGTTACTTAACAAATGTTAATTTTTCTAATATTTTGTGGTGCTATTTTATATTATTTTATTATTGCCATTGATTACAACAGTTCTATTGTGCTCAGAGTATATAGTTAATATGATTTCAGTGTTTCTAAGTTCTTTAAGACTTACTTCATAACCCAGTATATGGTCATTTCAGTAAGTGCACCAAACATACTTGAAATTTAAAAAAAGGCAAAAAAACTCTGCTATTGTTAGATATAGTGTTTTGTAAAAATAATTTAAGTTGATTTGCAATGTTCTTCTCATCTTTTAATTTATTGGCAGATTCTTTTGAATATTAATATTTCCAACTGTAATTATGGAATATTCTATTTTTTGCTCTCATTCTGTAAAAATGTTTCACTGTACTTGGAAACTATAATTAAATATGTAAAGCATGTGTGACTGCTATTGTGTCCTCATGAATTACATTACTATGATGATATATTCCTTCATAACTTTGCTAATATCTATTGTCTTGAGATCTATTTTATCAGACATTCCGGTATGCTTACATACACTGAATTCATGATGCATTTTTCATTAACTTACTTAGAATTTATTTTCTCTTTATATTTAAAACCTATCATCTGTAGACAGCATATACTTAATGTTTTAAACCCCTCTTCTCAGCTTCTGCCATTAAACTTGCTCTTAATTCATTAAACTTTAATAAAATTGCTGACATTTTTATTTTGTCTACCATCTTATTAAGTATAGTCTACTAAGTTCTCTTGCATTTTGTTTCTCTTTTTTTCTTATCAAAACTTTTAAAATTTGCATTGGAATTACCTTTAATTTTCCTCTCATCTTTGTAAATAATGATTCTTTGCATTTTTCTAAAATTATTAGGAATTTAATTCTAGGGATTTAATATTTACTTAAATTTTCTAAGTTCATTCACATTTACTATTGTATCATCTTATGTAAAATGTATTCTCATGCATACACGTATTCTTTTTCACATAGTTGTCATATTTTTATGTCTATATCAGGGAAGAAACAGTCATACCTCGCTGTTTTATCAGCAGTTATTCTAGCTGTTCTTTACTTTGAAGCATTTTCTTAGTAGCTTCAATAACAATTCAGATTAAGTCATGTTTATTGTAGTTGTTTTAAGTATATTGCAACCAATGTATGAATCAGGTATTTATTGGTCAGAATTGTGAATAGAATATGAAGATCCCATCTCTAGTTTTCTGAATTTTTTTCAATGTGTACCATTGCCTGTTTATGAGGTGCAATTTCTTGTTTCTCTGACCACAAAGATTGTTTCTTACTAGGGGCGTAGCCATCTCATCACCTATGTCCCTCAAGCTGGACTCAGGGAAGGTAGACTGCGAAATGAGTACTTCAAAAGCTGTCTGCCCGACTCCTTTGCATGTGCACTCCTTAACAGAGCTTGTCAGTTGTTAAAACTCCTGTAACTTGAGCTGATTGCTTTTTACATTTTGGCCACATCTAATGGTTGTTTGGAGAGTTTAAGCACCCAAAAGGAACTGACTCTATTATTACAAGAAGACAAATGTCATGAAACCAAATATTAATGAGGTATCAATCATTATGTTCTTGTCTCCCATTCTCAGGCCTTACCATTTTATATTCTGATTTGACATGCTTGTACTGGGAAGTTACAAAATTACAATTTTTTAAAACTCCCTGTTAAGTTCAGTAACTAGGGATTAGTATTCATATTTTTATGCTTCTTCTATATCCCCACATGAAATAGTAATTGTAATTGGGTTAACACTTTATTTTTAAATATTTAGGGGAACTTCAATTTCTAATGTTATAACCAATTATGCAATTCAGTACTTATAATTAAAATACTACATTTCTAAATGATTAAAACAAAACAATTGCATTCTAATAGACTTACCTTGAATAGAAGAAAAGGTGTACAGAAATTGAACACTTACTGTTTCATAAACAATATTATGTAAGAGTGGCCTGCAACATTTTACTATGGATTACCTACTATCTACCATAATTAAATGAGCCCATATTAGAAGTCTCATCAGTGTGTAAATCATGATGTCATGTGCTCTTATACTTATGTAAATTGACTTCTCTTATCCATAGCCACAAAGATCTAGCTATTTCTCTAGATCATGAAATGTTATTGGTCTGAAGGGAATACAGTCAAAGAATTAGAGGGTTGTAGATTCATCTATAATCTTGCTGAAGATAAGAGAATGAATGCTTTTCTGTCAAAGTATTCTAGTATGAAAACTTGTGTGTGCCACACATTAAAGGCAAAGATGAGATAAAATTTAATTATGTAAATTATGTATCAGTATGGAATTGCTGTATTCTACTTGAGAGAATCAGAAGATGAACAAACTCTCTTTTGCACATCATCTCAAAAGCCCAAATTAAATGACAACACTACTAAGAATGACTCCTTAGAAAACACTACCTCTAAATGTCACATAGGATCTTAGACCCAAAAGGCCTGAACCTTCAAGGGTAGAAGAACAAAACCATAAATATTCTGGAATCAAACTTATATTTTTACATATACATAATATTTCCTCTGTAATTAAAAACAAGACTGAAAGGATGAATATCTCTCCTTGAACAGCTTCTTTTCCACACGAAGTATGTCTGTGACATGTTACCAAAGAATAATCAGAGCTCTCAAATATGCTCAAACTCTATTTATAGCATAGTGTTGATGTGTGTATCAGTCAAAATAAGTAAATGCCCTACCAGTTAGAGTGACTTTAATCCCTCAGGTTCTCATTAATTATTATATTAAAAATTATTTTAACCACTTCACTTTTGTATGTGAAAAAAGACTTTTTTTAACTATGACATTGGGCTGTTACAGAATCATAGTTTCAGTGTCCATATATTTGTTTTTCTTTTTTTACTTATATACCATAATAAAGTTTGGTAATTATCCTATTTAGCAAAATGCTTCCAAACATTGACTTCGTATAATCCTCCATCATTCTAACAAAGTGCAAAATTACAAGGTACCTGTCTAATTAAAAATATTTTAGATGATAATACTTTTTTTACAGAAATTTCCATGAGTAATAAGTACCTTCTGTTATCCAACAGTTCCCTCCCTACCCACCCAACAAAGAGAAGCATGAGTCATTCAAGAATTTTCAAAGGCTTTCAGTGAAACCAAATTCAAGTCCAGAGAAGTACTATTTGAAGTGTGGTTTGCTGTGTGTTTCAAGTGCATGATGCTATTGCATGGAAAGGCTATCCAAGAATAGTAGCCTGCCTGGCCTGGAAAACTGAAGGAATTGTAAATTGCTCAGTGCTGCTGCAATTGAGGGAAACTTTGTGGCAAGACCAAAAAGGTACAATTAAGAGAGTTGGCATTGGCTCATGCAGCAGATGTAGGAATCCAGAGCCAAGACTTTGGCAGTTGTTGTATGTGAAAAGTTCTAAAGAGATGTGTGTGAAAAGGAAAGTTTGTCTTGGATGAAAATTCCTGCTCACTCAGGTCTGCTATAGCTTTTTGAGAAACATCAAAAGGATCCAACCCCAAGTCATCTTCTGGTTGTTTAGAAGAACCAGAGACATATGCTGCTTGCCAGTCTGTAGAGAATGATACTGTTTTTTCCTGATGTGAAGAGACTCTGTGGCTCTGGTGCCATAGGCCAATTACTAGATGTCCATAGGGAGCTGGGAAAAGGAGGAAAACCACTTGGGATAGGGTTGGAATGGCAAAAATTGGCAGAGAATAGTGACTGTGAATCTGTTACTGCCTCTTCAAATGGGGACCTTGTACTGTGATTGGATGTACTTTGGGGGATGACTGCATTGGATTTTGATAATTCAGGTGGTGGTGAAGGTGTATCAGTGTTTGATATCTGCTGAGAATTACCACAGTTCCCTATAGTGAGAGATTCTGAAGGTGTATCAATGGTGCTCTGCAGTGGTGTCACGTGGTTCTTATTTTTATCAACCGAATCCATAGATAATTGAAGAAAATTGGAATTTAACTTATACAATTCTTGAAATAATTTCTGTTCATATTTTTGGTGTGTATCAACATGAATTTCCTCTTTTGTGAAGATTCCTGCCTCATCTCCCCATTCACGTAGGTACATGCAGTCAGGTTTTGGACACTGCGTATTCTGAAAGAAATAAATGCACCATTTTTATTTATTTATTTTTTGCACCAAGGATTCCTTAAGAGTTATGCTATCTACCATGACATTGTTGACACACTGTATAGCACTTAGAGCATTTTCTGACCAGATATAGGTCAGATATAAGCACTGACACTAGGACCCTGTGAGCCTGCATATGATGTGCTATTATCGATGACAAACTTAGTGTGTTTTACCAAACTTCACAAAGTATTCTCATTGTTTTAAAACCCCTGTGTCAGCTAGGCACTGGGACAGATTTACAACAAGGCGAGATTTTTTTGAGAGCATATACACTAGTCAAATATTTGTGATTTTTCTGTTTTCTCTCATTTTGTTCTCATTCTTTCTCCTTTGCAGTTCTTCCTGGGAGAGTGGTTCATGAACTTCTGGATCTTCTGGATGTGGCTTTCTATGTGCAGGACAAAGACCATTTTCATCAGTGCAACTTCTAGGCCAACAAAATTGACAAATCTGGTGGCCACAGGTAGGTGCACGGGAAAAAGTTTATTTCATATATCTCTAGGGCTCCATGCAAAGACTGCATTCCACAGGATCTTCCTTAGCATCAGGATTTTGAGACATCTTCATGTTTATTCAACAGTGGCAAATGTTTATACTAATTTATGGGGAAAGGAAGTTGAGCACTGAGAGCTAAAATGTAGAACTTTGAAGACCCACCTGCCTTTCCTCACTTTTCCCTTAGTGGACTCCACTCCACGCCATTTCCTTACAAGAGACCACTGAACTAGCGTAAGGGGAAAAACTCTTCATAACCAGGCCACATTGCTTCAGAAATCCAACATTTATAACTGAGAGACAGTCTCAGCTTTTGGTGGGTTCCACAGCCAGACAGTCACCATCTTACTTTAGGGTAAGACTTCCCATGTACTTATTTTTTTGAGAAATCTCCTTGTTATTTCCTTAGTGTCTGTGTTTTAGATTTCCACCACAATGTATAAGGGTTCTGTTTTCTTTATATCCTGACCAATGCTTCAAAAAATTCTTTAAAATTTTTTAAATAGTAGCAATGCTAATGGAGGTGAAGTAGTATCCCATTGTGTTTATGATTTGTGTGACTTTAATGACTAGTGACGTTGAACATCTCTTTTGGTATGTATTGGCCTTTTGTATGTCTTCGTTATAATGTCCGCTCAAGTGTATGCTAGTTTTTGCAGACTACCATAAAAAATACTGCAGGTTGGGTGGCTTAAACAATCACTTTATTTTTTCATAGTTCTGGAGTTTGAAAAGTCTAAAATCAATGTTTAGACAGTGTTCAGTTTTTGGTGAGGGCTCTCTTCTTGGATAGTAAGCCTGTGGTGTCTCTGAAAAACTCAATAATCCTGTTGAATCATGACAACTGAAGACTTATTTAATCTTCATTGCAACTATAAAGATCTTGCTTCCAAATATATTGTCACATTACGGAATAGGGCTTGAAGATTTAAAATTTGAGGGGACACAAATTCCACAACAAAGTATTCTGTCCACATTTGAGTTCTATTTGTTATTGTTGTTGAGATAAAAAAATTTAAAGTATATTCTGGATATTAATCATTTATCAGATACATGCTTTATACACATTTTCTCCTGTGGATTGCCTTTCTTTTCTGTGATAGTGCTCTTTGAGACACAAAAGGTTTCAATTTGATGTAGAATAGTGTATTTTTCTTTGTCTTTTGGTCACTTAACATCCATGTCAACCAACAAATCAGCTGTTGCAGGATCACAGTGCTTATGTTCAAGTAACCCTTACCCATAGCCTAACATTACATCACAAAGGCTATAATTTACCTCTCTTACTCTCATCACATATGTATTGTGTCAGCTAATATCATGACAGGAAAGATAAGTACAGTACAAGAAGGTATTTTGAGAGATGAAACCACATTCACATACCTCATTAGCAGAATTTTACTTTTATTACAATATTTTGTGTCCTTGGTTTTCATACTCAAGAAATAATTGCTGGTCTATACCCAAAAGACATAAAATCAGCATATTACAGAGATACAGCCATATCAATGTTCATAGCTGCTCAGTTCACAATAGCCAGATTGTGGAACCAACCTAGATGTCCATCAATTGATGAATGGATAAAGAAACTGTGGTATATGTATACAATGGAATATTACTCAGCCATAAAGAATGATAAAATTATGGCATTTGCAGGCAAATGGATGAAACTGGAGAATATCATGCTAAGTGAGATAAGCCAATCTCAAAAAACCAAAGGACGAATGATATCGCTAATAAGTGGATGATGACATATAATGGGGGGTGGGAGGGTTTAGTGTTAGGATTAGAGTTAGGGTTAGGGAGGGGGGCAAGAATGGAGGAAGGAAGGACTGTATAGAGGGAAAAGAGGGGTGGGGGCGTGGGGGGAAGGGAAAAAATAACAGAATGAATCAAACAACATTACCCTATGTAAATTTATGATTACACAAATGATATGCCTTTACACCATGTACAAACAGAGAAACAACATGTATCCCATTTGTTTACAATAAAAAAATAATTGCAAACTGCATTGTCATGAAGCTTTCCTGTGTTTCCTTGTAAGAATTTTACAATTTTAGCTCTTCTGCTTATGTCTTTTATTCATTTTATTTAAGTTTTATATTTAGGATAAGGGAAGGATCCAACTTTATTCTTTTATTTAGGCACAAACATTTTCCCCAGACTGTCAAAAAGATTGTCCTTCCCCTACTGAATATACTTGGTATCTAAAATAGTATGATCATAGAGTAGTCACTTTTATCCATGGATAGGATGTTCCAAGACCTGTGGATGCCTAGAAATGTGGATAGTTCTAAACCATGTAAATACACTGTTTTTACCTATTTTGTGCAAAATTTCTATGATAATTTATAAAATAGTCACAGTAAGTTATTAGTGATAATAATAAAAAGTAACAATAATGATAAAATAGAACAATTAATAAAATTATACTGTAGAAATTTTATGTGAATGTGTTTCCTCTTTCTCAAAATGTCTTCTTAAATCCTTCCTGTCATAATACAATACCTGTGATGAGATGAAGTGAGGTGAGTGACAGTCTTTGTGTTAGGCTGTGAATAAAGGTTACTTGAACACAAGCACTGTGATACTGCAATAGTTGATTGGATGGTTGCTATGGCTACTAAGTAACTAGGGGACAGGAAGTTTATATGCTGGACAAAGGGATGATTAATGTCCTTGCACAGATGATATTTTATTATTATACTCACAAGAGCATGCAATTTAAAACTTGTAAATTGTTACTGTAATTGTAATACTGATATTTAATATTTTTGTGCCTGTTTGACCTCAGGTAACTGAACCACAGAAAGTGAAACTGGACAAGGAGGACTACTGTGTAAGTAATTATTTCTCGACTTTATACTTCATTCCATTAATTTATATGTCTCCACTACCTTCCACTGTGCCTTTTTTTGTTTGGTCTGGTTTTACTTTTTTGTGCTGCTGGGGAGGAAACCTAGAGTCCTTCATCATGCTAGGCAGCTGGTCTACCAATGAACTTCAATATTGCTCCAATGACTATAACTTTGTAGTGTATTTTGAAATCAAGAAACATGAGTTCTCTAAAATTCTTTTTGATCTTCAAGGTTGTTCTGGCTGCATAGGATCCTTGGAAATTCTGTGTGAAATTTAGAATGAAATTGTCTATTTCTGCAAGAAAAGAAATGATTAAAATTTTGAAAGTTATTATACTGAATATGTAGATAAGTTTGGGTAGTATCAACATCTTCCATTAATATATTTTGATTTATGTATTTGTATATTGGCTTTTGGGTAGCATTTCATAATAAATGTATTAGTCTTTTGCTTCTTCAGTTAAGCTTATACCTGTTTATTCTTTTTTGATGCTATTGTACTTGGAATTGTTTTCCTGATTTCCATTGTGTGCATATGTGTGTGTTCTGCTGTGTCCCCCGTGCTCCCTTTTTATATTTTGGATCATGAGCAGAATTGCTAGGTTTTGTGGATTTTAAATAACTCGCTTATCGATACTGATGTTTATCATTAATTTGGTTGTCTTAGGTAACAGACTTAACATTTTTCTCTTTTCCAATTTTTTTCCCCCATGCTAGGAGTCAGGCCCAGAGTTCTAAGCATGCTATACTGCACCTATGTCCCTAGTCCCCCTTTAGTTTGTTGTTGTTTTTGAAAGCTGATGTTACTTTGTGTCTCCTCTGTTTGGTCCAGATATGGAGATGGAAGTTGTTGTGATCCTTGATATTTCCAAATACACTTCAAGGCGATAAGTTCTATTTTTAAGAAAGGGAACCAAAGAGTAAGAATATAAAAATACTACTTTTTGTTTTTAATGTGAGATAATTTTTAGTATATTCAGATTTGTGCAGTTATCACCACTAATTTTAGAATACTACAAATACCCTGTGCTTGTTACTAGAGTGTACCACCACTCTATCATCTAATTAAGCTTTAGTTTCTATAGATTTTGTTTTTATGGATATGTCTGTTTCAAATAGTTCATGTAAATGGAATTATACAGTATGTGACTTTTATGTCCACTTTTTCAGTTAGCATAATAGCTTTTTAGATTATTTTCTTTTTATTTTTACAGACTTCATTATGATTTATTGTTCACAAATACAAATGGGGCACAATTTTTTGTTTCTATGGTTGTACATAATGTAGATTCATACAATTCATTTAATCATATGTGTACATAGCATAGTGATGTCTTTCATTCCACTGTCTTTCATACCCCCACATCCTCCCCCCTCTCATTTCCCTCTATGTAATCCAAAATTACTCCATTCTTCTCTCCCCCCAACACCACCCACATTATGTATCATTATCTACTTATCAGGGAAAATATTCAGTCTTTGGTTTTTTGGGATTGGATTATTTCACTTAGCATGATATTCTCCAGTTCCATCCATTTATTTGCAAATACTATAATATTATTCTTCATGGTTAAATAATATTCCATTGTGTATATATACCATAGTTTCTTTATCCATTCATCTGTTGAAGAGCATCTAGGTTTGTACCACAATCTAGCTATTGTGAATTGAGCTGCTTTAAACATTGATGTGACTGTGTTTACTGTAGTATGCTGATTTTAATTCTTTTGGGTATAAAACGAGGAGTAGGATAACTGGGTCAAAAGGTGGATTTATTCCAAGTTTTCTGAGAAATCTCCATATTGCTTCCCATAGTGGCTGCATCTATTTGCAACTCCACCAGCAAGGTAAAAGTGTGTCTTTTCCCCCACATCCACCCCAAATCCTATTATTGATTGTGTATTTGATAATAGCCATTCTAGGTGGACTGAGATAAAATATTGAGGTGGTTTTAATTTGCATTTCTCTAATTACTAGAGCTTTTGAACACTTTCATATATTTGATAATTGACTGCATATCTTCTTCTGTGAAGTGTACAGTTCCTCAGCCCATTTTTTGATTTGGTTCTTTGTATTTTTGTCGTAAAGTTTTTTAACTTCTTTATAAATTTTGGAGACTAGTGCTCTATCTGAGGTTCATGTGGAGATTTTCACCCACTCTGTAGGGTCTCTTTTCACATTATTGATTGTATTCTTTGCAGAGAAAAGGCTTTTTAGTGTGAATCCATCAAATTTATTGATCCTTGTGTTCATTTCTTGACTTTAGGAGTCTTTTTAAGGAAGTCTGATCCTAAGCCAAATGAATATTTGGGCCTATTTTTTCTTCTATTTGGTGTAGGCTCTCTGGTCTAATTTATAGGTCCTTCAACCATTTTTAGTTAAATTTTTACAGGGTGAGAGAGTTTTAATTTCATTTTACTTCATATAGAGTTCCAAATTTCCCAGGACCATTTGTTGAACAGGCTTTTCCTCCATTGTATGTTTTTGGCACCTTTGTCTAGGATGAGATAAATATATTTTTGTGGGTTTGTCTCCATGTCCTCTATTCTGTACCTTTGGTCTGCCTGTCTATTTTAGTGCAAATACCATGCTGTTTGTGTTTCTATTGCTCTGTAGTATAGCTTGAAGTCTGGTACTATGATAACTCGTACTTCACTCTTTCTGTTCAGGATTGCTTTGGCTATTTGAGGTTTCTTATTCTTCTAGATGAAGTTCATGATTTCTTTCTATATTTCTATGAGGAACATGATTGGGATTTTAATTGAAATTGCAGCAAATTTTTATAGTGCCTTTAATAGTATGGTCACCTTGACATTATTAATTCTGCCTATCCAAGAACATGGGAGATCTTTCCATCTTCTAAGGTTTCATTAATTTCTCTCATTAGTGTTTTATAATTCTCATTGTAGAGGTTTTTCACTTCTTTTGTTACATTGATTCCCAAGTATTTTTTTAAGGCTATTTTGAATGGAGTGGTTTTATTCATTTCTCTCTCAGAGGATTCATCACTTATGAATAGAAATGCATTAGATTTATATGTGTTTCTTTTATATACTACAATTTGCTGAACTTATTTATTAATTCTAGAAAGGTTCTGGTGGAGTTTTTTGGATCCTTTATATGTAGAATTTTGTCATCATCAAATAGAGATTGTTTGAGTTCTTCTTTTTCTATTCATATCCCTTTAATTTCTTTGGTCTGTCTGCTTTCTGTGGCTAGTGTTTCAAAGATGATGTTGAGTAGAAGTTGTGAAAGAGGGCATCCCTTTCTTGTTCCAGTTTTCAGAGAGAATGCTTTCAGTTCTTCTCCACTTAGAATGATGTTGGTTTTGGGTTTAAAATATTGAGGTATGTTCCTACTATCCCTATTTTTTTCTAGTGTTTGAGCATGTAGGGATGCTGTATTTTATCAAATGCTTTCTCAGTGTTTATTGAACAATCATTATTCGTAACTTTAAGTCTATTGATGTGATGAATTATGTTTGTTTGATTTCCAGATGTTGAGCCAACTTTGCATCCCTAGGATAAACCCCACTTGATCATGGTACACTGTCTTTTTAATATGGATTTTATGCATTTTGCCAGAATTGTGTTAAGGATTTTTGTGACTATATTCATCAGGGATATTGGTCTAAAGTTTTCTTTCCTTGATGTGGTTTTGTCTGGTTTTGGTATCAGAAAAAGATAGTAGGATATGATGTGACTATCAGGGTCATAGGTTATTCTGTGAGTCTCACATGCCATAGTGAGGTATAAGGTAAGTGTCAGTGGTTCCAGTGACAATATTATGTGAGCTTCAGAGGCCACATTAATGGCATGATGTGAGTGTCAGAGGCCACAGTGATGCTATTTGTGAATGAGGTTACAGGGAGTGTTTATGTGAGTGTCAGAGGCCCTTTGAGGATATTATGTGAGTGTCAGAAACTCCATTGAGGACATTGTGTGAGTGACAGAGATCAAAGTGATGGTCTTATTTGCATGCCAGATGCCTCAGTGGGGATATTATGTGTCAAAGTACACTGTGATGGTATCAGGGAAGTGTCTGAGGTCACCCTGAACAAATATGTGAATGTGCGAGGCCAGTATTTGCATATATATATCTAAGTACACTAGAAGGTTATATACTGTACTGGAGTTTTAAGCAAGATGGTGAAAATGATGGTGATGATTATGGTGGTAGGTTACCAGGTAATGAAAACTGCCATTCTTTGAGTATTCTCTTTGCATAGTTCACTGTTAGGTGCACGTCTTTGTTTCTGTAGTCCTACAAAATAGAAAGTGATATCTCCATTTTACTGGTAAGAAACCTAAGGGTCAAAGATGTTAAGTGTTTTGCAGAAGATCACACAGCTATATAGCAGTACTACCATCAAGATAAATCTTGAGAGCCTCTTTCTCATTTCCCATTCTGCCTCCCATCTTTATATCTGTTTCAGGATTCAGTAGGTGCTTGGTAGTTAAAGTTGAAAGAATAAGATGCTAGGTACCTGCAAGGATTGTTTGTACTCACACTGAAAGATGATTTGAAAGATGATTTTCTGTTTTAGTAACTTTTTTGCTTAGTATTTAAAGAACACTTAATTTCATCCCCAAAGCAAAAACAAACCAAACAAACAACAAACAAACAAACAAAAAAACACCATTTTTTACTATATAAAGTGATATATTGAGTCAATGATCTACACTGGCAATTTTCAGTTTTGCTAATGAAAAGTCATGTAATATGCATAAAAATGACTGATCTTTTGGCTGAAATGTGAATTTTTTCCTGTATGTTTTCTGTTTAATTCAACATTTTAGACTCTTCACATTGCAAATTGTGACTTAGTGATAAGTTCTATAATACTTGAATGAAATATGACATCCTAGAATACCACCTACTAGAAGCCAGGGAAGTTCCACAAATAGCAATGGGAGGGTGCTGCTCATCTCTCCTTTTCAGGTACACACATAGCTTTGCTATACTTTTCCAGAGATATAGTTTTCCTCTGAAGAGAGGAAGGCTGTAAGATGGAATCCAACCTTGTAATTTACAGGAAAATAGCTGAGTCTTAGTGACTGAGTATGTGTTATCCAGGTCTTTTTGTTGTTGTTGTTGTTGTTGTTGTTGTTTTGTAGTTGTAATTGGATACAATACCTTCATTGCTGAGGATCAAACACAGTACCTCACATGTGTCAGGCAAGTGCTCTACCACTGAGCCACAAACCCAGCCCCAATCCACATCTTTTAAGTTAGTAATAGGCTGTGAGTTTGTCATGTAACTATAGAGTTAATGTTCAACTCCACAGAGCATATTCTTTCAGCGATGCAACTGAAACCCTAGGCCTAGAATGTCTGTGATATGGGGAAAGAGAAAACAGTAACTCACCTGTTTCTACCTGCATTGGTTTCCAGCTACTTCTCTGGTTTTGGGTGAAATGACTCCTGCCAAATAAGCACACTGGCATTTTGTGAAGCCATTACCATTCCTGAGCTACTTCTGACTAGTTCTGCCATATCCTCAGGATGTTGTGGAATCTGGGACAAGTGTTTCTACTTAGATCACTCTACCCAGAAAACTTCATTGTCCCTTTAGAAGGCCAGTTGTCATGGGAAGAAATTTGTTCCTTTTAGAGGCCAAAAAGTAATCACATAATTGATCGGGCTTTTGGAGTATTTATGTTTTTACACATCATATTGTTCTTGAGCCAACTGTATACATACTATGGGGCACTGAGTAAAACATACTTGGAGGAGGAATCCATTTTTACTCTTTATGGTTGAACATGTTCATATGATCTTGGAAGGTCCAGTATAGGGCATGGAAGAAAGGGGAACCTGAGAAGACTCATCCAACACCTTCCACAGTTATGGGATATCTTTTTCAAATTGTGATTTTTTTTTATCTTTTGTATTTTAAAAATTTCATAAATAATATATGAATATGTTCTTATATAAGATTTAAATGATAAAATATATAACTCCTATACAGACACTGTGCTTCAGTTCCCATTTCTTTGTACCCTGATCTGTTGTGGACATACACACACACATTTGTGTTCCCTGCCCCTGTATTTGTCAACTGTCAATAATACGAGTTGCATCTTCCCATTTGTCTCCCTGTGTATTTAGAAAACCATAATAGCTTTTAATATGTATTTGCTTATGAGTTAGCTTGAGTGTGTGAAATGTGTTAAAGGGTGTCTCTTGATATGTGTTGGTATACTACTTGCTTTGTTCAGTGCATGTATCTATATCTTTAGTGATAGATGTTTAGGTCGTTTCTAGTGCTTTGCTATTACATATAAAGAAGTCTTTAGTATCCTTGTGCATATATCTTTGTATACATAAGCAATAATATTCAGGATAGATTTCTAGAAATTGCTGAATAAAAGATGTTACAATATGAAATTTTCATTCCAGGCTAGATTTCTCACAACTTGTCTGTAATCACTTAGAACAATTTCTAACAAATGAGAAAAAGTTCTACATAAAAGTATTAAAATATGGAATAGATTGAATACACATTCTAGCCACACAACGTGTTTTCAAATGAATTTTCAGTGAAAAGAAGAAGTGAACAGAACCTATTTTTTCATAATGAGAAATATATCTTCATTTTCCTAGAATTATTATGGTCAAATAGGTCCATGTAGATAACATTATAATGAATGAAGACCCAAGTGTTCCAAAGAGTAAAGGAACAATAAGTGAGTGTAGAAACTGAGAAAGTTACAATGATGACTTATAAGGCTTTAGAAATCCAGTTTAGTAAGATTATTTTCTAAATGCATGATAAAATGATTTTAATACTAAAATGCACTCAATTCAAAAGTCTCCATGTGAGTCAGGAAGATGTTTATATTTAAAGTAAGAATTATGAAGATACTATGAATATCTGGTGTATGATTTTTATTTAAAAAAACTAATTATGATAAATAAGCCAAATTATATTTGGAGGATTGCAGCTAATTTTCAACCATAGGACTAGTAGTCTTATTGTTGAGGAATACAGTGATTTCTGCTATAAAGAGACACAATGCACAGAAAGCTGCCCACAAAGGCCTCACATAGGCACCTCCATGTAGAAATAATTCAATTAACTCAGGATACTTTCAACTGAATGACAAAATCTGCAGCATGTTCCCCTCTGCAGTAACTATTTGTAATAGTTATTACTGGGAAATGACCTGAAAGACTGTCCATAAAGAACTGAATGAATGAATCAATCTTGCATATCTATAACAACAGAGCAGTCTTCAAAATTAAGAGAACTACTTCTATGCAGAATATGTAGAATATGTTGAGTTAGACAAGGGGTGGAATACAATAAAGGTAGAGAGACTTTTACCTTCATATGCGAAGTAATGACAACTATTCACTTATTTTTGAGAAAATCAATGCAGATTTTATTTAAAAAACTAAAATATAAATAATTAGTGGAGAGGGGGTGAAATAGAGTCATAAGACATATAAGTCAAACTTTTATGAGTGTGTCAATTAATAGAATTTTGTCTTTTGCACTATGCAAATTTACTTCCCAAAATATAAAACAGCATGTCCTGAAATAAAGCAGAAACAAATGAGTCTAATGGTACATCAAATTAGCAGTATGTTCTCCCATAGAAAAGAATTATTTTAAGGAAATGAAACAAGCATAATGCTCATTCTTAAGGATATATTTCAAGGATAATATACAATGCAAATAAATATTAGATTCCAATCAGAAGGCTTTTGTTAAGAGTTTTATGATTATTGTAAATTAAATATTGAAGGTCAGAGCACTTCAGTAAATGAGTTAGCACTGCTAGAAACCAAGGTCTCACTTTGTCTCCTGGGCTGTATCTTCTGAGTGGACGTGGCACCCAGCTTAGTGTCCTACTTTGTAAGTCACCAGGAGGCTTTGTGTGCGTGTTTGAGCCCTTCTGCCTGGGTCTGGAGAGTCGCCACTCACACCTAACAGCAGGAGACCAGCGGTGCGGAGCAACAGGGCCGTTTCCTTATTAGTAAAGATCATCATGTCTCCCTCTTACCACGCTGCAACTAGTTTAGCCTCTGTGCCTTTCTTTCCCGTGGAAGGGAGACTAGTGAAGTGTGATTTCTAGGATCCAGTGAGAGCTACCCTAAGCTGGTAGATAATACCTAGCACATAGTGAGCACTCAGTGACCTTTTTTTTGCACTGAGAACCTATTCAAGAACCTTGAGGCATGCTTCAGTGGTCATTGATTTATTCCCCAGACACAGGCACTTGTAGGTTCAGACATTTGGTGATAAACAAGAGACTGTGCTTTTGAAAATGCCATTTCAAAAGTGCATGAGGTGCTGTCACAGGCCACACAGCAAGCTAGTCAGCTGAGATTTCGGTTGGGTCCAATGGGCTCGTTCTGCACTGCAAGGCTGCCAACCGCAGCTCCCTGTCACCTGAATGCTCCAGTGCTGGTCACTCTTGCTTCTGTGGGGAAGGGATAGTAGACCCCAACCTACGGCTTTCGACATTTTGATTTGATTTATATATTTCAAATACTAATTTATATTCATGTAATACCTCCATTATAAAATATGCAGTGGTACCGAAATTTGTATGTATAGGTTTTTTTTTTTTTTTAAATTTGGGTTTATAAATGGTTTGGAACAGGTTGCAGAAACATCATCTGTTGCTCTTTTTAATATATCTTGAGCATGCTATGACACATTCTGAAATAATTTGCTTTGGAAAAAAGCATTGCTCTCTTCTCTTTTTTTCCCCCTCAAATGTAACTGTAAATATTACTTTGATGTATGTAATTGCTTCAACCCTCTCCCTTTGAAGGAAGACTTCTAACCCTTCCATTCCCCATCTCTTATTTTTGTCAGGAAATAAGAAAAAATGAACTTAAAATGCATTATTCAAATGTTTTGAATGTAAACAATAAAGAAGTCTGAGAACAGCCACAAAAAAAAAGAAAAAATTAGAAAATATAAAATTGAAAAGTAGGTAAAGTACTGTAATGGTAAATTTGAATTCAGACAGCAATATGAATTCATATATTTTTTTAAAAATTATTTTCCTGCCCTGCTCACTGAAAGAAAACAGATGATAAGACATCATAGCAGCACTCAAACACTGAAAATATAATTTTCTGAAAATAGTTTGATAGTATCTAACAAAAATGTAGGTAGTGCACACGGTATTCCTAAGGACTGGGCAGACTGAGGCAGAAGGATCACAAGTTTAAGGCCAGCCACAGCAATTTAGTGAGGCCCTGTCTTAAAAATAAAAAGAGCTATGAATGCAATTCAGCTATAAAGGGCTCCTGGTTTCAATCCCCAGTACAAAAACAGAAAAAGACAAAGAAATAACAGAAAACAATGTAGGTGGGTATACATTTTGATTTAGTAGAAGCAACCACTGGGAATTTACTATGTTTTAATGCTCACCCATTAGGACCAGGAAGGTAATATAAATTAGTATATAATCTCTTTAAAAACAAAATATTTAAGCACAATTTGGTTACTTTGAAATTATATATATATAATCTTTTATTTACATGTTTGAATGAAATTCATTATTTTGTCTGATTAAAAATTTACTAATGAAAAATGGGAACAAGAGTATGTTAAAAAAATAGGGTTCTCAAAGCTGCTTTTCTACTCAAGGATCCTCAGGACATTTTTATGAGCTCCATGAGTTTAAAGCTATTTTCATGTTTATATCAGGAGCTTTATTTTACTTAAGATTTGTTGGTATTTATACTGATGGTGCAAAAGCAATGTGGGTAAACAGTGTTGGCAATAAATTGTAAAAAAAAAAAGCAATGTCCCCAGACTGTAGTAGCAGTTCATGTTATTCAGCACAATTTGAGTTGCAAGATGAATTAGCCACTGTTCTAGGGAACATTATTTTTACTTGGAAGAATGACTGGCAAATTAAGACTTTACCAGATATTTCCATTACATTTAATTCAGCAAATTTGTAATTTGAAAGCAAATATATGATGATATTTGTTTCCAATTATAAAATGTGAACTTTCAAGTGAAAATTAGCATTATATATGTATATCATTATATATATATATATATATATATATATATAATCAGATAGATCTACTCATAAAACTTTCCATGTGAGAACATCAGTGATAATAATAAACTTGATTTTTTAAAAATATTTATAACTGAAAGCTGTTAACACTTGGAAAACCTGCACAACTTAGCCAAAATTGTCCAAATAACCAATGTGAACTTATAAAAGTGTAAACATACTATTTGTCTTTCAGTGCTTGACTTATTGGATTTAACACAAGCCCTCCAGATTTATCTTTGTTGTTGAAAATGACATCATGAATGGCAAAACATCCCTTGAAAGTTCAGAATAGATTAGTGGATTTTAATGTAACACAGAGTACAGTGCTCCCTAATACCAAATACAAGTAACTTCTAACAAATTATCTCATGCTGTTTAGTGTTGTTTCAAGGAATGTCTACAGTTGTCTACAAAGGATATTAAAATCACCTTGTATTTTTTTCAGCTACATATTTGTGTGAGACCCAGTATTTTCATTTTAACAAAACCAACATGTTGCAACAAATTCAATGAAGAATAGACGCTTTTCAGTTAGCTTGCAAGAAAATTATAAAAACATAAATCAATTTTAACTCTTTCAGTAATTTTGTCTTTCTTTTTGGAGTTGCAATCATAGTTTTAACCAAAGAACATAATATTTTCTAATCTCCTTAAGCCAAAACCTCATCTTTGGGGGAAAATGGCAGTTTTCAAGGACCAGAATTTCCTTCTTCTTCCTTCCTTCCTTCCTTCCTTCCTTCCTTCCTTCCTCCTCCCTCCCTCCCTTCCTTCCTCCTCCTCCCTCCCTTCCCTCCCTCCTTCCTTCCTTCTTCTTCTTTCTTTCTTTCTTTCTTTCTTTCTTCTTTCTTTCTTTCTTTCTTTTCTTTCTTTCTTTCTTCTTGGTAATGATGAGTGAACTCAGGGGTATTTAACCACTGAGCCATATCCCCCATCCTCTTTGTCATTTGAGACTGGGTCTCCCTAAAATTCTGAGGCTGACCTTAAACTTGTGATCTCACCTGCCTCATCCTCCCAAGTCACTAGATTACAGGTATGTGCCACCATTCCTGGCTAGGACACACATAAAGATTGTAAACATCGAAAAAGCAGACATTTAGATGATGAAATCTTGAGCAGTAGGGTTTTTTCTTACTTTTAAAGCATTAGTTAAAAGTTTGAATGACAATTTCTTCATGTCCACACAAAAGATAATTATTTACTCAAAGGATTTGATGGAAAAGTTGCTCAGCTGCTGTATTTCTACTTCTCTGGATTTTAGCAGAGCAGGTATGTAGTGTGCTGATATTTTCTACTGGGTTTGAAACCAAATAACTAGTGTTTTAAATGACACCGTCATTTAAATTATAAATATACTGAACAACACTGAAATAGTTCATGATTTTCTGGTGACTTCTTATTAAATTTTATCTTTATTTATAGTCAAATAAAATTTGGAAAATTAATTCAGCTTATTCAGTGTTACTGAGACTTGTTTTATATGGCTCATGATTTGATAAAATTAAATAATGTCTCAATAATTCACTTAAAAGAATGCTTTGTGCCTCTGTAGGGCAAACAATCATAGATACATAGAGATAGATAAAGACAGATGATAGATAAATTTATGAATTTTATTATAGAATTTTGAATAAAATACTTATGTATTTAAATATGCCTCATTATTTGACCTTTTTGTTTTTTTCTTTCAAAATTATTAATTTTTACTTTCAGATTTTATGATTTGAGAAATTATAGTAAATAAAACATTAAATAGGTTAAGAAATTTACAACCTAAAAATATCACTTACTCTTTACAACTAAGAATAATTTTCATATTGTAAATATTTGCATACATAAATATTCAATACAATGAAATTATAATAGACATCTTTTGAAATATTACTACAAATATAATTCTGGGAACATACACTATTTCTGTGATATCAGGTGATTTGTAATGAATGCATGTTGTTATATCATGCTAATTTAATACTCTCCTCTCCCTTCCCCAAACAGTATAAGCTAAAGGCGGGACTCCGTATGTGTGTGTGTGTGTGTGTGTGTGTGTGTGTTTGGAGTGTAATCACAGCAAAAAGCCATTCTAAAGCCTCTCTCTCAAAATTATATGAGCTGATAGGTCAGTGTCCTGATTCAACTTAGGAAAAGGTTATATTCTGTCAAAATTCATGTGTACACAAAATGCTGCATTTATCTATTCACATATATACTACATTGCCATGTGGACTTGCTGACGTATTTTTTTCAGGTATTTTCTTTAAATAATTGCAACCCCCTCTCCTTTGGGTCTGAGGTGAGATCATCTCAATTCAGTGTTAATACCATAGGGAGAGCAGCTGACGATAAGCAGTTATAAAAGCAACAGTGCAGGATTTATTAGTTTCTGATGCTCTATAACTGAACAGTAATTCTGTCATGCCATTCCTTAGCAAATCCTCCTGGACAGGTGTTGCTAGAAGAAATTGAATAGAGCTGACTGATGGGGGAAAAGATGACTCCTCCTTATAAGCCATGAAACAGACTGACCTTTTTTTTCTCATAGTAGAAGAACCATATGTATGAATTATCATAGGAACACAAAATAGTTTTGCTTGAAGAGAAAGCATGAAGAGTTTTTAAGAGAAAGTAAGTGTATATGTTTTGAATTTTAGTAATATTGATCATTCCTATTTACTGAAACACTGGTATTTCATTTTTCTATTTATTTATTAAAATTTGACAATTTTACTAGTTGTAGAAGAGTAAGCGGTTAGCCAGACATTATTAATTTTAATTTTAAATGCTAAATAAATATTTATTAAATAAAAGTCCACTGTTGGGTAGTAGTAGTAATACAGGAAAAATGTATGTTGAATATATACATTTTCAAATATAAACACACATACATGTGTTTGCTACATGCATGTATATTTATGTGTGTGGCTGTGTAGATCTTCTTACAGAAGCACTTACATAATTAGCACAACAGGGCTAGAAACAGTTATTTTCTTCATCATTAAAGCCTTTGCTCTAACTAGAACTTATTGAGGTACAATTGAAATTATTTTAAAAACCAGGACATCTCATTTACATATGAAATTGAGTATTTTGCCTATGAGTTGATCAAGTTTTGTGAGAGCTTTAATGAGAAGCAAAATGACATTTATTCTCTAAGATATTTTGATAGACATTTTAAGTTAGGCTAAGTATATCAGACATGTAATCCTACTTACTTCCAAATTTTTTTGTCCAACTCAACTCCATATGGAGGCTGATCAAGGGTACAATACTCATTTGAATGAGAAGTCATTAATTTCAAAAATTTTTATATTAAATTATCAAAAAACTTTAAATTATTCAGAGTGAATGGGAATATGGAATTACATATGAGTGAAAGGCTGAAAACTTTAAATACCAAGTAAAAAACTTAAATCTCAAGTTCTTTATGTCCAAATGCAATATTTAAAATTTTCCAGGCACAACATTTTATACCAGTCAAAATTAAAAGTGCACTCCTATAAATGGATGTAGGGTTTGAAGACAGATTTTCCAATGAAGAAGAATTGTGTGGAGAAGCAACGTGGTGTGAATGAATATTCTGTACCCATTCATTTTTTTTCTGTACTAGCTGATGTACTCTGTGACTTTCTCCTTCAAGTGAAGTGTTTCTCATGATAAAGCTGTAATTATTGTGATGTGTTTGAGGATGTGTTTTTAATATTTCATAAAAGAAGCTTATTTATATGGAATGTCATACAGACATACCAATGGGAGGACAAATGTTATAAAGTGAGATGGATATCATGGAAGGAGATGAATATGTACACTTATCACAGATTTTATTTCCAAAGAAGTATTGCTTATTTACCTTTAATTTTGTGTTGGCCCCTTATGTTGCTTTAATACTTTAGATAATTGAACATCTCCTGTCTTCCCTTTGTCTCTGTCTATTCTAATTTTTCTCCTTCCATCTTCTTATGCCTAGTCCTAACTAAGTCTATCCTTCTCATTTCTGTTTGTTCCAATGCCTATTTTCCAATTCGCTTTATCGAATAGTCCTTTCATTCTTGGAGTGGATTTTTTCTTCTAATTTATCCTTCAGTTTTGCTTGGTTTGTTTCTTCTCCCATTGCCTAAAACCTCTGAACTTTTGTTTCTTTGAATCTCTGATTCTGAGATATATCCTTCCTCACCCTGAAAGAACCTCTTTCATGAGTTTTCATGAGTTTTCTTCCATTATTTGTTTGTTTTAAATAAACATGTAACCTGCCTTTTTCTTATCACATCTGTAGGCATAAAGTCTTGGTTTTAGGACCTTTCTATCTGGGCCAAAGATTACTTAGGGGAAAAGTGAGTGGGGAGAGGAGAAGCAGACAGGACAGGGAAGTGTGTGAACAGCAGTCCATTGCAACTGATCCTGAAGCTGCAGCAGCCCTGAACTAAGTGGGCCAACTGGGTCTTCAGATCTCTGCAGAGTCTGTGAGCTGCAAGAGGACATTGATTTCCTGGCCACATTTTGGGGACACATTCCACCAATTTTAAAGTTATTTTTCATTGCAATGACTGTGGATCCAGAAAATATACTTTCCTATCAATTTTAATTGTTTTTGATTTTTCTCAGAGGAAAGATGAGAAGTAAATTTTTTTTTTTGGTCCATTTTTACCTTGAAGTTTATGCTATTTTACCATCCACAAAAGTTCACCTTATATCACAATGTATGATCTTAGAAAAAACTAAGCTTGCTACAAATTGCCATCACATTTTCTGGTTTTTAAAGCTCTTCTCTGTCCTGGAGAGTAGAAATAATGGGAAGGATAGAGCACATTCCATTTTCCTTTTGAAAATTCAGTGAATATGTTATTGTGAATACATTTGCCTTTTATTTCATCATTATTCTAATTTGTAATCATTCTCGCTTCCAAAAACATAGGAATCATTGTCTCCAAATCAGAGGTAAGGGAAATCTAAGGAAGATGGAAACATAAATAATCAATATGCAGGAAAGTAAGAAGGGAGAATGGAAGAGATAGGGAGGAGCAAATAGGCAGAGGAGCAGAGCAGGAGGGAGGAGAGACTGAGAAAAATAGAACAAAGGCCTAGAATTTTGTGACTTTATTAAATTCTTTGAACAGTCTCTCCATTACTTCAACTTCTCTTCCTCTAGACCCTACTTGAAATATGTAACTCCAGAGATGATTATCTAATTTAACTTCCCCTGACAGAAGAAACCTCAGCAAGTGGTTTTAGATGGTTTTTCTTATCCAGTTATATGCAAATCCTTCCATTAGGCTCTAATTCCTCTCTCTAAAACTCTATATGCCTTCCCAGACCTTGTGTTCTTTAGCAACTAGGAGACAAGAGTCCTTGATAACAACAGACTGGGGGGTAATAATTGAAACATGGTGACAATATCATGTATGTAAGACCCTATGTTACATGATGTCTCCCAAGGAAGCAGGGATCAGGGTGGGAGTTGTATCTTTCAAACATATAGCCTTGGCAAAGAAAATAAAAACATTAGAATTATGTAGACTTACCTAGCACCTTAAATGTTTAAACTTAGAATTACTCATTAAATTGTCCAATAAACCTATGAGTTAGATCCTGTTCAGGCTCCTATGATACAAAATAAAAACTGAGGCCCATTGGGTCTGCTTTGCAGGGCTTGGCCTAGAGCTGGGGAATCTGAATGCAGAAACACAGAGTTCCATTTTCACCACCTCATTAGTACATGGTGTACATTAAACAAGACATCCAAACACATAGGTACTTGGGAATCATTTTTGAAAACCCACTCTTTTAATTAATTTAGCAAATACATGTTTAGTACACACTGTTATGTACTATTCCAGGCAGGGAGGACTATAATCAAAGAAAATATAAAATTTCTGCTTTCAGCAAATTTACCTAGTTTTGTAGAAAAAGACAATAAGGAAGGTCAGTAGTAAATAAGGTTCAGAATGGGGAATGTCATCAAGAAAGATAAAGGCTGCTTCAGGTCAGGCTTCTCACACCTCTGAACCTTTGCACTGTATTGTTTATAGAAAGAATATGACCTCCCTGTGGCTTGATGAGCATCTGATCCATATAAGACATCAACCAGTATTTATTGAATGAATGAAAGATGGGATTAAATAAAGGAAGGAACAAAGGAAAGGGAAGTTATGGGTTGAATTGTGTTCTGTCCCCATAACTCCAACTCCATTCATATGTTGAGATACAATCCCCCAGTGTTTCAGAATATGCTAGGACCTTTAAAGAGATGATCAAGTTAAAATGAGACTGTTAGGGTGTGCCCTAATCCAATCTGATGGGTGCCCTTACAAGAAGAGGAGATTAGGACACAAAGAGATATCAGGTATGTGTGCACAGAGTGTCCACTGTAATAGAAGGTGGGAAAAGGATGCATGCACATGGAGGGGCCCCAGAAGAAACCAACCCAGCCAACACCTTGATCTGTGGTTTCCAGCCTCTGAACTGTGAGAAAGTAAAAGTCTGCTACTTAAACTACTTAGTGTGCAGTGTTTTGTTTTGGTAGCCTGAGCAAATTAATACTGGAGAGAAGAAAGAAAGGAAGGAGAAATAGAAGGGAAAGAAGAGATGAAAGAAAGAAAGGAGGGAAAGGAAGGACAACAAAGAAACAAGAGAGGGAAAAGAGAGAAAGTGGCCCCAGTGACTTTATCAAACTAATTATTGGCAACATCTGCAGATCCTGATATAATTCAAGGTGGTTTTGAGCAGTCCTAGAAATAAGATGTAGAACACTTTCTGGCCAATTGGATTGTTTTATTTGCTCTTATTTCATACTATTTTGACTCAGGCAATAAATTACACAGTGAATTTCGATGGCTTGTGTATCTGGTTGAGGATAAATCTTCACCTGCTACTTGTGTGGAACCTGGAGCTGCCAGCAGACATGATGCAGGAACCTGTGTTCCCTCCTCTGATATCATGGAAACCAGCCATTCAGGAGGCAGACGGGCAGGCAAGGTTTTCGGGAACAAGTCCATATTCACAGTCAGAACGTTCCAGGAAATCAAACACGGGTTTATTAAATTCATGTCAAGAATGAGAATTATCATTCCAAGTGGGAAAAGTGTGAGGAGGCCATGGCCTGGGTAGGAAGCACAGCCTCTCCTCTTTCTGACTCAAGTGTGAATTATTCACATTTCTTCCTTGTGATATAGTTGATCCTAGAGGCAAAGCCTAAATGCCTCAAGTTGTATTTCTCTGATTTTCCTTCAGAATTGGTGCCTCCATGGGGCAGTGCTGGTGTCACGGATCTCACTCAACCTAATCACCTACCAAAAGTCACCTGCTTTGTGTCCCCTTCCCTCATGACCCCAAGAATTGACCAGCTCTATAGGTCTGAACTGAAGTGCTGAAATTCATCTTGGAGAACATATTTGATTTTTTAAACACAGGATTCTAAAAACACAATGCTTAAGTCAGGAGTTAAATCCTTTCCACCAGTGGATATTTCTGGCATTTTCCATGTGGTAAGGAAAGTACATTTGAATCTTTTTGTGCAGCATTTGGGTTGCCTGCCAGTCACCCCATATAGGCAGCAGTGTCTTCTGGTGAATGAATTAAGAAGTCACGTAAGAAAATCCTTCATTTAGCAAAAACAACTGATAACTAGGTACCAGGCTTTATGTTATTAGGAGTTGAGGCCCAAGACCATGGCAAGTAGGCTGAACAGGTCTGTTCTGTGCCTTCAGGGACTGACAGGGTGCTGAGTGCTGGAAGGGCAGCAGTGGGTATGGAGAGACGGAGTTGGATATCAGGGTTCTTAAAGAGGTGGACCACTGGAAATGGCAGCTGCTCAGGGCTAACAGAGCGGCAGAGGAAAGACTCAAGGACAACTCCCAGACTTATTTTGGAAACCAAATGGGTAGAAAAAAATACAGCTGCAAGGGGAACCCTAGAGTGTTTGCTTGTATAAGAAAATGCAAGTGTGTTGGGGAATGGCTATGGTGTCTTGCCTGTTTAAGGGACTAATGGTTTTGAGACTAAAGAAAGGTAACCAAGAGACTTCATTAATTCCAATCACAATCTTTAACATAGTCGTCAAATTCCAATGAGTAAATAGCCAGCCTTGGTTTTCTTTTCACTCTATATGAAGTCCAAGATGCATAGTTCCTACAAAAGCTCTATGATGAAGGCTATACAGATAAGGACCACAAGGACAGCAGAGCACACACAGAACACAAACACAAGACAACATGAAATAGGAGAAGAGTCTTGGGGGAACCTTCCTCAGCCATCCTCATCACCGAACGTCAGCCCATGAGCAGACCCTGTGATACTCACCTGCAATCTCCTTGCACCTCGCAGAGGCTGGGAAATGAGTCTCACTTCACTTACTTTGTTCTGTACAAACAAAACATTTTAGCAGGCCTTATGACATTCCAGACTAGAGCACTCTCAGGACAGACTGGAAGATGTCTGAGCAGTTTGTGAATGTAGTCAGAATGTTCCATCCAGCTCAGTTCAACCTTCTCTGTGCTATCCATTTAAGAAGCAGATCTTTCTTAATAGATCTAATTTAAAAAAAAAGTGAACAGGAAAACTGAGTTTTCTGAGATGACAAAGAAGCCAAACACCCAGGATTCTGCTCCCTTTTTAGCAAATAAGTCAACATATTGCTCAGAAGGAATTTATATTAACAGTGGATATTTATAGTGGAATCATATTCAGGAACAATGTCATGACTTTGAGTTTTGTTTTTTTTTTTTTCTGTTTAAGACAAAGACCTTCACTGAAAAAAGCACCCTCCAGAAAAGAATTAAATAAAGTGATTCAACTGAAAAAAAAAAAAGATGAAAATGACACATTAGAAAAAAATGAAGTAAGATTGTTGGAAATGTCTATTTAAGAAGGTTATCACTGCACAAAGACATGTTTTATAGATCGTAGACAGATCCAGAGGAGGGTATAGTGTTGGCTTGTTTGAAGAAGCACCAAGAGGCTGATGTCATTGAGATGAGTTGGTAGACAGTAAGCAGGAGACACAGTCAGACATATAGGGGTACCAGGATGTCAGGAATTTTATAGTCTACTGTGGATGAATTGCCTTTTCCTATGAGTGGGGCAGGAGGCCATGAGACTATTTTCTGCCAAGAGCCCTTATAATTTGTAAATGTCTTGAAGGGCTCAGTTAGCTATTATGGTAAGAATGCATACTGGAGGAAAAAAAAGTGTAAAAGTGAGGGACCCAGGGAGAGATGACTGTAATGATTGAAATTGTGAAAATCAGTTACAGATTGTATTATGATGGTGGAGTCAAAAAGATGGAATGACTTTGTCTTAAATTAAGTACAAAGGTGTTAGATAACTTTCTATATTTATCAATATTAGCAGTTGGAGGAATTAGGTTTAAATGAATTGAAAGGGAGACTCAGAGTGGAGGTTTTGGTATTCTTTTCAGCTTCATTTATCTGGCTTTCAGTTGTAATGCAGGGATGACATGTGACTTTGTGGTTTTGCAGTTCAGTGGAGTGTTCAGATCTGACAAAAATAGCGTAATTCTAATATTCCATGCATTGAAATCCCATCAGCTAACCAAAGAAGTGTCAGAGAAGAAAAAGGGCATAAGGTTGGAGATCTGGGACAATTTGTTTGGGGCATAAGAAGGAACGAGAGACAGCAAAGACAAGGAAAAGGCCAGGACAGCATGGTGCTCTGGAAGTCATTGGGTTCCAGAGATATCTAGAATAAGGAGATGACCACTTGGACCAAATATTGTAATAGGTCAAGTTTAAATTAAGGTTGAGAATATCTGATTGGTGGTTTCAGGCATTTGGAGGTAGAGTCAGTGTATGTTTTTTTAAATTGCCCATCTTTTTAAAAATTTTTTTATTCTAATTTATTGTACGTGATAGTAGAATGCCTTTATACATTTTGATAGATCATACATAAATAAAGTACAATCCTTTGAATTGCTGATTTTAAAGATCATAGATGAGACTGAAAGTGGATTTGGAGACAATTCTACCGAAGTTTTGACTATGCATTGAGAGCATTAAAGAAGATGGTAGATGAATGCTAAAGTGTAATGAACTAAATTTCTAAGATTTTTTTTTTCTTTCTTTTTTCTTTATGGGTAAAATAGCAAAACATCAGTAAACTGGTAGGAAGTAAAATAAAGAAGTAGGAACCAATGTTACCAGAAAGACAGGGTGAGGGGGACTTACTTGCCTAAGTACTTACTGCAGTTTCTTCTGGTAAGTAAGCTGATTTGGGACCTTGCAGAAATGAGGGGAACTACGTATTGATAGCAGGAAGGAGAGAGAGGGGTAGAAAAATGATGAAAGCTCTGTTATGAATCAGAAATGAAGAGGTTAAAGGAGGCTTTGTGACTGAAAAAGACTAAACTTTGAATTGACTGAAAATATGAATAATTTCAGAAAATATAATACTGAAAATTATAAAACTTTATAATCAATGTTATTTTTACTTTACTGTTATTTACAGATATTTCATATATATTCATTTTCATTTTCTGAGATCTCATCAGATATGTTCATTATATTGTCTCTGACGAGAATTTGTAGGATTTCAAAGATTTTAGGTTTTCATAAAAACAATAATTTAGTTTTTGTTTTTTTTAATTCCATAAACATTTGGTAAAAAATAATTTTTAAAAGTAATTCTGATATTCAGCCATCAAATTCAAATAAAATTCCAGTCAAAGTTTTTCTGCTCTGCATTGATTTTTCATGATGTGTTTCTAAGAAAGGGACAATCTGTGGTAATCTTCATGCCATTCTGAATCTCCCATGAACTCATTAGGTAGAGTAAAATGAGAGGAAAGGACTATTCCATGTCTTGGAAAAATTTTAAAATTGATAATTTTTCATGCCTCCAGTACAAATTATTGGCAGTAAATTGAACACTGGATCTGAAAAGGGAGATATTTTTTAAAGATGATGTTTTTTGAACAATACCAGATATTTAGCTATTTCTTCCCTGATATGAGCTTGTTGGCAAAGAAGCCATCATCTCATATCTCTCTGTAAGACATGCAAGTGAAATAACTGTAGAAAGACACAGAAGTTTCTACAAGATGTTTTTAATGAAAAACAAGAGTTTCTTTGAAGGTGCTGCAGTTGGTAAACACCAAGAGTCTTTTCAGTGGTAAAGAGTTGATGATGGAATTCCTTTAAAATCTGTATTAATTATTTTTCATAATGAATTTTGCACTAAAATAATGCCAAAAAAGAACAAATATTATTAAATGAAATTTCTGAATAATATGCTATTTGACTGAAGTAAATATGTGTAAAAGTAAATATGTGCATAATCTTTTCTACTGTGATTTCTACACTGGTACAATATAGAAACTGGACAAAATTTAAAATTTCCTATTATAAAACATTTAAGCAAAGTCAATATTAATAATTACACAGGACTTTTATATCATTGAAATTATATTGTATACATGACTTGAAAATTTCTCAATGGACAAAAAGAGAGCATGAATATCATATATATTCCTCAGTTTCTTGTGTTTTGAGAGGTTCACATTACTTCCATATCATATATTTTAAATCTATTTGCATGCATATGAATTTAAGATTTGATACAGATTTTTAATTTGAAATGCAACACTGGTGAACAGCCTTATAAAAAACTTTTACTTGATATATTCAGAGAAGTGGAAGAATCTGAATATTTTTAAATGGAAGCATATGCATATATACAATTTCATAACCATTGACAATTTTTATTTTAAATATGCTTATTTAAACAACTTCTGTTCATATAGACTGTATAAAGTGTTATTTCTCTGAAAATTATGACTCTTACAAATTGGGACAGAAAGTGAACATCATCTTTGTTACATGTAAATGTGCTTCCTTGCTAGCATTTGAGGGCAATGTTATCTGTCCTATAGGGAAGATTAGAGATTCTTAGCAGGCCTTTGTCTTTTTTCCTGGCATAAAGGAAATAAGTTCTTATGTTCACACACCCTAGTCCCCATGTCATTTGAAACACTGCAGTCCTATCATGGTTGTCCTGTATTTATTCATCAGTGATGTTTACAAAGATCTATATAATCATCATATCATTTTTTATCATGTTGGGTAAAGTTAATTTCTCCCTGAATTCTATCAAGATTATAAAGTCGCTGTTTTCTATAATATAATTCCTTTCCCTGTAGCAAACCTTTATATTGAATGCTGTTGTTCCCTTTGTCTTTTTTATTATTTCATGTTCATTGTTTTTGGTTGACTTTTTGTGATGCCATTTTCCCATTTGTTCACCTTTTCATAGAGATTTAGCTAGTGCTGAAATTGTTAAATGTCTTTAAGTGTACAGATTCTAAATTCCCCTTGGTTGCTGAGAGAATCAACCTCCCTACTTTTTTATTTTACCTTATCTTTGGAGGACTTGATGCATAGCTAAGACTGTTAGCTTCATACCTTGTTTTTAGTGATATATATCTTTTATTTATATATTATATACATTTATATATTTTTTATTTATATATATATTTAGTATATATATGTATATATACTATATATATACACACTATATATATACACATATATATATAGTGTGTGTGTGTGTGTATATATATATATTTTGGCATCATGGGATGTTTGCTAAATCTGCTTCCTAGTCTGATAAAGCTCTTTTCTCTTCCAGTACTTCAGCAGGTTCTGAGGATCAGATCATTATTATCTGACCCCTGCATGACTCTCCAAACCCATTACTCTATAATCCCTCCTCATCATCTAGGCAATTGCTGTTCTGGATCATTATCAGTTCCCTAAAAGTGCCAGGATTTCTCTAATGCTTAGGGATTTGCACATAAGTTTTTAATCTGACCAAAACACTCTTTTCCTACTACTTCTTTTAATTAAATTATAAATTCACTCAACTCAGTTGCACATCTCCCAAGATGAATTGTTTAGTTTTGCTTTCTTATTCCAAATTCCCTTCTCAGGATCTGATTTTCCAGCCTTCCTCTACGTTCCCATCAGAGCTCATTGATTTATTTTGTCCTATTTACATTCAAATTCACTGCCTTACAAATCACTCTTTCTTCATGTTATTTCTCTCGCTAGATTTCAGATCCTTCGAGTCATTGAATTATACATCTTTGCATGTGAATCTGACTTGTAGTAGGTGCTTGATAAAATCTTTGGGAATTACTTGATGAAAATAGACTTTATTGTAAGCTTAGGAAATTATTTTTGGTTGTGTGAGTTAGAATATTATGCTGCAAAAAATAATATTTATCATAACTTGCTAAAGTAGAAAGTATATATATTGAGGCTGCTAAGGGAAGCCCAGCTTGGTCTAAGTGACTCAGTATAGAAGTACCATAATAAGAAATGATATAAAATTAGAAGGCAAAGGAGAATGTGTGTGTTTCTCTATGTGCCTGCACATACGAATGCATTGCATGACATGTTCTTTGTAGATGTGCAGTGCATCTCCAAACACATGCACCACTGCTATCTCAAAAACCTTACTATGTTTCCTTCACTCATACTGCAAGCAAATTTGCTGAACATGTCTGTTCTGAATAGAATTGTTCACCAGGTGCATTAAATTGGAGGAAATTGCACTCAATATCATGCTCTCAGTTTTTTCTTATTGATGATATTCCAAATGCACATTCGTCATCCCTCACTTTCCAATGTAACAACATGTCCTCTGCACAGATAATTACTTTCCATCCAGTGATTATCTTGTATCTTGGAGAGATTACACTTTGAGGAAAGGAGAGTAGTGTCTTTGGCTAATGGAGATGATATGCCTTTTTGTTAAGCATCAGCATTAAAACTCTTCGGTGGACTGTAATTTAGTGTCCAGGTAAGTGCAGGTTCTGCTGCAAGCTGAGTTTGGTTTCTGCATTTATCACTAACTAGTTATGTGACCCTACAGAGTTTCTTAACCTCCTTATTATAATAGTTCCTATTTGTGTATTGAGAGGGAGTTAAATAATATAATGCATTTAACATGAAACCTGGAACATAGTAAGAATTCCATAACGGTCATATAATCACATTACAATTACAAGAAGCATTTGTGTACAAAATTCCTGTAATTTCCAATCATGTGCTCCTATGCTATACCCTGAGGAGTACATATAAGACTTTACCCATGGAAACATTTCAAAAGTTTGATGGATCGCATTACTAGATGCATGTTTGTAAATTGATGTAAATATTTCAGGAGATGTAAAAAATAATGACTAATAAAATTTTTCCTATAGTTTGATTTAACTCTTTTACAGCTTATCAACTCCTCATTTATCATTTTAAATCTACTTATACTCTCATGTACTGATTCTAAAAATGTCTTTTTCAGGGCAATTGCCATGAGGTAATTGGCATTTGAATCCAATTAATTCCTTATCTACTAATTGTACTACCATTTTTGGTTGAAGTTTTCTGATGTTTTGGCTAGAACTGGACTTTCATGGCTCCATTCTATCATTGGAGAATTGGATAGATTGTTATTCATTCCAATGATAAGTTTTTGCAAATGATGATCAGAAACACAATCATGGGACAATTAGAATGGAAGCATTTCTCATTATTTACAATATCTCAACTAAGAGTTGTACTTTTTTCTTGTCAAGAAACATAATTGTGATTCATAGCACAATCTAGAGCATTAAGTGAGTAGGTGAGGACAAATATTTAAATATGGATTACTTTATGTGCACATCAGTGATGATTAGAAAACTAGCCTCTGTGCTCACTTTTCCTTCTACCCCTTCTCTAGGTCCCCAGTGCCCCAGGAATCCTCTTATTTATAAAGCAAGGTTAGAAGAGGCCACCTGGTCAGAAACAGATCCACTTCAGTAGAGCCCTCACACCCAACAAGAAACATTCCCACCAGCACTGAGAAATAAGTGACCCAACCATACCCCTTTCTAATTAGGAATTGTAAATTCATCCCTTAAACACATCTCCCAAAGTTTTGTTTGGAAATCCTGCCTTAGATAGGCTATGCTTTTGAGAGTCACCAATTTCTCTTTCTTAATTATGGGAAACATTTTCTGTTCTGATTTGAACATTCTCCCTATCTCTCTGTGTATATACTCATTGTCCATGGTTTCTGCATTAACACAAAGACACAGAACACTATAAAGTAGCATTGGTAAATTGGTTTAATTAAAATTATTTAAGAACAGACATCAAATCAATCACCTCCTCTAATGATCAATAAAATATAATAAGATACTAAACTGTTTAAACTTTTTATTTTCTCTATATTATAGTATTTTGATGTCTTAAACACCTTTCTGGTTGGGAAGATACTGCCCTTCTGGGTCCAGCCAGGATCAAATTAACTGATACAGGGCCCTACTCCATCTGTTTGACCCTTGTACCAGAAGCAACATTCCTCTGCCTCAACTGTTCCAGGGTTTGGAACCAGGTACTAAAAGTACACTCATATCAGAGATTTTTTAAATGATGCACGACAGCCAATCCTAAACTGCTTAATCCTTGAATTTCCTTCAGAAATTCTAAGAAAGGCTGTGACCTAGACTGGTCCTTTTATTCTGCCTCTTCTGTCTTCTGACCCAAGTTGGTGTGGCCCTATCTGGTATTGTGTGTCCTATTTCTAGGATCTCAGAGTATAATCAACTTTGTTTTCCTGAGCTTTTTGCCTTTGTGTATCTTTATGTAGTTGGAACCAACAATCATAAAAAATAGGAGTCACCAAACTTAATATGAATATAGCAGATAATTTTTTCTTCACATGTTGGAGACTTTTCTCCATGTCAGTAATTTCTCCCAGAATTATTGCCTCTTCAATTTGGGGTCAGACCAGTTCAACTCAAGCTTTTTCCTTTCAAGGGCACATTCAAGAATTGAATGAATCATGGAATGAATCTTGAATTTTAGTGTCCACAGTGCAGGAGCTCATCCTAACTGCTTCTGCAGGCATTTCAGAAAAGAAGCCCAGCAGGGCACAGCAGCACACACTTGTAATCCCAGCAACTTGTAAGACTGAGGCAGGAGGGTTGCAAGTTCAAAGCCATCCTCAGAAACTTAGGTTCTAAGAACTTGGTGAATCCCTGTCTCAAGATAAAAAGGGCCTGGGATATGGCTCAGTAGTTAAACATCCTGGGAATCAATCCCCAATATTAAAAAAAAAATAATGGAGCCAAGGGACCTATTGCTTGGTGGGTCCTCCCTGAAAATTAGCTTTAGTGGGAAACTGTATCTTGTTGGAAAAAATATGAATTATTAGAGAAAAGCTAAATCTACAGTTTATTTGTAATTGAAAACCTGAAGTAGTGGTACAAATAAATATTTGACTTTCTAATTAACTGTAATCTTCTATAAGAAAAATTATGGCATTTATTGCCAAGGTACAGATATTTTTACCTCTGGACTTCTTTTTGTACTTGATTGGCTCTTATTTGTTATTATAAGTGTGAAAGGAGACAGGACCTCCTTGAAAATTAGTTTCTTCTTTCCAAAATTGTTTTCAGCCTGAAAAAATTCACACATAAAGAAGTCAAGCTGATAGCATGTTTTACCATGGGTGCAAAACTGTTACTAAGGCTCTGCTACGGATCCTAAAATTTCAGTGAAAACAAAAACAAAAACCTTTTTTTTCAGTAAGGATAGAATTCTCAAAATATAAGGTATTGAAAATTTCTCTTTTTTGCAAAGAAAAATTATTAAAACTATATATAATCTCAAATAGCAAAATGTACTCAGAAATCATGGGTATTATTTTATGCTTTTTATAGTGCTTATTTATTTATTTGATATAATCCATGCATTTTTAAATTCATTTTTATTGTAAACAAATGGGATACTTCTTATTTCTCTGTTCGTACATGAAGTAGAGGCATATCATTTGTGTAATCATACATTTACGTAGGATAGTAGTTCTTGATTCATTCAGTTATTTTTTTTCTTCCCCCCAACCCCTCCAACCCCTCTTATCTCTCTATAGAGTCCCTCCTTCCTCCATTCTTGCCCCCTTCCCACCCACTATATGTGTCATCATCCGCTTATCAGTGAGATCATTTGTCCTTTGGTTTTTTGAGATTGGCTTATCTCACTTAGCATGATATTCTCCAACTGCATCCATTTGCTTGAAAATGCCATAATTTTTTAAAATTTATTTTTATTGTAAACAAATGGGATACATGTTGTTTCTGTTTGTACATGGAGTAACAGCATACCACTTGTGTAATCATACATTTACATAGGGTAATGATGTTTGATCCATTCTGTTATTTTTTCTCCCCCCCACCCCTCCCACCCCTCTTTTCCCTCTATACAGTCCCTCCTTCCACCATTCTTGCCCCCCCACCCCCATTATGTGTCATCATCCACTTATCAGCGAGATCATTCATCCTTTGGTTTTTTGAGATTGGCTTATCTCACTTAGCATGATATTCTCCAATTTCATCCATTTGCCTGCAAATGCCATAATTTCATTATTCTTTATGGCTGAGTAATATTCCATTGTATATATATACCACAGTTTCTTAATCCATTCATCAATAGGTTGGTTCCACAATCTGGCTATTGTGAATTGAGCAGCTATGAACATTGATGTGGCTGTAACTCTGTAGTATGCTGATTTTAAGTCCTTTGGGTATAGACGGAGGAGTGGGATAGCTGGATCAAATGGTGGTAACATTCCAAGTTTTCTAAGGAATCTCCACTCTCCACACTGCTTTCCAGAGTGGCTGCACTAATTTGCAGCCCCACCAGCAATGTATGAGTGTACCTTTTTCCCCACATCCTCTCCAACACCTATTGTTGCTTGTATTCTTGATAATCACCATTCTAATTGGGGTGAGATGGAATATTAGTGTAGTTTTGATTTGCATTTCTCGTATTACTAAATATGTTGAACATTTTTTCATATGTCTGTTGATTGCTTGTAGATCTTCTATGAAGTGTCTGTTCATTTCCTTAGCCCATTTGTTGATTGGGTTATTTGTATTCTTCGTGTAGAGTTTTTTGAGTTCTTTATATATCCTGGAAATTAGTGCTCTATCTGAAGTATGATTGGCAAAGATATTCTCCCACTCTGTAGGCTCTCTCTTCACATTGCTAATAGTTTCCTTTGCTGAGAGAAAGCTATTTAGTTTAAATCTATCCCAGTTATTGATTCTTGCTTTTATTTCTTGTGCTATGGGAGTCCTGTTGAGGAAGTCTGATCCTAAGCCAACATGTTGAAGATTTGAACCTACTTTTTCTTCTATAAGATGCAGGGTCTCTGGTCTAATTTCAAGGTCCTTGATCCATTGTGAGTTCATTTCTGTGCAGGGTGAGGACAGGGGTTTAATTTCATTCTCTTGCATATGGATTTCCAGTTTTCCCAGCACCATTTGTTGAAGAGGCTGTCTTTTCTCCATTGCATATTTTTGGTCCCTTTTTCTAGTATGAGAAAAATTGTATTTATTTGGCTTTGTGTCTGTTACCTCTATTCTGTACCATTGAGCCACCTGTCTATTTTGGTGCCAATACCATCCCGTTTTTGTTACTATTGCTTTGTAGTAGAGTTGAAGGTCGGTATTGTGATAACCCCTGCTTAACTCTTCCCGCTAAGGATTGCTTTAGCTATTCTGGGTTTCTTATTCTTCCAGATGAATTTCATAATTGCTTGCTCTATTTCTGTAAGGTACATCATTGGGATTTTAATTGGAATTGCATTGAATCTGTATAGCACTTTTGGTAATATGGCCATTTTGGCAATATTAGTTCTGCATATCCAAGAACATGGGAGATGTTTCCATCTTCTAAGGTTTTCTTTAATTTCTTTCTATAGTTTTCTGTAGTTCTCACTGTAGAGGTCTTTCACCTCATTTATTAGATTGATTCTCAAGTATTCTTTTTTTGAAGTTATTTTGAATGGGGTAGTTTTCCTAACTTCTCTTTCTGAAGATTCATCGCTCATGTATAAAAATTCATTGGATTTATGAGCATTAATCTTGTATTCTGCTACTTTACTGAATTCTTAGGAGTTCTAAAAGTTTTCTGGTGGAATGTTGTTGTTCTTCTTAATATATAATCATGTCATCAGCAAATACGGATAGTTTGAGTTCTTCTTTTCCTATTTGTATCTCCTTAAATTCTCTGGTATGTCTAATTGCTCTGGCTAGAGTTTCAAGGACGATATTGAATAGAAGTGGTGAAAGAGTGCATCCCTGCCTTGTTCCAGTTTTCAGGGGGAATGCTTTCAGTTTTTCACCATTTACAATGATATTGGTCATGGGTTTAGCATAGATGGCCTTTACAATGTTAAGAAATGTTCCACTATCCCTGTTTTTTCTAGTGTTTTGAGCATGAAGGGATGTTGTATTTTATCAAATGCTTTTTCTGCATCTATCGGAATAATCATGTGATTCTTGACTTTAAGTCTATTGATATGGTGAATTACATTTATTGATTTCCGGATGTTGAAACAACCTTGCATCCCTGGGATAAAACCCACTTGATTGTGGTGCACTGTCTTTTTAATATGTTTTTTGTATGTGATTTGCTAATATTTGTTGAGAATTTTTGCATCAATATTCATTAATGATATTGGTCTGAAATTTTATTTCCTTGGTGTATCTCTGTCTGGTTTAGTTATCAGGGTGATATTGGCTTCATGGAATGAATTTGGGAGGGTTCCCTCCTCTTCTATTTCATGAAATACTTTGAGAAGTATTGGAATGAGATCTTCTATAAAGGTTTTGTAGAACTTGGCTGAAAACCCATCTGGTCCCAGAGTTTCTTTGTTGGTAGGCTTTTGATGACTTCTTCTATTTCATTACTTGAAATTGATCTATTTTAAATTGTATATGTCCTCCTGGTTCTGTTTAGGTAATTCATATGTCTCTAGAAACCCTGTTGATGTCTTTGAGATTTTCTGTTTTGTTGGAGTATAGATTTTCAAAATAGCTTCTCATTATGTTTTGTATTTCACTTGTGTCTGTTGTGATATTTCCTTCTTCATTCCAAATTTTAGTGATTTGGGTTTTCTCTCTTCTTTTCTTTGTTAGTGTGGCTAAGGGTTTATCAATTTTGTTTATTTTTTCGAAGAACCAACTATTTATTTTGTTAATTTTTCCAGTTGTTTCTTTTGTTTCAATTTTGTTGATTTCAGCTCCTGATTTTAACTATTTCCTGTCTTCTACTACTTTTGGTGTTGGTCTGTTCTTTTTCTAGGCCTTTGAGCTGTAGTGTTAGGTCATTTATTGATTCTTTCTTCTTTGATTGAATGCACTCCATTCATAAATTTTCCTCTAAGAACTGCTTTCATAGTTTCCCAGAGATTTTGATATGTTGTTCCTTTGTTCTCATTTAACTCTAAGAATTTTTTAATTTCCTTCCTGATATCTTCTGTTATCCATTCATCATACAATAGTGTATTATTTAATCTCCAGGTGTTGCAGTAGTTTCTGTTTTTTACTCTGTCATTTATTTCTAATTTCAATCCATTATGATCTGATAGAATACAAGGTAGTATCTCTATCTTCTTGTATTTGCTAACAGTAGCTTTGTGGCATAAAATATGATCTATTTTAGAGAAGGATCTATGTGCTGTTGAGAAGAAAGTGTATTTGCTCTTTTTGGATGGTATATTTTATAAATGTCCATTAAGTCTAAATTATTGATTTGTTTTTTTGAGATCTATGGTTTCTTTGTTCAATTTTTGTTTGGAGGATCTGTCCAGTGGTGAGAGAGGTATGTTACAATCACCAAGTGTTATTGTGTTGTTGTCTATTTGATTTCTGGCATTGAGAAGGATTTGTTTGACGTATATGGATGAATCATGGTTTGGGGCATAGATATTTATGATTCTTATGTCTTGCTGATTTATGCTTCCCTTAAGCAGTATGAAATGTCCTTCTTTATCCCTTGTGACTAACTTTGATTTGAAGTCCACATTATCGGATATGAGGATGGATACTTCAGCTTTTTTGCTGTGTCCATGTGCATGGTATTTTTCCCTATCCTTTCACCTAGTCTATGGGTATCTCTTTCTATGAGATGAGTCTCTTGTCATCTGTGGGTATCTCTTTCTATGAGGTGAGTCTCTTGTAGGCAGCAAATTGTTGGTCTTTCTTTTTAATTCGATCTGCCAGTTTGTATCTTTTGATTGATGAGTTCAGGCCATTAACATTCAGGGTTATTATTGAGATATGATTTGTTTTCCTGGTCATTTGGCTCTTTTTTTTTTTCTTTTTGACATGACTTGATTTCTCCTTTATTTGGTTGTTCCTTTAGGGTAGTTCCTCCCTGTGCTGATTTACATCGTTGCTTTTCATCTCTTCCTCATGGAATATTTTGCTGAGAATGTTCTGTAATGCCAACTTTCTTTTTGTAAATTCTTTTAGCGTTTGTTTATCATGGAAGGATTTTATTTTGTTGTCAAATCTGAAAGTAAGTTTTGCTGGGTATAAGATTCTTGGTTGGCATCTCTTTTCTTTCAGGTCTTGAAAAATGTTGTTCATGTCCTTCTAGCTTTTAGGATCTGGATTGAAACACCTGCTGATATACATATTGGTTTCCCCCAAATGTAATTTGATTCTTTTCTCTCGCAGCCTCTAAAATTCTATCTTTATTTTGTATGTTAGGTATTTTCATCATAATGTGCCTTGATGTGGGTCTATTGTAATTTTGTGTATTTGGAGTCCTATATGCCTCTTGCACTTGATTTTCCATTTCATTCTTCAGATTTGGGAAATTTTCTGATATTATTTCATTGAATAGATTGTTCATTCCTTTGGTTTGTTTCTCTAAGCCTTCCTCAATCCCAATAATTCTTAAATTTGGCCTTTTCGTGATATCCCATAGTTCTTGTAGATTCTTTTCATGATTTCTTACCGTCTTCTCTGTTTGGTCAACTTTGTGTTCAAGATTAAATATTTTTTCTTCGATATCTGAGGTTCTGTCTTCCAGGTGTTCTATCCTATTGGTTATGCTTTCTGTGGAGTTTTTAATTTGGTTTATTGTTTCCTTCATTTCAAGGATTTCTATTTGTATTTTTTTCAATATCTCTAACTCTTTATTGAAATGATTTTTTGCTTTTGTATTTGCTCTTTTAACTGTCAATTGGTGCAATCATTCAATGCCTGCATTTGCCTTTTCATCTCATCCTTCAATGCCTGCCTTTGCTCTTTCATCTCCTCGTTTGCTTCCCTTATCGTTTTGATTATGTACATTTTGAACTCCCTTTCTGACATTTCTCTGCCATGCTTTCATTGGATTTTATTGCTATACCATCTAGGTTTGTTTGGGAATTTTCTCCTTGTTTTCTCATATTGTTCAGGTACCTACCCCATTAATAGTGAAACTCTGGGATATTGCAGATTTCCTCTATTGACTAATATTGTCTCTGTAGATTTCCAATAACTCACCTCTTAGCTTTCAGTAGCCTGAAGTCTTGGATAAACTTGATAATGCAGTGCTCCACTAGGAAGCTGGCCTTCTAGGGGTGGTGGCCCTCAGGTGGGGTATATTTCCTGGTGGCTCTGAGTGGGTCCTGAGTCTCTGAATACCTCCTCTTCTTGCCTCCTGTGTCTTGTCAAAGGTCCTCTAGCCTCCTGTAGTGTCTCAGGAAGGGAGTTGCCCTTCCAATGATGATGGCCATGCCCTCAGGAGTAATTCAAAATGCCTGAACCAACCTATAAAGAAGCCTCTGCCAGCTCTGTGATGGTGACAAACCTCTGTGTGGTGGTCCAGTGATGTTTTTCAGTGATTGCATCTGTCTTTTGCCTGGTGGTTGGGTGGGTTGGCTACCCACCACCCAGCTCCACAAGGCAGGTGGGTTGGGTGCCCGCCTGCTACCTCTGTGATGCAAACAGCCTGACTCACCCGCCAGCTCACTCCAGAACTGCGACCAACTAGTGATGGCACCAACCTAGGTGCAGGGCCAATCCATGCATTTTTATAACTCATTAATAGTAAGTTGTAAATGAAAATATTCTCCATATTTGACTACTTAAGTATATATAATTACTGGTTCCTTATGTTTCATTTTATTTTACTGCCACTATGAGTCTATCTATATTTAACAAACAAAAGGATGAGAACTGAGTCCTTCAAAATGAACTCAACCTTCATTTTTTCTGATCTGTTATCAGTAAGTAGAAATGGGAAAATAATTATAGCTTTTTTCCTACTATCTCTTGTTCACACCAAATGATAATTATGTTTCCTTTACTTTTTCCAAATGTGTTCAGTCTGAAAGGCTTTTACCCTGAAATATTTCCTTTTTTCCTGATATTCTTAACACTTTGTATAAGAACAGGTACTACAAAATAGGCACTACATAGATAGTATCTGTCAATGGAAAAAAACAGGAACAATATGATATTGTATATCTTATCACTTTAATAAAAAATAACTTTAAACTACCATAGTGTTGTCCAAATACAGCAGTCCAAAAGAAGATAGGGCATTATCTTTAGTGTAATTCACATTGCACTGATTCATCACAGCCTAAATATACTCGCACATAGGAAATTGATGGATTCAATGCTTTCTGCAGATTGGCATGTGAATAGAATCAGATTTGATGAGGAAACCTTAAGTATATTCATTAGCTGGAACCAAGGAACTTTCCTCGACTTAAACGCAGATGTTCTTTTTGTTTTATTGCATTTTTATTGTGGATAAAACATTTTACATATCTAATGTCTTAATATATTTCGAAGTATCTACTGCACTCTGTTAAAATGGGTTCACTGTTGCACAGAAAATTTCTACAAGTTCCCCATCTTTAAGCACACACTCTACCACTGAGCTACAGTCCCAGCCCATGTATACATTTTGCACAAAGAACACTTTATTCTCGTTGCCAAGCAACTCCCAGTTGATCCCTCCCCCAGCCCCTAGCAACCACCATTCTACCTTTCTATGAAATTAACTATGGTAGATACCTCATAAATTATGAAATTATTGATTTTGAATTAATCATGAATTATGAATTAGTAATTATTCATGAATTATTAATTTTTCTCCTGTTATTGGTTTATTTCATTTACCATAATATTCCCAAAGCTATTGCCGTTTATTGCAAGGTTCCCTTTTTATTTAAAATGGAAAAATAAATCAGATATTTTAATACTTTTTTGAAACATGTATTAAAAAACAGTTAATATTTTAATTCAAAATTAGAACACATAACCCACCATATATTTTAAGAAGTAACTTCCTGTTTCTTCCCAGCTTGAGATAATTGAGAGTATTGTAAAGATATTTCTCAAGGTGCCATTCATCATTGTTCAGAGATTCTGTATATGCATAAGAACAACCAAATAATGAGGAAATAAATATATTTATTGCATAGTTTTATCAGATTTAATCCCAAATTTCTATTTTAGAAATTTCTTAAATGACATATTGAAGAACTACTTGGTTTACATTTTCTCTTATACATAATAGTTATAAAATGAAATGTTGAAACTAAAAATTGATTTGAGCATATATAAAATGGTAAGAAGGAAACCAAGCTAGTAGGGCTGCATTACAACAATTAAAACAGTACCTTAATTAAATTGTCATGCCCCTAAAATAATTGAGGTTAGTATCAATTGTATGTGAAGGCCATCTGGGAACTTTTTTTTTTCTGGTACTCAGGATGGAATCCAGGGTCTTAAGAATGCTAAGAGAAACTGTATATTCCTAAATCTTTTCAACAATGCTATAGGAAATGATAAAATAGTTTGTGTTCCCTTTTATCATAAACATTTAATTATTAGATTTTGAATATAAGCCTAGATTCAAATCTGATTTAAATACGTTATTTATCATTAGGAACTTGGTTATTTACAGACTGAAATGGATTTTCCTGTAAAAAATTTTTTCTAGTCAACTAAATGCTCATTCTGCTGCAAATTGTATCTCAGAACTGTTCTGAAACTGGCTCCTAAGGTACACTGTGCTTAGTAGTGAAGAACACCTGTTTAAAGTCTTAAACCAGAAATAGCAAACATTGATCCCATTGGTAGCTCTCTTTCAATATTTCAGATATTACATTTTTGCAATCAGAATTAGAACTTTGTGCTCATGAAAATATTTCAGTACTTTTTGAGATAGTAATAACTAAGTTTTTGAGTCACAAGTGAACAAAATCTATAGTTGATTCATAAAAAAACCACAAATTTTAACTCCTAACAATACTGTTATAATTACCCAAAAGGTTTCTTTTTGCTTAAATACTTAGTTACCATATAAATCACATGAGATATCCATATACATTCATTGCTAAGCTTGTAAGAAGATAAGGCTTATACCAAGGTAAATTAAGAACTTTTTTGGTATGTTTGCTATTTATCTATTTTTTAATTTGGTCTTGAGCTGTCTCTTTGAAGAGTGACATAAACTTTAACCCTGATTGATAGTGTTCCAGAGACTATGCTGTGGGTATTTACAGTTTGCCTAATGCCTATGTGATCCTATTTATGACCTAATAGGGAACCTGTTTATATTGGTATATGCCCTTATGACATCTACCATCCAGTTTATTCTGGCTAAAATTGCCAGTCCTCAGGAAAGCACTGTTTGGTTGTGTCCATCAGGTGGGATACAGAGAAGGCAACTCCACAAAACAAATGAACTATCAGAAGAGTGTGTTTTGTATAGACCCCAGAGAAAGAAGGGCAGTAGGCATCTATGGGCCAATAGGAAGGGGGAGTTGTCCAGGACTCATGTAGTCAAACAGTGGATGGAGAGACAGAAGGGAGTACAGGGACCAGTGAACGAAAGTCTTTATTGGAGTCCAGGGCATTACCCATGCAGGATTGATGTGAGAAGCTCTAATTGGTGGGTTTAGAGTAAGCAGGTATAGATTCTGTGGAGTAATGGTGACGGAGGTAGTCTCTCCATCTTATTTACATTCCTAGGCGGTGCTGGAGTGAACACTGGCAAATTATAGAGGTTGTATCTAGCTGTTCCTTAGGGAGGCGTCAGGAAGAAGTTGTATAAGGCAGATGGGGAGATGCCTGCATCAGTATAATTAAGGAACTTGGGGTGGGGTGGGAAAAGAACTAGAAATAGTGTCAAGGATAAGTAAACTCTGCCTCTGGCTTGAGAAAATGCAACTTATATTTTAAAAATGATTTTGAGGCAACATAAAATTATAGGGATCCATTACAACGATGAATATCAATCTGAAACCAGTCATTTAGATATCTTGAGGACAAATATCCAAGAAGAATAGGTTGTTTTCAATTTCTTTTATTTATTTTGTTTTTTTTTCCTTTTAGTTATACATGACAATAGAGTACTTCTTGATATAATTATATAAACATGGAATATATTTTATACTAATAGGACTCCAGTCTTAACAGAGGTACATGATGGTGAGATTCACTGTGGTGTATTCATATATGTACATAGGAAAGTTTTGTCAGATTCATTCTATTGCCTTTCCTACTCCTATCCCCACTCCCTTCTCTTCATTCACCTTTGTCAAATCCACTGAACTTCTATTTTTCCCCTTCTCCCTTCATGTGGTTTAAGGCAAAAAATAGGGCTTTATTTATAAAGGTAAAAGTCAACAGGGAAATGCCCACAGATCTAATACCCAAGGCATCTGAAGAGTCTACAGTAAACAGGTGGTAGTCACCAATCAACCAATCAACCAACTAACAACCAAACACACACAACAGTGTCAGTTTCTGTTAGCATGTAGAATAGAGTATTTGCTTATGCTATTAGCTTAAACAGAATTTTTAACTATCGGCCTATTCTAGTGTAAGTCTTTTTGTTTGAGTTAATATTAACTTTATGGTTATGAAAATCTCAGATTTTAAAACAGTACTAAATCATAACTATTATAAAATATCCAATAAAAAGACTAAATACAAGCTTATAGAGTTTACAAGAGATTTGTTGAACTAGAAGATAGATCAAAAGAAATTGTCTACAATACACAGATGTAAAAGGAGATGATTAATTTGAGAACAAGAAGTTTAAAAATGAATGCAAGAAATAGGAGTTTAATAAACATTACACAGATCTGCAGAAAGAACAAAGAGATGTGTGGGAGTAAACCTTTGAAAACATCAATGGCTGAAGCATTTTAAGACTTGATGACAAACTGAGCTTCTGGATACAGGATAAAGGCATACTCCAATGGAATAAGTAGAACAAAAATATGAAGTTGAAAAATAGTGAAACGAGGGAAATAGACTATATGTAAGTTAGTGAAATATAAAATTTCAACAAATCAATATGCACATAGGTGTGCATTAGAGGATAGAGTACAGTAGAAAAATACGCTGTTGATGGAAAATAATTCTCAAGATATATACAGCAAAATAATATTTTAAAATGAGGTCAAAATTGAGATAATTCCAGTTAAAATTAATTGTGAGATAGTGTGATATTTACTTTCAAAAGTTCTCTCCTAGAGAACTTCTACAAGCAAATTTCAAGAAGTAACAAAATTTGGGGGAAAAGTTTGAAATGAAAGAATGAATAAAAAAATAATAAATATGTTGGAAAATATAAAGAAATACATCTTCATATGACAATACATTTATGCTAAATTTGAAAGAGAATGAAGTTCAAATTAAAATATAAAGCAGTACTATACTAAGTGTGGAATTAAAACATACTTTATACTTTCTATAATGTCATAGATTCATGTCTTAATAAACAAATTAACATTTTCAGATTACTTACTGAAGCACAGCAGTAATAGTTACATAACTTCAAAGTTGATAAATGGACAAAATGCAGTATGATGCAAAGCATTTCAAGGATAAAGGATAAAGAAGAAATAATGGAGGGAAGGAAGACATAGGAAAAAAAAAGAAAACAAAGTAGAACACCCTAATATATCCAAGGAATGTCAGAAGATAGGAAACTAGCTTATAGTTAGCAACAAAACAAAATGATGACATCAATCCCAATAAAAATGTACCTATGTATAAAAAAACTGTTTTAGGACCAAATAATTTTAACTAAAAACATTTATTATAGAAAAAAATGAAGACATTGTACATTTTGTTGTCATAAAATAAAGCAGACCAGAGCATCCAGAAATAAGAGTTCCCCACAAATGTAAAATTTTATATTTGAGAAATGTTGAATTATATGCCTGTGTGAGAGAAAGTTGACCATTCTAAATGTAATATTTGTATAAAAAACAAATTGATTTATAGCTGACAACAAAACAAAATCAACCCATAAAATCTGTCTTAAAAGCTTATGAATGAAAAAATCAATTTTTAGATGTTATGTGTGATGGTTAGTTTTATGTATTAACTTGACTGGTATGCACAACCATATAATTTAACTGAGTGTTATCTAGGTGTTGCTATGGAGGTATTTTTCTTTTTTTACATTTGGCTAATGTCTGCAATTAGTTGGCTTACTAAAATAATTTTACTGGTTCTTTGTGTGTGTGTGTGTATTTTGTTTTGGATGCTGGAGATTGAACTTGGGGGCACTTGACGACTGGATCACATTCCAGTCCTATTTTGTATTTTATTTAGAGACATGGTCTCACTGGGTAGCTTAGCACCTTGCTTTCGCTGAGACTGACTTTGAACTCAGGATCCTCCTGCCTTAGCCCCCTGAGCCAATGGGATTACAGAAGTGCATCACCACACCCAGCCTCATGTGATTTTATTGTATGCAAAAATCATTCATTTCCAAATGTCCAAATCCTGGATGTTCAGTTGCCTGGAATTGTTGCTGACTGTTGTCTTTAATAGAAGGACTTTTTCTTTTATTTATTTTTTGATGTGATAAACACATAACAACATCCCCTAAATCACAGGTAGGTTGTATTTCAAGAGATTATTTTATATTTTAACAAATATAAATTTAGAAATTGAATCCATTTTCCCCAGGGACAAGTTTTAAAATAATGTTTGTTTCCTTTATTAACAATAATTTAAAAAAATTATCCATTGTGTAACCAAACCATAGTACAAAAGCAAACTTGAAAATAGTTAGTACAATTTTGTCATAACATGAATAATTTGCTTCACTTTATTGAATATTGCAACACACAGGCTTCCTAGAGGCAAACCACACAGTCAGCTTGCCTCAGTCTAGCTGGCAGCAGACCTATAACAGTTCAGTAGGTCCCACCTCCTGGAAATTCCTCTACTTTCTGCCATCACAGATTGGGAACAAAGCCTTTAGCACATGGGCCTCTTGGAGGAACCCTTAAAGAAAGAAGCAGATTATGCTCCTTTCATGAAATTTAGATTTCCAAGGCAGAAATAAACTGGGATAGAAGGTGAGAGGAGGTGGAGGAACACAATTTTAATGGAGGAAGAGTGTGGAGTTAAGGGACTGTTAAATTTGACCTGACAGTTCTTTAACAAAGAGTGGTCAGAAAGCCATTTACTGCCTTAGTGTGACTGAAAACTGTTAAAATCTACCAGAAAATCCATTCAGTAACAGAGAAAACTACAGAAAAATTTAAAGACAGTAGAAGAGAATAAAAACATTCTCTTCAGTCAGTGACCTCGTGGACTGTAGCTTTACCCAGAAATCTTACCTCTAAAATTCAAGGGCATTTTACAAAGAAGTGCCTCTGGTACTGCTCAATGGTGACTTCTTCCTTCCTTGGCCTCTTCTATACTACTTGTGTTCCCTGGTGACAGCAATACTGTCTTCACAGCAGTCGATCCCCATGCGGGGTTCAGACTACTGAACTGTTTGCTTTCTTCTTCTATGGCCCTGGCCAGAATAAATTCTTAGTCTTTTGCTTCAGAAGGATTCAGAGTTTTTATTTGGGATATTAGAATAGTGCCTTAACACTTTCTTAGGAATTCACACTGATAATTTACTCTATATTAGAGCCATGCAATAACTCTAAGATTTCTTCAAAATATTATGTAGTTTTCTCTACCAGAAGGACTTCCAGTGAATATATAAAATATAGACTTTCATATAAATAATTGCTGCTCACTTACTACCTAGCTCTGCTACTCTGGGAATTTTTCTTCATCTCTAAAGATGGATACAAGGGGAAATTTTAAAGGTTTATTTGATGAGTAAAATGAACATAATCAGGCTTTAAATAGAGTATTTTTTCAATTTAAAAAAACTGCATTTACTACCTTATATATACATTTTTTCATCCTGTAGTACAAATTTTTATTATGTCTTCTAGGACTTTGATTTCAGTTCTAACATCATCTTAAATTTTTTTCATAGCTATTTTATTAAACTCATAGCTATTGAAGAAAGAAATTTTATATTTTCTACTTAATAATGAAGTATTAAATAGCATGGGTAGTCTATTTAGATTTATATTTTCATAATGTCTGGCACCATATACAGGCTCAATTAAATTATCAAGGACTGACACTGGTTTGGCAGTTGCGACAGTAGAATTCTAGAAAGTGCACAGTGTCCATCCCAATGCAGTGTTAGAATTCCTGTGCCTTTCTGGTGTCTCCTTGTGCTTCACACTGCAGTGGTTTCTATTCGACCACCTTTTTGTCTCACTCATGACTCCAGTCTCTCCCCAGCATTTGCCTCTGTGTTCCTTTGCAAGAAAGCTCTTGGTGATTAGTAGCACAAAGTACATAACTGATCAATTCCATGAATTCAGGATCAGGTGAGCAGAAAGTCATAAGGATTCTTTATAAGACAAAGAAAATATATTCCTTTTCTGCTGCTGTTCTCTTACCTTATCTTACACTTGGACTCCTAATTCTCCTCTCCTACTCTCTAACTTTAACCATATTCTTATGATTTATTTTCAGGAAATCTATTTCTGCATTCCACTCATATTCAATTATCCTTAAAATATCAATGTTCATATCACATCGGGGCCAAATTATTTGAACTGGAGCTGTAACACTGTGGTAGAGCATGTGTTTGGTACACATGAGGACCCGGGTACCATCTCTAGTGCCAGAAAAAAATTAAATGAAGTAAGTCGTCAAATCATTGGAGCTAACACCTGTGCCATGCATCTGTTTCAGTCCATTCAGAGAGATAAGGAGGTAGAAAAAAGCAAATTGCCCAGAGGTTTTGATGTTTTGTTTTACTTTTTTCTTGTTTGGTCTGTACTTCAAATGCAAAGGGAAAAGTTAGGCAACATTCTCTATTTACAGAAGAGTGACTGAAGACTAGTACAGCAGAGAGTTTGTAATAATCTGTTTTCATTAAGTGAGGTTACTTTTATGCTCATGTTTCTGCCAAACTTAATCATATTCAGTATTTCTATGAGACTGAGTAAATTAACTTGTGTAATCTATATATAAAAGTATATTCTACATAAACAATACTGATGATATTTTTCAAGTATAATTTGTATTTTTGTTATTATAAAATACAATTTTAAGCCTCACTTTCACCAGTTTGATCAGAGGGTTTTCTCTGTCTTTTACCTACAAGTCTCTGAATTCATTTTTTCCATGGAAGTTGCTGTCTTTTATTGGAATGCAGTATTCCTGGTTAATTTCTTCTTTCATATGTTTCATTCAGTTTCCCAATCTGTCTATTGACATAGTTTCCTTCTGTAAAGATATTAAGAATTTTTATATAATTAGATTAATGTAATTTTGTTTCAAGTTTTGAGTTTTAGATGTTTTGCTTAAAATATCTCCTGTATGCAAATTTAAGAAGATAGTCTTCTACATTTTTTTGGACCAGGGATTGAACTCAGGGGTACTCATTAACTCAACCACTGAGCCACATCCCCAGCCCTATTTTGTATTTTACTTAGAAACAGGTTCTCACTGAGTTGCTTAGTACTTCATTTTGTTTTTCTGAGGCTGGGTTTGAACTACTTATCTTCCTGCCTCAGCCTCCCCAGCCTGGGATTATGGGAGTGTACCACCACACCATGCAGTCTTATACATTTTTATCTCAATAATATTCTATACTTTACCAATCACCTTCAAATCCACACAGATTCTACTTTTTAACTTCAAACTCTATAGCTGAAGTGCAATTTCCCCCTAACATCATTTTCAGTCTCTCACTCTTTCACCATCTGTTTATGTTACAATCTTGATTGTGTATTTAGGTCCTGTACATATATTTATCTTTTCCTGTGCTCTTTTGTCCTCTGTTGTTCAATTTCTTATTTTATTGATAGTATAATATACCAAAATATGAAGTAAGCAGTTTAGATAATAAGTAAGAATCAAGAATATTTGCCAACTTTCAATAATATAGAGATCCTCGAAATTGGACAGTAGATCAGATTTTACTCCAGAATGGACAATGAATCTCAAGAATTCATGTTAGTGAAAAATATGTCCCTAATTATACAGAAGCCCATATATGAGTAACAACTGGAGATATTTTAATCAGATTACTGATAAGAAAAAAAAGGAATACTACTTTATTGGAAATGTGCTTGTGAGGAATAAAATATTTCTATAAATAACTTACAGAAAAGATGTGATTGGGAACGCTAATGCTTATGTTATTCCCTAACAGAGTGACCTGTTATTTTGATAAAAATCATGCAACTTGAAGTAATGTATCACACAGTTTAAAGTCAGATTTTAAAATGTTATTAGTATCATCTCTTATTTGTGCTATTATCTTATTTTTCAACTATACACTTATGTAATTTCTAATTTTTCCATAAATATATTATCTTTATAAGCAGAAATAAATACTACATTTTTAACAATAGCTCAATACATGTATTTTCCCTCTTTCTTGTGAAACACCGTCATGTCAGAAAGAGTCCTGCTGGGGCACTACTGTATGTGATCTATACAGACTCTGGGGAGCCTCCAAAATGTCAGCAGAAGTTGTGATTGCAGGAAGATTGCTTTAACCTTTTGGGGCAAAGTTACAAATAAAAATAAATAAATAAATAAATGTGTCTCACTTTTAGTACTTTCAAAGAACTTTCCCTTTTCCAGAATTACTTTTTCTCTTGCTATTTTTTACCTTTATTTCCCCTAGATCTATAATTTTTCTCTACATCTAGGATCCTAAACAACAGTTCACTCTGGGCTGATTCTGTAATTTGGCTATTGTGAATTGAGCTGCTATAAATACTGATGTGCATATGTCCTTATAGCACACTGAAATTGGTTCTTTTGGGCCCATCACTTACTTTCTCCTCCCCCTTCATCTCCAAGGGCTACCACATCATTCAAATCACTGCTTCTTATTTTAAAATAATGTGCTCTCATCTGCTCTCATTGCTTATGTATATTCTTTCTTTTACTTTTCTGATTATCCATATGTTGAACATTTTGATGTACCCAGCCCCACCATTCACAGTAGGACTTATTTTTTCCTACAGAATTGTATTCATCACCATGAAGAAGCAGTTGTCTTTCCTCATATCTGTGTATTCTCAGATTGATTTTCTGCTCCTGGGTATGAGATGGAGGTGGACCTTCCTTTTTGCCCGAGTAGAATTAATGTTTAAGTGCAATTGATATTTGGAGTATTCCTGTTTTCTCTGTATGTTCTTCTTATTGGTGTTGAATAATTTTGTGTGCTCCACTTTTTTAGCTATATAATTTTAAAGGATGTATATAGAGAAAGGAAATATTTTAACTTTCAGTTTCTTGTGGGAATCTCTAATTCTTCCTAAGTTTTTCTATACTTAATATCAGAAAATGAGATCATTTTATTGTCAAATGAACATTTTGTAGTATAAATGATATTCACAGTGCCATGATAGGGCCACCTATTATACATGTATTTGACAAAGATACATAAAA